>NW_020175435.1:0-84251 GCF_003031525.2 Neophocaena asiaeorientalis asiaeorientalis | reverse complement strand
CTCCCTTCCTTCCTTCCTTCCTCCCTTCCTTCCTCCCTTCCTTCCTCCCTTCCTTCCTTCCTTCCTTCCTTCCTTCCTTCCTTCCTTCCTTCCTTCCTTCCTTCCTTCTATCCAATCATCCAGTCATTCATTTATTTAGTCATTCAACAGCAACTTATTTAGTTACAAGTATAATGCTAAGCTCCGGGATACAAATAATAATTAACCTGAACAAAGTAGGTGAAAGCTTGAGGCAATTCCAGAACAAGTGTACTCAATCTTGGCAGCATGTAGGAATCACTTGGGGAGCTTTAAAAGTGCTGATGTCTGGATTCCACCCCTAGAGGTTCTGATTTAGTTGCTGTGGGGAGGGGGTGAAGACTGGGTATCACCTCCCATTTGAATGCTCTCCATTTGATTCTAACGTGCAGTCAAGGTTGAGACCCACTGCTTCAGTGGGATGAGTTTGAGTTTGCTGGACAGATAAGGGGAGAGAAGATCATCCGGGGATAAACATATACAGAGGCACAAGAAACACCCTAGAGCAAGTTGCCTTCAAGGGATAACAAAGAGTAGACATAGATGGAGAAGAAAGGATGAGCTGGGGCACAGGAGAGAGGGACTGGGCTTCTGTAATAGGTGAGAACAAGGTGCGGTGGGAGAGAGCTTGGGGTGGTTAATCCTCTAAGACGTGAGAATTTGGGAAGACTTCTTAGAGAAGGCTGGAGTTAACTCCCTCCCTTGAAGGATAGCTAGGACTTGACAGGTGGAGATGGGATGAAGTCTCTCCAGGTGGAAAAGGCAGAACAATTGGGATAAAGTTGTGATATGTCTAGTGGAGGTGGAGCCTGGAGTTCCCAGGCCAGAGAGAGGGAGTGACATGGTGAAAGAATATTAAAGTTAGGTCACAGGCTGAGGATTTTGGATTTTACCCTTAAGACAACGGACAGGATAGCTAGTGGGAAGCAGCCTCATAGCACAGGGAGATCAGCTCCGTGCTTTGTGTCCCCCTAGAGAGGCGGGATAGGGTGGGAGGCAGGGAGACGCAAGAGGGAGGGGATATGGGGATATATGTATATGTATAGCTGATTCACTTTGTTATACAGCAGAAACTAACACAACATTGTAAAGCAATTATACTCCAATAAAGATGTTAAAAAATAAATTAATTAAAAATTTAAAAATATACAATGGACAGCCACGGAGCATTAATCTTTGGGAGAAGAGGGGAACGCCAAGATGAAGTTTGAGATTTAGACCTCTGAGGCAGTGCGGGAGGAAGGCTGGCAGGTGGGAGAGCCTGAAATGAGTAGGGTGGGAGGCAGGGAGACGCAAGAGGGAGGGGATATGGGGATATATGTATATGTATAGCTGATTCACTTTGTTATACAGCAGAAACTAACACAACATTGTAAAGCAATTATACTCCAATAAAGATGTTAAAAAATAAATTAATTAAAATTTTAAAAATATACAATGGACAGCCATGGAGCATTAGTCTTTGGAAGAAGAGGGGAATGCCAAGATGAAGTTTGAGATTTAGACCTCTGAGGCAGCGCGGGAGGAAGGCTGGCAGGTGGGAGAGCCTGAAATGAGGCTAATGGATAATTTCTAGGCAGTAGACTTTGTGTGTCTCCAACGTGGTTAATAGGCACATTATTTTAGTCTAAATGAGCGAGAGACATTTTCTTACCCTTTAAAACTCAGAAACTGATTTTAGTGAGGAGTCATTTCAAAGATCAGTTTTGAAATTGTTGTTGGTAGAAAGCAGCTTGTGGGGTGGAGATGAGGGCGATAGAGTAGAAACAGGATTGGGTTTTTATGAAAAATCCTGTTGCCTGAAGAAATGGAGCAATTAACAGAGGATGAGCCCTGTCATTTCTGTGTTACCTGTTCCAGGAAGGCGGGGCCTCCAGAACCCACCTGTGCCCCCGCTGCTCAGTCCCTTTTGGGGCTGGGCATTGAGCAGACATCCCCAAACAGCTACCTGATCCCCCCACAAATATCTCAAAATGGAAAACAAGAACCTTTACAGATGGGACAATTTAGAGGAAGAACAAAGGGGAAATGGGTCAGCCCTACCCCTGGGTCTGTGGGCACTGAGACCCCGTACCTGCAGATTAAGTCTTGCTTCTTCCTGAGCCATTCTGAGCAGGAAAGGGGCCATTCAAAAATGTACACCCAAGTGGTGGGGACAGTGTCTGGAATTTAGCTGGTGAGAGCAGGGCTGACGTTTTCTAGAAGGCACCTGTACAGATAAACTAGATGTTAAAATCCTGAAATGCTTTCTTAGCAGTTGGAAAGTTGTGTCTGCTGTCTAAATGCCCTTGAATTGCTTGGTTGCCTCACCCCCTTCCCTGGGCTCCCTTTGGACACCCAGAGCTCTCCATGGTCCAGGAACTAAATGATCAGTGGTCCTGGCACAGCAGGGGCTCCATGCTCCTAGTCTAGAATGTTACTGGCCTCACCTTACTGGTTGTGCACTATTTCGAGTATCACCCTATGTGTGTGAGTCCAGGTGTCTCTCCTGATATCTTTGGTTTTGCTCTCTAGTTCCTAGCTGGATGGGAGCCGTCTTTGAAGCCATGTTCTGACCCATGCCCAGCCTTCCCCTGGGAACCGGTGCTCTGCTCCATTCCCCGCATCCCATCCTGCATCCCTGACTGCTGACTAGGATCTTGCTTTGAGTTTAGTGGACCACCCTTCTCCAGCATCACTGCCAGATACACTTACTATGTACATACACCAATTCTGTGTTGTCACAGATCTAAAGAGTGGCAGGGGCCTCATTAGCACTGCCTCAGAGCTCCTTCCTTCCCCAGGTCTCCTGATTGACTCCGCATCCAGGCCCTGCCTAAAATTGCCACATGCCGCAGTCAAGTGCCTCTGAGTGAGGACAAATGCAGTGTCCTACAGGACGGTCTCAGGTCTCTGCAGGTCCTCCCTTAGTGTTGAGGGTTGGCCCTTTGCTCGAGGTGGCTGGTGAAAATGGGAGAGGCTAAGGTTAGAGCCAAGGCCTTGGGTGGCTTATGTTGTCTTTACTATGGTCCAGGCATGACTGTAAGCACTTTGTAATTTAGTCCTCCTAACAGTCCTATGATGTAGGTACTACTATTCCTATTTTACTCATCAGAAAACTGAGACACAGCGGGGTTCAGTAAATAGCCCAAGAACAAACGATTAAATGGTGGAGCCAGAATTTGAACCCAGTTAGTTTTTAGGGTCAATGCTCTTAACTATTATAATTGGCTGGTTGCAGCCAATATAAATTGAATTTCTGAGAAAGTTTGTGCTTTCCTGAGATGGCTTCTTTTCTTCTTCTGGCCAGTAATGCCGATGGGAGGTGTGAGGTACAGCCATCATCTTACGGCCTTGAGGTGACAAGTGCAAGGAGTGAAAGCCACACAATATGGATGATGAAGCCTGGGACAGTGATAACACCATGGGCTGCTGGACCACTTCACACAGCCTCCCCTGGGCTCTTTGTTATGGGGGAAAATAACTCTATTTCGTTAAGCCATTGTGGTTGGGTTTTTGTAGCTGAATGAAGAATCCTAACTGGTATATTAGTCCCAGCCTCTGGCAAGGAGGGCTGTTTATGGGCTCACTTATAACAGAAGCTTTTTCATGACACAGCCTGCTTCAGGCTCATGTCCATATGGCTGGGAAGTGGCCCCTTAAGTGACCCAGCTGCAGCACTGCTTGTCCGCACAGTGGGCTGAGAGGCTTCAGGCATCATCACAGCCTTTCCCGAGCTCACTCCACCCTAGATGTCAGTGATGGTGATGGAGAGGCTCACTTAGACCTCTCTGACATGGGCAGAAAGATTCCAGCTCCGTTCTCTCTGCCTCCCTGGCTGTGAATGGAGGAGGAGAACTGTATGGTATGCCGAGGGCCCATTTGAGCAAGATGTAGATGACCAGAGAAGACTCAGGAACATTGGCCCTACAGAACCTTGGCTAGGAAATTAGAATAGCTTCAAACTGTGTCTCCCAGTTGCCTAGTGTGATGCTTAGCATATAGGGCTGCTCAGTATATTTTATTCATTCATTTTTAAAAACTTCATGGTAGAGGAGGGGGGAAGGCATTCATACATGGGCATGCTAAACAAAACAAAGCACAAAAAATGAAAGTAAAAAATCCCTCCCACTTCTGATTCTTCTTCTCTTACTGTTGTCAAAATTTTCCTCTTTTCAGAAGTAACCTATGAATATATATTTAATCAGATAGACTTGCTAGCCAAAAACCCAAATAATTGTGGCTCAGAAATTAAAAACACACAATGCCACATATCCCTGTTGGGTTGGTAGGGGGCTCTGATCCCAAAAGATGCCAGTCACTGTCCCAGTGAGAAAGAGATAAATGGAGGGCCTTCCATTGGCAATTAAATGCTCTAGTCTGCAAGTGACATGCATCACTTTCACTCAAAACTCATTGGCCAGAATGAGTCACACAGCCCTTTCCAACTACAATGGAGCCAGGATGTCCAACCAACCATGTGTTCAGAAGGGGAGAATGTTGGAGGAGGTCATCAAGAGGATGTGACTGCCAGTTGACATGAAAGCTGGGTCTGGGCAGTTGGAGGTTTCTCACCCCCTCCCCTGTTTTTGGAATGTGTATTCCATTTACCTTCCCTGTACAAGAAGCTGCCCAAGGACACAGCCTTGAGACAGTAAGTTGTTGTTGAGACCATCTGGATGGTACATGTGACTGAACCCACTTAAGACCTCTATATAAACTTTAAGATTCTGGTGGGCGGGTGCTGAGATCTACTTATCTTGTGGTGCCCAAGGCAGGCCTTGTATGTATGTTCCCTGGATTATTAACCCTGCCACTTACCAATCCGTAGTGTCTACCTCAATCTTCAATCTCTGCTTGCCCTCCATTTATAGAAGCCAGTTTAAGATTATTCCCAGGAAGCTCTCAAGGATGTGAACTAACAATTGGTGAGCCAGCCAGGAATCCAAAAAAATGGGCCTGGGGGAAGACTGCTGCACGAGTACAGGATGCCCTGAAAACATGAGCTACTTTAATGTGTTTTTTTGAGAAACTGTGCATAGTGCACTGTGACAAATAAGGGAAACAAATGGCTACTGCAGTAGGTTGACCTCTACTCTGGGCAGTTCAGCTGGCCATCCATTCCTGACTAGAGGCTGAAGCTCAAGTTAGGAAGTTGGGAGAACAGCTGAAGTTAGAGAAGGATGTACAGTTGTCCACTACTCTGCTAGCTTCAGGACTAACAGACAAGGTGGGAGAGCAAAATAACAAGTTGGAGACCTTAGCTTGCCATTTTGCAAAGCTTCGAGGGCGCAAGCTGTCATGGATTAAGGTCCGAGTACTTGTGACAAAGTGTGATTAAGATGTTAAGAAGTAGAAGCCCTGGGAAAGTGAGGAGAATTAAGGGGATGATGTTGTGGTGATTGTCAATGAAATGGACAGAGTTCCCCATGCCGTCCAGTCCCTAATACAAAGGAACATGTTAAATAGCAATTACCCTAGATTTCTGATAATAGAGAAATAGACTCCCAATATCCTAGGAGAAAACTTGCCTTCTTCCTTTGATACTTGAAGTTGTAAATCTTATCAAGTCTGAAATATACACAGCCCAGGAGATAATGAAAACACTACCCACAATTGCCTGAGACGGAAGGATGAAAAGAGGTTATTTAAAGTACATACGGCTATAGAAGTTCCCTTGCCCGAAATCAGTCCACAGCCTCCATAAGATTACTGGTAAAGGACAAATGCAAGTCTTTTTTTTTTTTTAAATATTTATTTATTTAATATATTTATTTTTGGCTGAGTTGGGTCTTCATTGCTGCACACAGGCTTTCTCTAGTTGTGGCGAGCGGGGACTACTCTTTGTTGCAGTGCACGGGCTTCTCATTGCCGTGGCTTCTTTTTGTTGCAGAGCATGGGCTCTAGACACGTGGGTTTCAGTAGTTGTGGCATGCCGGCTCAGTAGCTGTGGCAAATGTTGTGTTTGTATGCTTATGTATGTCTATGGGTATATGTTATATACATGTGATATTTTTCTACCTTCAGTGGTACTACCAAAATTAATTAGTAAAAGAGCTCTATTTTACTGGCTTAAAGAAAAATAAGCGTTAATATCAATAGTGTACTTACGTAAAAATAAAACAATTTTCTTTCATCTGCTAAAAGGACAGAGGTTTTTTGGACTATTTGTCTGTTCTTGATGGGATTGTGAAAGGTTTTTCTTTACCTTTTAAGTAATCTGCCTAAAAAACAAAGATTCTATGTTTTATCAAAACAATTTCTTGTGTTTCTTGTTGACTTTATCAGGTTTTTGATTACTTAAGAAAACTGCACCTTCTTTATTAAAAGAACCAAGATTTTTTATAACTATGTAACCTTCTATATTTGTCTTTGAACTCTTTATTGTTTTGGTTAAATGGATGACTAAGTATTCTTTCACAGTGACCTATGTAATCAACTGGTTTAAACCTTTTGATAGTTTTGACAAACTTCCACAAAATCAAATTCTAAATGAAGTCTTGTTGACCTTTAACTAACTTTGGGATTTTTCCAGAGGGTCCCTGAAACATCTCAAAAGATGTGTTCTTTCTTTTCATAAAAGAGAGATATTAAATTAATTAGGCTTATTTGATACATTAAATTACATGAGAAGCATTGTCAAATAAGCGATACTAAACTTTCTTTAGGTTACTTTATGTAAATATAAATTCATCCAGCAGGGCTTAAATGACAGCTCGCAAAGCCTGTCCTCACTTAACACTGAAATGTCTCTAATGAGAAAAGCTGTCCTCCAAAATAGAATGGCCTTAGATATCATTATTGCCTCGCAAGGAGGCACTTGTGCCATTACCCAGTTAAAATGTTGTGTGCTCATACCTGATGAGTCTGCTAATGTTCATCTTTATTAAATCACATAAAAACACACGAGTACCCTGAGTGATCAGACCCCTCCCCCCAAGCTTAGGAGACTTAGTAAGTTAGTGGTTCATATCATGGGGCTCTTGGTAAAAAAAAAATATTACTTATTTTGGGAAGCATTATTTTCATCTGTGTTTTCTCTTACATGTGCCTATACTATTGCTGTGACATCTGCCTCCAATGCAGCCAGATAGCTACCAAAAAGGCCACCTCCATGATAGTAAAACCCCTTGCTGACTGCTCAGGGCACATTGCAGAAGAGGGGGCCTTATGAAATGGTAAGAGCTGGTCATGAGGTGTGGAGTGTTGGAAGAGGTCAACGAAAGGATGTGAGCTGGACCCAGGCAATCGGAGGTGCCTCACTCCCTCTCCTGTCCTTGGAATGTACATTCTGCTTGCCTTCCCCACCCTAGAAGCTGCCCAAGGACACAACCTTGAAACAGGAGGGTGTTGCTGAGACCATCTAGATGGAATATGTGACTGAACCCTGTTAAGTTCTCTGTAAACACTTTAAGATTCTGGCAGGTGGGTGCTAAGATCTACTCGTTTTGTGGTGCCCAAGACAACCCTGATATGGAAGTCCTCTTGTTTATTAAACCTGCCACCTACCAACCCGGAGTAACCTGCATCTTTCTTTGGTCTCTCCCTGCCCTCTGTGTATGGGGCTGGTTTCAGATTATACCTGGGCAGCTCCTGAGGTTGCAAACTAACAGAGAACCAGGATTCTCTGGTAAACAACATGATTGATTACCACGCACAGTTTCGCACTTAGATTTTGATTTGTCTTGGAGTTTGGAAATATGTAAAGTATTGAGAACAGTGTCGATTTCCTGAAGAAGTGTTTCCTACTGTCATTTTTACCTATATCATTCACATATAATAATATGTATTATAATATTTTTACCAATAGAGGCTTCTCACTTAACACAGTAGCTGTCCCTTGGATGAGAGAATGGAAGTTAAGTCCTGCATATTGTATCTCTGGTGCTACAGGGAGTGAAGAGGAAGGGGAGGCTGTAACTTAGGAACTCAGTAGATACAAGGCACTGAAGAGAAAGTCTAGCCAGTTGAGGGACAAAAGATGTGGGCATCAGAGCTTCTGGCAAATTTCCCACACAGTGCTGAGCCTCAGGACCCGATGCCAGCTCTGCATCTGATGGCCTTTTGGGTCCACATGGTGATGAGCACTACTGGGCTGACTTGTGTTTTTTGCCTGGGAAAGGACAGAAGTTGGCGAGCCAGCAAACCCCGCTGCCTCTTGGATCAGGTTCCTCCAACTGTGCAGGACAACCACACAGAGCCCTTTAAAAGGCACTTGTGATGATTTAATTAAATCTGACAGGTTTTTAAAAAAACACTAACTGGAGATCTCAATCTTATATCCCATCTATTTTTTTTCCTGCTTCTAAAGGTTAACAGCAAGCTTAACTCCTTGCTTGGCTCCAGAACTGTATTTGTAATGAACATCCCAAGAGAACATTCTTTTCTCTCCCTTTGAATGCATCTACTTCATCTACTTTGATGATGAGGGGATTACCTGCAGGCAGCAACCTGTCATTGCCTGGTAGAGCTTAAACCACCTCCCAGCATCCACAGAACCTCTGGAGCTAAAACGTATTCAGGCATCCGATGGCAAAGACACTGCCACTTCAGCTCAGGATGGCCCTTGTCGTCAGAATATGACTCACTCGGGGGGTTACACAAAAGCTCTTGAACAGAGGCTCCTAAGCCACCAGTGTTTTATATTTGTTTGTTTTTGTTTTTTAAATATTTATTTTATTGAAGTATAGTAGATTTACAATGTTGTGTTAATTTCCACTGTACGGCAAATGATTCAGTTATACACACACACACATATATATACATATATATATATAAATGCATTCTTTTTCATATTCTTTTCCATTATGGTTTATCACAGGATACTGAATACAGTTCTCTGTGCTATACAGTAGGACCTTGTTGTTTATCCATCTTATACATAATAGTTGGCATCTACTAATCCCAAACTCCCAATCCATCTCTCCCCTACTTCCCCTCCCTAAATGCCCCCTTGGGTTTAGATTAATTTCTAAAAGGTATTTGGTGATACAGAATAACATATTGATGGAAAACTCACAACACACTTCAAAAACCCTACAAATTAAATTGAGTGTTATTTATTTATTTATTTATATTGAAGTAGAGTTGATTTACAGTGTTGTGGCAATCTCTGCTATACAGCAAAGCGACTCATTATACCCATATAGACATTCTTAAATATTCTTTTCCATTATGGTTTATCACAGGATATAGGATATAGTTCTACCAACCCCAAACTCCCAGTCCATCCCTCTGCCTCTCGCCTCCCCCTTGGCAACCACAAATCTGTTCTCTATGTCTCTGTTTCATTTGTGCCATATTTAGATTTCACATATAAGTGATATCATATGGTGATATCATATTTGTCCCTAAGCCACCAATGTTTGATGGCAGGAATGGCTTTGGGACAAATCATTGGTGGGCCATGCCTGGAGAAGAGGTCAGGGATAAAATGACCTAAGAACCAGACTATTTCTACACTGGATTCAGCCTTCCACCTCCCACCGGTGAAGGGATTGTTACTGAAAGGCTCGTCTGAATCAGGAGATTAGCAACTTCATAAAGAATTACCTCCCCTGATCCCCAGGTTAATTCGGAATGGTCAGCCTGGTACTACATAGGCCAGTGCTGAGATTGTCGGTTTTCTTGGGGAAGTCAACCACACTCATGGGACTTGTAAGCAGCAGACCTGGGGCTCAAACCAGGGTCTTCTGACTCCTTGTGCAACGTTTTCTCCACTCCCCCGTATGGATGCAGACCCAGCTTCCCCAAGGCCTCCTCCAGATGGGTGAGTTTATGCCCCATCTCTCTGCTGGTACACATTGCAAGGTCTGCTCTTGCTTGTAAGAACTCCTGCCGTTCCTTCCACCAACCCCCAAACACCTATCCCCCAAACTTATCAGTCCAGGATGCATTCTCCCAAGACCTTGTTCTCTAAATCTAAATGGACCATCGGGATTTTAAAGCCCCTAAAGTAACAATTATCGCTGAGCAGGGAGACGGGCACGACGCCCTCTAGTGGGGGGATTAGACTCTTCAGGGAGAGACATGCAGATTGAGGAAATGTAATCAGAACAGTTATTGCTTTGTCTTGCTTTTCGTCATGACGTTCTACTCACTTTGAAACCCCAAATAACTGTAAAGAAGGCCATGAGATTTTTACGTTTGTCAAAAGAGGGATTGCATTTGGAAATAGTGAAAAATGTGGATATAGCTATCATTAAGGTTTGCATGACTCTCATTGATGTCTATATTTTAAAGAAGGACTCTTGGAGACATGCGCCAAACTCCTTAAAATAAACCTCTAAAATGGGACCTTGGGCTCCATCTGGGACATCCTTTTGTCAGACCCAGGTCTTTAGATAGAGGTGTTCTAACTCCAGCTTTCTCATCAACAGACTGCAAAGCCTTTACAAGGAGGGCCAGTTCTGCAAATGTGGCATGCCCCTTGTCTTTTATCTTCTTTCTTAACAGGAATTTTCAGAGCCACAAGATCCCAGTGGTTGCAGGAAGCTGAAAAAATTGTAAAAATCAAGAAGACTCAGAAAATATTCTGAAAGAAACATATGTGTGTCAGGATAATAGTGAGAAAGATGTGTTTCCATCCACACCCTTTCCTGAGGACCCTCTCCTGCCTCTGGACAGGAGACCTCTGTTGCCTCAAGGAAGGGGCATCCCAGAAGATAGAAAACAAAGGGCATCAAATTTCTGTCTTTTAAGTGAAATAAACAAATGAAAAACTACTGTCCATTCCTAAGGGAAGAAGATTTAGTAGAATCACTACCAAAGGTAGTGTTTTCCGGAAAAGGGTTTAAAATATCTTTGGGTTGCAAGAGAAGGAAGAGCTGGAAATGAAGTGAGAGGGACAGGTAATGCCATTCTGAGATTTACTTCAAGGAAGGGGCTGTGTTATGAGTTGAATTTTTCTCCCCAAATGATATGAAGTCCTAACCCCTCAGAAACTGTGAATAAGGTCTTTATAGATGAAATCAAGTTAAGATGAAGTCATACTAGATCCAGTGACTGATATCCCTATAAAAGGAGGAGATCTGGGCATAGAGACATGGACAGACAGAGGGGAGAAGGCCATGTGAAGGCAAAGGCAGAGATTTAGGTGACGCATCTATAAGCCAAAGAATGCCAGCGATTGCCAGCAAATACCAGAAACTAGAAGAGCTAGGAAGATCCTCCTCTAGCACCTTCAGAGAGAGCATGGCCCTCCTGATGCCTTGATTTCAGGCTTCTAGCCTCCAAAACTGTTTCTGTTGTTATAAGCCACCCAGTTTGTGTTAATTTGTTACAGCAGCCTTCAGAAACTATTACATGTTGTACAGCACAATTCCCAGAGGAATTTAGGGATCTGAGAGTAGAGAGATACCCAGGAAGCAGCATCCTTGCACCACTATGGCATGGGAGGAGGCTGTCAAGGTCAGAGAGACCCCAGGAGTTTTCAGTGGACTGTGGGAAGGAATATGAATTTCCTGAGTCCTTGAGAAGGGAGTTAGCCAAAAGCACTGGTCATGATGGGGTTTGCATCAGCTGATGTTGGATGGGACCCTGTGCTGGGGACCAGAGAGGAATACAGATACATCAGCAGATTCCTACATGAGTGGACCACCCATAAGGACTTAAATGACATCACTGTTCTTCACCTAAGTTCAGAAATAATTGACGGATTGACACAGAAGTCAGGCAGTTCTAAATCCAAATATCATCTTTATAAGTGAGACAGGCAAGATAGGAAGATGTTGCTGATTTGAGTGGAAATTATGGGCCTACTAGTACTGCACGCTAGTGTACAGTGGACGAATTCATTCACAGAAGTCATAGGCCACTGCTGCCCTTCCTTGGGAGGGGCAGAGTGAAATGGGTTCTTTCTGCAGACAGATCCCCCAAAAGGGAGGTACTGGGAGGGAAAGGCCTAGCTCCTTCTCTTAGATACCTCACAGAGGACTGAGGGAAGGATCTTGGCGTCTACAAACATCTCCCCACCTAGATACAAGGACTGGGGAATATGAACTCTTTCCTTCCTCCTATCCAGGACCAGTGCTATGATGCTGTGTGAGGCTCCCTAAACTGTGATGTTACTCCCGGGAAAAGAAAGTGGATGGGGACATCCGGAACTGTTTGAGTTTAAACCTGAAAGGCTAAATTTATATAAAATTGACTAAGATTTCATTTTCTGCCTTCAAACAGAATGGAGCTTCTAGAATTTAAGTTGAGTTGTAGCAAAATAAAGTCACATTTCTTGCAGACCTCAGTTCTGTGAACTAGATACATATCCACTGCATAAGCAAACGGAGAGCTACACTGGGGATATTTGGAGGATACATAAATCATGAACTGTGACCATCTGGGTATGGTCCACATGGGGCTGCAGTCATTCTGTGGTCCCGGAAGCCTTGGAGGCCAGGGCTTTCCTTTCCCTGAGTGCTACAGTGGAGACCCTGCATGTACTTGTCCCCCTGGTTCCTAGTGGTCCCCGAGGAAGTTTTCAGGTTGTCAAAACACTCTGCTAATTGATGCCAGTTAGCAGCCCAGAGGAGTAGGAAGCCCCACATGCATCACCTCCACTTTCTACCTAATGCCAAAATGTCAGTGTAGGAGTTGGGACTTACCCAAGGCCATACAGTTGGCCAGGGGCCAGCCTGAGACTTGAATTCAGGTCTTTGCATTCTCAAGAGAACCAAGCTGCCTTTATAGAGCAAGGCTGTTCTCTAGTTCAGCCTTTTATAACTCCCCCCACACTCCCTGCCCACATCGATGCCAGAATAAGGAGAAGCAACCTACTTGTAAATGGCATTGATGCATCCAGAGAGATCTTCTCCAGAAGCGGGTGACAAGCAGGCTCTTACAGTAGAGCCTTGGCAGGAAATCACAGAAGTTTGTGTCCATTCCTATTTCTCCCTGCCTCCATGGGGAACTTTGATTCTTCCATTCTGTAGTCTTTCCCTTCGGTCCTAACCAGTTTGTCCCTGCTCCACACGAGCACGTGACTGTTAGGATGTGTGTCACATGTGTTAGGAGTCCCCAGGGGCTGGTGCCATTCTGCACGTTCATCTACACCCACCGTCCGCCTCTACATGTGATGTTGCTGCTGACCCAGAAAGGGAAATGCTCTTTGGAGATTCCACAAGCCAGCCGGAGCAGATGTGCAGGAGTTAGGCAAGAGTTCACATCATTTGCAAAAGTGACAACTTTTTTCTCCCAGAGAGACACAAAAGAGCCCAACAGAGTCTTTTATCTTTCGTTTGTTTTTGAAATAAACTCTGACTTTCATATGACATTTATTTGTCTCATACCAGAAGCCTGGTTTAACCTATTAATTTGTTTATGCTTCTGATACATTTTAACTAGCATTTAACCATAGATACTCAAGGGGACCCTTTGCTTGAATGCATGCAATGTTCCTTCTCTACACACTCAGGTTCTCACCCCTGCCTTCACAGAACAGAATATGAGGGCCATGGCAGGTACTAGAAAGGAGAGAGAAACAGCACCACCAGAGTCTGTGTCATCGGGGGATTCCCAGTCTGGAGCACAAGTGACTACATCTATTAATGTCCCCCAGATGGCAAAAATAGAGTCATGCCATTCCGTCTAAGGACACATGTATTTCCTTAGACAGCTTTTCCCAAACAGAGCTGAGGCATCAGACTCTGAAAGCAAGATGAAGCCCCAATAGAAGGATTTGACAGCTAACACTGAACCTTCATCACTTCCGGTTTATTTCATTTACCCAAGGGAATAAGAAATAACAAACATTTAAAAATTTTTTTCTAGATTTTTTAACGCATAGCATTTTTATTAGTACATAGTTAAAATCACAACATCTGTTCAAAACGTCATCGCCTGCTTTTATTACTTGGCTAGATGCATTTGTAAGTGCTTTCCACATTTACTGGTCCTCATAACTTCCTTTTAAAAGTTGATTGTTGGATTATTAGGTTGTCTCCAAGTTTTGATGAGAATAAATGAAATTATGAAAGACGGCTTTGTGCGTAAAAGTTCTTCTTCTCTGGATTTGCCTTTTCATTTTGCACCTGTAGATTTTCAATATGTAGGAGTATTGTCTTTTAGATTGCCAAATCTACCAATCTATTCTTTTATCATTTCTGCTCTCGGAGCCCATCAGCACGACTCTGAGGGTCCTAAAGCCACCTGAGGCACAGCGACAAATGGAAAATATAAGCCACCTCATTTTAATTTACCCGGTCGTTGGTTGCTAAAGCCATCTGTAAGTATGTTTGCTGGCAGAAGTTCCTGTATGGTTCTGGAATATGCTTGTCTCTTATCTCGACTTTCTGATAATTTTGTGAGTCATGCCCTGATCAGGAAATGAGTTATTGATGTTTTGCTCAACCTCCTTGTTCCTGGGGCACCAAGGGAGCATCCAACCATTTTTGGACCATCTCTCTGCTTGTTTGTTTGTTTGTTTTGCTGTACGTGGGCCTCTCACTGTTGTGGCCTCTCCCGTTGCAGAGCACAGGCTCCGGACGCGCAGGCTCAGCGGCCATGGCTCACGGGCCCAGCTGCTCTGCGGCGTGTGGGATCTTCCCGGACCGGGGCACGAACCCGTGTCCCCTGCATCGGCAGGCGGACTCTCAACCACTGCGCCACCAGGGAAGCCCCTCTTTGCTTGTTTTTTCATCACTCTTTCCCATCTCCCTCCCTACGTCTCGTGGCACTTTCCAGTTGCCTTTCCTGGATGCCCTTCATAACTTCCTTTATACATTTGCTCTCCAAGGTGCTATTTCTAGCAGGAGATTTTAAGGGGCACCAAGCCAGGTGGATGTTTTTATTCTGAACTGTGTTAGGACATTGCTGCAGGGATTATAGGAGTGCCAAGTCATTTGCTGACATAACATTCTCTTGACCCACGAGGGAAAACAGACTTCCCCAACCAGGATAATTGCTGTGTTGTATTTCCTGTGGGAAGTGTTCCCCAAAGTTGCACCTCGTAGGGGTAGGGCATGTCTGATGTGGTCATTGTCCTGCTTACAATCCTCTGGGCTCCCTTTGGCTAAGGGATAAAATTGAAACCCTCCCATTTGACATAGAAAGCTCTCCAGGTTGGGGCCCAGCTAGTCTTCTAAGCCCTGCCTCATGCTTCCGCTCTCCTTCTGTTCTACACCCGGCAGCTCCAGCACATGGACCACCCTCTCATCAAGCCTTCACTTTCTCACCCCTTTGCTTCTGTGCTCCTGATGACCCCTCTGCCTGGGCTATTCTCCCCCAGGAGAGAATAGTTTTACTTCCTCTTGCAAAGGCACATCTCATGGTATACTTTGTTATTTAGGTCTTTTTTCTTTACTAGATCATGATATTCATGGGGGTAGAGGCCCTGCCTTCCATGATCTATAGCATTAGTGGTAGCCCAAGGCTTGGCTCAGTATGGGTGATCAGCAAATGTTTGTTGAGTGAATACTAAAACTGTAATAATGTAAAGGAAGGAGGAAGACTCTGTAGAAAATAAACACATAATTTATACAGTGAAATCGGGAATAATCTTATAGGAGGTACATGTAAGTTTGCTGTGAGTTATCAAGCATTTTTGAGTACATTTTTGCGTGTACTGCTAGAGTTATAAAGGGAGGAGACAATGTTTGCCCTGATACTTACAGAGCCTTGAAATGGGATTAGGAAAGACAACATAGCAGGCAGCTAGCTGATTCTTTCAAATTCTTTCTCATCATCAATGCCTAACACGACAGTTTATTTAACTACGCTCTAGGGAAAGGCCACCACTGGGATTTAAGCTCTTCCAGTGTCTGACCTTCTATATGCATGGTCATCTTACCATGAGAGACTCACTTTGGCAACCAAGGCTCTGCAAGACTCGCTCAAAATAGCCACAGATATTTGCATAGTGCCGACAGATACACAATTTGATCTTCAGAAAAACTCTGGGAGGTTGGAAGCGTATGTTTTGTTATTATTTTCATGTCGATTTTATGAATGAGAAAACGTACTTGGCAATGTCAAGCAACTTGCTGAAAGACATACAGCTAAGAGGGGTAAAATCAAGATCTGAACTTGAGTCTCTCTGACTCCAGACCTATCTGCTATCTAACAGTGATTAAGAGATAGCCAACAGAAATAAGAATCTCCATCCGTATATTCATATCCATTTTAAAATGTACTCAATTCTTTGACCAATAGATATTTGTAACCACATCTGAGTCAACTTCAGTACTATTTCTCCCTCTTGTAGTAGGCAAGGAATTTTCATTTCATACATCAACAGTCAGCTGCATGGATTCCACCAGGGCAATGCAAGCCATTAACAAGACTCAAAATTATTTTAAGATGCAGGAAGAACGTCATTTCCTTATGAATTTTCTATCTTTTGGTTCCTGAACAAAAAAATTAAATGAGATTCTCTATTTTTTTTTTTTTTTAAAGGGCATTGTAGTAGATTAGTAGTATCCTTTAAAAAGATATGTTCAGGTCCTCGCTCCCAGTACCTATGAATGTGGCCTCATTTGGAAATATGGTCTTGGCATAGATTGTTAAATTAAGGATCTTGGGATGAGATTATCCTGGATTTAGGGTGTGCCCTAAATCCAATGACTGGTGTCATTATAAAAGAAAGGAGAGGGGGATTTGAGTGGGGGGTGGGGAAGACCATGTGAATTCAGAGGCAGAGATTGGAATTATGGTGCCACAAGCCAAGCAACATCTGGCTCTACCAGAAGCTGGAAGAAGCAAAATATAATCCTCCCCTAGAGCATCAGAGAGAGCATGGCCCTGCCAACACCTTGATTTTAGACTTTTGTTTTCTAAAACTGTGAGAGAATGCGTTCCTGCTGTTTGGAGCCACCAAGTTGGTGGCAATTCGCTACGGCAGCCCTAGGAAACTAACACAGATTCTGCTCCCAGGAAATGGGGTGTTGCTGTAACAAACACCTACAGATGTGGAAGTGGCTTTGGCAATGGGTAATGAGCAGAGGCTGGAAGAATTGAGGGAAGCATGGTAGAAAGCCCTAGATGGCTTGAATACCTGTTGCACTGGGTTTGCATTTGGGAGCTGCTGAAAGCCTCAAGGGGTTCCCACCAGTGCCCTCGGTGGATAGGATGCTTCCCAAGCTGGTGAATCACTCTGCTCCTGGATGGCCAGCCTGTGGCCCTGTGCCTTGTGTTCAGCACCCTCCTGATCATGAGAACCTTGCAAGGTGCCGGCTCAGCAGGATCCTCTGCCCCCTGCCAGCCAGGAAACCGAGTCAGAAGTGTCCTCTCCCGGTGGCACCTGAAGAAGTTTATTCCTCCAGGCCAGAGGCAGAATGGAACTCATGATGAGTGTGGTGGAGACTCTGCTCCTCGGGTGAAGAATGTCTGGAAAGACTCGGCTCATCCCGTGGGTGCAGGAATGTGCACCTCTTCTGAGCACGAGGCATCGGGTTCAGGGAGAGTTCCTAAGTGCAGGCTTTGGAGCCAAACAGAGATGGGAGGAAACCCTGGTTCCACTGCTTAGTGACTCCATGACTGTGGGCAAGTCATGGAACCTCCCTGAATGTCCTTGTCACCATCTGCAAATGGGGATTATCACAGCCACCTTACATGGCTATTGTGAGGATTAAATGAGACATCAGAGGTTACAGCATGGTAAGGAGCCTAATCCAGAGCCTGGCATTCAGTGAGCACTAAATGAATGGTTAGTCCCCCTTCTCTTCTTTGAGTGGGGGCTACTTTATTTAAATAATTTTTTCTCTTTATATATATATTTAGCAATCATACATTTATTTCTGACCATATAATAATCATAGATGTAAATGATCTAAATACTCCCACTAAAAGACATATATAAAGCAAGACCTAACTTTATTCTGTATACAACAAGCACATTAAATATATAGACACAAAGGTTAAGAGTAAAGTGATGAAAGAATATATAACGAGCTAACATTAATCAAAATTGTTCTAACTAACATATCTATACTAATATGAGATACAATAGGCTTTAGAACAAAGGCTATTGTCCTGGATAAAGAAGGTCATTTTATAATAATAAAGGGCTCAATTCATCAAGAGAACATAAGATTCCTAAATATTTATGTAGCTAATAAGAGGACTTCAAAATACGTGAAGAAAATCTAACAGAACTGCAAAGAATTAGTGATTTCAATATCCCTCTTTAATAATTGATAAAATAGAAAATCAGTAAATAGGTAGAAGTAAATATATGGACATTTTGAACAACATTGAACTGTCATATATTTTTAGTTTATATTAGTTTATATATTTTTAGTTTATTTTAACGATAAAGCCTCTTTGAGTTGGGGCGATTTTAAGTGGAGTTCCAGTTGACGAGTGTTAATTGAGTTTCTACTCTGTGCTGTGCATGTGCTATTGCGGGGAACACAAAGATGAATCCAATGAAAAAGTCCTTGTCCTCAAGAAGGTCACAATGTAGGAGGAGAAATAGACATGTAAACATACTTGTGGTACCAGAGAAAGGCCACACTAGTTGTTTCACTGGACAAAGTTTACAGAACACAGTATTATAGGATAATTACAGGGATAATTCTCTCTCCCTCTCTAGGGGTGAATAATCAAAAGGTGCCATTTGAGAGAGAAAAGGAGCTTCCCTTTAGTCTATTTAAGCAGACTTAGTCTGCTCAGGCTGCTATAACCAAATACCATAGACTGTGTGTGTTAAACAGAGAGAACATTTATTTCTCACATTTCTGGAGGCTGGGAAGTCCAAGGTCAAGGTGCTGGCAGATTTGGTTCCTGGTGAGGGCCTCCTCCTAGTTTGTAGATGGCTGGCTGCCTTCTAACTGTGTCCTCACATGTGTGAGAGAGAGAGAATGCTCTGCTCTCTCTTTGTCTTCTTTTAAGGGCACTAATCCCATCATGGAGGCCCCACTCTCATGATCTCATCTAACCCTAGTTACCTCGCATAGGATCCACCTCCAGACACCATCAAATTGGGAGGTAGGGCTTCAACATATGAGTTTTGGGGAGACAAAAACTATCAGTCCATAACTCAGATGGACCAAGGGGAGAGGACACTTGGGAAAAGGTCTGAAATCCTGCATTGGTGTATTGGGGGGTCTGTTAAGTAGCCCTGGGTGAATGAAGGGTAAACTTTCAGTTGCAGAGCAGGGAAGATGATGTTAAGAGATAGCAGAGCCAAAATACAAAGTCCCAGTACCTCATGTTGAGGTGTTCTGAAATTCCACTGAAAGGTGCTGGGTGGGGGGCACTGAGGACTTGTGAAGAAGAACGCTGTGATGGATATGCTTTTAAGGAACCACTCTAGCTACTGAGAGGAGGATGGATTCGAGGGAATGAGGGTGGAAAAAGGGAGACAGTGACTCCTCTGTGGCCATGGCTCAAGGGAGAGCTAGTAGCCAGCTAATGGCCTGGATCAAAGTAGAAGGTCCCTCTCATATGTCCCCCAAACAGTATTTTCTCCAATCTCCCTTCAAGGTATGTGAAGACCTTCCAGTTGGAGTCACTGGGGGACTGGGTTTTAATTGCCTGGGGGAAGATAAATTTGGTACCAACTTGTTTACTGATTAATCCAATACTATCGCCCAAGGCCACTTGTTGCCAATTACTCAACTTCTCTAAGGCCACCTAGAAAATGAGGTGATACCATTACTGGGAGATTGAGTGGGATGACATATACATCATGGCCAGCAGAGAGCTGTGGCACCAGTAAGTGTTCCATACAGTGAGTTATGATCACTGAAAAGGTTGAAGGAAGGAGACAAATGCCCCCGTATCACATCCAGACCCTCTCCTCATTCTCTAACCAGGTTGACAACCAGGATAAAAATTGGCTCCAACTTTGACGTGAAAGAATTTATTGATGGCGAAATCTATCCTGGATGACAAATGCAAAGCCTCTGGGGACTAAGGGCTTTCCCCCTTCTTTTGTTAAGGCCGAGTATAAGCCATGGTACCCCTGGTGGGGGCTTGTCATGGGAAGACGCTCTCAGAAGCACATTGCTCACAGCACTGGAGAGAAAGATGTCTGTGATGCCCAGGAATCCTGAAGGCTCCAAAGGTTTGGAGTGGATAAGATAGTGGGTGGCTGTGTAAGCCCTTTGAGTGAATTAGGTGTGACACCAGAGCTGTGTGTGTGTCAGTTTAATCGCTGTTTTTATTATAGCAACTCTAATGGAAAATTAGAAGACTAAAATACATCGCTTCTAATCCCACAAGTCTATGAAATTGATTTCACTTAATAAGCTGCTTTTATGTCCTTTTCTATTTGCACATAGTTATAAAAACACCTATATATGCATATCTACACACATACATTTTTACTTTTAGTTGACCTACAAAATATATTTTAGTTTTGAAGATTATCATTAGAATATAGACCTCCCTCTATGTAGCAAATTCTTCTTAATTGACATTTTGTAAGCATGAGCTATTCCTTTGAGATGGTATATCACAGTTCACTTAAGCTCTTTTCTCATTTTGGAAACTTTAGGTGATTTTCAATTTTGGGAGGTCCTAAGAAAAACGTTGGTGCATATATATGTGCATGGAACTGTTGCCTTAGAGCAAATCCCCAGGAGTGAGGTTCTAGGGAAGCAGTAAATGTGTAAAAACACTTGCTCTGGAGTCAGGCAGATGTAAATTCAAATCCTAGTTCTACTGTTTACTAAGTAGCTGTATGTCACTCTAACCTCCCTCTCTTCATCAGACAGTGCATAACAGTTAGGTATTGATGCCTAACAAAGAAGTCCAAAATATCAGGGGGCCACAACAGTAAGGTTGTGTCCCAGGTTACACATCAGTGGGTTGGGCTAGGGTTCAGCTGATCTACACCAGAGACCCTGCTTCTCACCGCAGGTCTGTGGGTTAGCTGGGTTAACTCTGTTTCACTTGTCTCTTATCCTCTTCCTGGCTTCATGCATATTCTTCTCATGTAATGGCACCTATTCAAGAAAATAAACCCAAGTGCACTGGCATTTTCCAAGTTTTTAGTCCCATCACGTCTACTAATATTTCATTGGTCCAAACAAGTCATGTCACCAAAGTGAAGGGGCAGGGAAATGTACTCTGCCACTTTAGGGGAAGAACTTCAAAGTCACAGGTCAAAAGGAATGCATACAGAGAGGACTAGAGGATTAAGGGACATTACTGTGATCTATCAAAGTGGGCGATAATAGTACCTATCTTGCATTGTTACAAGGACAAAACGACACAGAGTTTTAAGGGTTCAATTAATGCTACCTTTGAGAGAGAAAGGGTTCATTTCTGTTTCCGTTTTGTTCCTAAGCTTCTAATATGTTTTGCATATAGTTACTCAATAATTTTTATTGTTGCATGAAGTTGGCTATTATTATTATTTGTCCCTATGATAAAGAACCCTACCCTAGACCCTAGGTAGTTGCTGCCCACAACCTTTCCGTGTTCCTCTAGCACTGACATACTTCAGTCTATCATATTTAATCATTTCTGCATCTACCTTTTCTACTAAAGGATGAACTTCAGGAGAACAGAGGCCGTGACTTAATCATCTCTCTTGTCCCAATGCCTAGCACAGCACGTGTTCATAAGTGCCAGAGTGAAGAAATATATCATCCCTCTCAGTATTTTATGTTTTATTTTCTTACCTCATCTTGGTCATGTTTTCCTCCACCTTCTTCAGCATATAGAACATAATTATAAAATCTCTTTAAATGTCCTTGTCTCCTATTACTGTCATCTCTGTGATTTCTGGGTCTGTTTCTGGTAGTTGATTTTTCTAGTGGTTACAGATCTTATTTTCCTGCTTCTTTGGTTGCCTGGTAATTTTTAATTAGATTCCGGATACTGTATATCTTTTATGTTGTTGGTTGCTGGATTTTGCTGTATTCCTTTATAGATTATTGAATTTTGTTTTGGTATGCAGTTCAATTACTTGGAATCAGATTGATTCTTTTTTTAAAATACATCTTTATTGGAGTATAATTGCCTCACAATGGTGTGTTAGTTTCTGCTGTATAACAAAGTGAATAAGATATACATACACATATATCCCCATATTCCCTCCCTCTTGAGTCTCCCTCCCACCCTCCCTATCCCACTCCTCTAGGTGATCACTACCCACCGAGCTGATCTCCCTGTGTTATACGGCTGCTTCCCACTAGCCATCTATTTTACGTTAGGTAGTGTATATATGTTCATGCCACTCTCTCAATTTGTCACAGCTTACCCTTCCGCCTCCCCATATCCTCAAGTTCATTCTCTAGTAGGTCTGTGTCTTTATTCCCATCTTACCCCTAGGTTCTTCATGACATTTTTTCCCTTAGATTCCATATATATGTGTTAGCATACACTATTTGTTTTTTCTCTTTGTGACTTACTTCACGCTGTATGACAGTCTCTAGGTCCATCCACCTCACTACAAATAACTCAATTTCATTTCCTTTTATGGCGGAGCAATATTCCATTGTATATACGTGCCACATCTTCTTTACCCATTCATCTGTCGATGGACACTTAGGTTGCTTCCATCTGCTGGCTATCACAAATAGAGTTGCAGTGAACACTGTGGTACATGACTCTTTTCTTTTTTTTTTTTTTTTTGCGGTACGCAGGCCTCTTACTGTTGTGATCTCTTCCATTGCGGAGTACAGGCTCTGGACGCGCAGGCTCAGTGGCCATGGCTCACGGGCCTAGCCTCTCCATGGCATGTGGGATCTTCCCGGACCGGGGCACGAACCCATGTCCCCTGCATCGGCAGGTGGACTCTCAACCACTGCGCCACCAGGGAAGCCCATGACTCTTTTTGAATTATAGTTTTCTGAGGGTACATGCCCAGTAATGGGATTGGTGGGTCATATGTTAGTTCTGTTTTTAGTTTTTTAAGGAATCTCCATACTGTTCTCCATAGTGGCTCTATCAATTTACATTCCCACAAACAGTGCAAGAGGATTCCCTTTTCTCCACACCTTCTCCAGCATTTATTGTTTGTAGATGTTTCGATGATGGCCATTCTGACTGGTGTGAGGTAATACCTCATTGTAGTTTTGATTTGCAGTTTGCTAATGCTTAGTGATATTGAACATCCTTTCATGTGTTTTTTGGCAATCTGTATATCTTCTTTGGAGAAATGTTTATTTAGGTCTTCTGTCCATTTTTTGATTGGGTTGTTTGTCTTTTTTAATACTTAGCTACATGAGCTGTTTATAGATTTTGGAGAGTAATCCTTTGTCCGTTGATTCATTTGCAAGTATTTTCTCCCATTCTGAGGGTTGTCTTTGCGTCTTGTTTATAGTTTCCTTTGCTGTGCAAAAGTTTTTAAGTTTCATTGGGTCCCATTTGTATATTTTTATTTTATATTTTTGAGCCAGGAGGTGGCTCAAAAAAAGATCTTGTTGTGATTTATGTCAAAGAGTGTTCTTCCTATGTTTCCCTCTAAGAGTTTTATACTGTCCGGTCTTACATTTAGGTCTTTAATCCATTTTGAGTTTATTTTTGTGTTATGGTGTTAGGGAGTGTTCTAATTCCATTCTTTTACATGTAGCTGTCAAGTTTCCCTAGCACCACTTACTGAAGAGACTGTGTTTTCTCCATTGTATATTCTTGCCCCCTTTATCAAAGATAAGGTGACCATATGTGTGTGGGTTTACCTCTTGGCTTTCTATCCTGTTCCTATATTTCTGTTTTTGTGCCAGTACCATACTGTCTTGATTACTGTAGCTTTGTAGTATAGTCTGAAGTCAGGGAGCCTGATACCTCCAGCTCTGTTTATCTTTCTCAAGATTGCTTTGGCTGTTCGGGGTCTTTTGTGTCTCCATACAAATTGTGAAATTTCTTGTTCTAGTTCTGTGGAAAATGCCATTGGTAGTTTGATAGGGATTGCATTGAATATGTAGATTGTTTTGGGTAGTATAGTAATTTTCACAATGTTGATTCTTCCAATCCAAGAACACGGTATATCTCTCCATCTGTTTTATCATCCTTAACTTCTTTCATCAGTGTCTCATAGTTTTCTGCGTACAGCTCTTTTGTCTCCTTAGGTAGGTTTATTCCTAGGTATTTTATTCTTTTTGTTGTAATGGTAAATGGGAGTGTTTCCTTAATTTCTCTTTCAGATAGTTCATCATTAGTGTATAGGAATGCAACAGATTTCTGTGCATTAATTTTGTATCCTGCTATTTTACTAAATTCATTGATTAGCTCTAGCAGTTTTCTGGTAGTATGTTTAAGATTCTCTATGTATAATATCACGTCAACTGTAAACAGTGACACTTTTACTCCTTCTTTTCCAATTCGGATTCCTTTTATTTCTTTTTCACCTATGATTGCTGTGGGTAAAACTTCCAAAAGTATGTTGAATAATAGTGGTGAGAGTGGGAAGCTTTGTCTTGTTCCTGAACTTAGTGGAAATAGTTTCAGTTTTTCACCATTGACAATGATGTTGGCTGTGGGTTTGTCATATATGGCCTTTTTTATGTTGAGGTAAGTTCCCTCTATGCCTACTTTCTGGAGGGCTTTTATCATTAATGGTTGTTGAATTTTGTCAAAAGCGTTTTCTGCGTCTATTGAGATGATCATATGGTTTTTATCCTTCAATTCGTAAATATGGTGTATCACATCGACTGATTTGTGTATATTGAAGAATCCTTGCATTCCTGGGATAATCCCCACTTGGTCATGGTGTATGATCCTTTTAATGTGCTGTTGGATTCTGTGTGCTACTATTTTGTTAAGGATTTTTCCATCTATGTTCATCAGTGATTTTGGCCTGTAGTTTTCGTTTTTTGTGACATCTTTGTCTGGTTTTGGTATCAGGGTGATGGTGGCCTTGTAGAATGAGTTTGGGAGTGTTCCTCCCTCTGCTATATTTTGGAAGAGTTTGAGAAGGATGAGTGTTAGCTCTTCTCTAAATGTTTGATAGAATTCACCTGTGAAGCCATTTGGTCCTGGGCTTTTGTTTGTTGGAAGATTTCTAATCATAGTCTCAATTTCAGTGCTTGTGACTGGTCTGTTAATATTTTCTATTTCTTCCTGGTTCAGTCTCAGAAGGTTGTGCATTTCTAAGAATTTGTCCATTTCTTCCAGTTTGTCCATTTTATTGTCATATATTACTTGTAGTAATCTCTAATGATGCTTTGTATTTCTGCAGTGTCAGTTGTTACTTCTACTTTTTCATTTCTAATTTTGTTGATTTGAGTCTTCTCCCTTTTTTTCTTGATGAGTCTGGCTAATGGTTTATCAATTTTGTTTATCCTCTCAAAGAACCAGCTTTTAGTTTTATTGATTTCTGCTATTATTTCCTTCACTTCTTTTTCATTTATTTCTGATGTGATCTTTACGATTTCTTTCCTTCTGCAAACTTTTGTGTTTTGCTGTTGTTGTTGCTGTTCTTCTTCTTTCTCTATTTGCTTTAGGTGTAAGGTTAAGTTTTTTATTTGAGATTTTTCTTGTTTCTTGAGGTAGGATTTTATTGCTATAAATTTCCCTCTTAGAACTGCTTTTAATGCATCCCATAGGTTTTGGGTCATCGTGTTTTCATTGTCATTTGTTTCTAGGTATTTTCTGATTTCCTCTTTGATTTCTTTATTGATCTCTTGGTTATTTAGTAGTATATTGTTTAGCCTCCATTTGTTTGTAATTTTTACAATTTTTTTCCTGTAATTGATATGTCATTTCATAGTGCTGTGGTTGGAAAAGATACTTGATAAAACTTCAATTTTCTTAAGTTTACCAAGGCTTGATTTGTGACCCAAGATATGTTCTATCCTGGACAAGGTTCCATGAACACTTGAGAAGAAAGTGTATTCTATTGTTTTTGGATGGACTGTCCTATAATTATCAACTAAGTCCCTCTTGTTTAATGTGTCATTTAAAGCTTTAGTTTCCTTATTTATTTTCATTTTAGATGATCTGTCCATTGGTGAAAGCGGGGTGTTAAAGTCCCCTACTATGATTGTGTTACTGTTGATTTCCCCTTTTAAGGCTGTTAACATTTGTCGTATGTTTTGAGGTGCTCCTATGTTGGATGCATAAATATTTATAATTGTTATATCTTCT
Source organism: Neophocaena asiaeorientalis asiaeorientalis (assembly GCF_003031525.2). Lineage (NCBI taxonomy): Eukaryota > Metazoa > Chordata > Mammalia > Artiodactyla > Phocoenidae > Neophocaena > Neophocaena asiaeorientalis. Next base: position 58,283 of record NW_020175435.1, on the reverse strand, counting down.
TCTTGGATTGATCCCTTGATCATTATTTAGTGTCCTTCTTTGTCTCTTGTAATAATCTTATTTTAAAGTCTATTTTGTCTGATATGAGAATGGCTACTCCAGCTTTCATTTGATTTCCATTTGCAAGGAATATCTTTTTCCATCCCCTCACTTTCAGTCTGTATGTTTCCCTAGGTCTGAAATGGGTCTCTTGTAGACAGTCTATATATGGGTCTTGTTTTTGTATCCATTCAGCCATCTATGTCTTTTGGTTGGAGCATTTAATCTTTTTACATTTAAGGTATTTATCGATATATATGTTCCTATTACCATTTTCTTAATTGTTTTGGGTTTGTTTTTGTAGGTCTTTCCTTCTCTTGTGTTTCCTGCCTAGAGAAGCTCCTTTAGCATTTGTTGTAAAGCTGGTTTGGTGGTGCTGAATTTTCTTAGCTTTTGCTTGCCTGCAAAGGTTTTAATTTCTCTGTCAAATCTCAATGAGATCCTTGCTGGGTAGAGTAATCTTGGTTGTAGGTTTTTCCCTTTCATCACTTTAAATATGTCCTGCCACTCCTTTCTGGCTTGCAGAGTTTCTGTTGAAAGATCAGCTGTTAACATTATGGGGATTCCCTTGTATGTTATTTGTTGTTTTCTGCTTGCTGCTCTTAATATTTTTTCTTGTATTTAATTTTTGATAGTTTGATTAATATGTGTCTTGGTGTGTTTCTCCTTGTGTTTATCCTGTATGGGACTCTCTGTGCTTCCTGGACTTGATTGACTATTTGCTTTCCCATATTAAGGAAGTTTTCAAATATAATCTCTTCAAATATTTTCTCAGACCCTTTTTTTTCTCTTCTTCTTCTGTTACCCCTACAATTTGAATGTTGATTCATTTAATGTTGTCCCAGAAGTTTCTGACTCTCCTCAATTCTTTTCATTATTTTTTCTTTATTCTGTTTTGTGGTAGTTATTTCCACTATTTTATCTTCCATGTCACTTATCCGTTCTTCTGCCTCAGTTATCCTGCTATTGATTCCTCCTAGAGAATTTTTAATTTCATTTTTCATGTTGTTCATCATTGTTTTTTGCTCTTTAGTTCTTCTAGGTCTTTTTTAAACCTTTCTTGTATTTTCTGCATTCTATTTCCAAGATTTTGGATCATCTTTACTATTATTACCCTGAATTGTTTATCAGGTAGACTGCCTATTTCCTCTTCATTTGTTAGGTCTGGTGGGTTTTTACCTTGCTCCTCCATCCACTGTGTATTTCTCTTTCTTCTCATTTTGCTAACTTACTGTGTTTGGGGTCTCCTTTTCGCAGGCTGCAGTTTCATCGTTCCCATTGTTTTTTGATGTCTGCCCCCAGTGGCTAAGGTTAGTTCAGTGGGTTGGGCAGGCTTCCTGGTGGAGGGGACTGGTGCCTGTGTTCTGGCTGTTGAGGCTGGATCTTGTCTCTCTAGTGGGTAGGATCACATCCGGTGGTGTGTTTTGTGGTGTCTGTGAACTTATGATATTAGACAGCCTCTGTGCTAATGGGTGGCATTGTGTTTCTGTCTTGCTAGTTGTTTGGCATGAGGTGTCCAGCACTGGAGCTTGCTGGTCGTTGCATGCAGCTGGGTCTTAGCATTTAGATGGAGATGTTTCGGAGAGATCTCGCCGATTAATATTATGTGGTGCCGGGAGGTCTCTGGTGATCCAGTGTCCTGAACTCAGCTCTCCCACTTCGGAGGCTCAGGCCTGACACCCCACCAGAGCACCAGGACCCTGTCAGCCACACAGCTCAGAAGAAAAGGTAGAAAAAAAAAAGAAATAAATTAAAAGAAACATTATTAAAATAAAAATATTTAAAAGTAAGAAAAAAAGTAGACAGCAACCAAACCAATAAACAAATCTACCAATGATAGCAAGCATTAAAAACTATACTAAGTTAAACATAAAAATAAGAAACTAGTCAGTTGCATACAGTAAACCCCAAGTCTACAGTTGCTCCCAAAGTCCGTTGCCTGTATTTTGGAATGATTCATTGTCTATTCAGATAGTCCACAGATGCAGGGTACATCAAGTTGATTGTGGAGATTTAATCCACTGCTCCTGAGGCTGCATGGAGAAATTTCCCTTCCTCTTCTTTGTTCGCACAGCTCTCTGGGTTCACCTTTGGATTTGACCCCACCTCTGCATGTAGGTTGCCCTCTGGCATCTGTTCTTTACCCAGACAGGAGGGGGTTAAAGGAGAAGCTGAGTAGGGGGCTCTGGCTCACTCAGGCCTGGGGGAGAGAGGGGTGCAGAATGCAGGCTGAGCCTGCAGCAGCAGAGGCTGGCGTGATTTTGCACCAGCCTGAGGCACACCGTGTGTTCTCCAGGGGAAGTTGTCCCTGGATCATGGGATCCTGGCAGTGGCAGGCTGCACAGTCTCCTGGTAGGGGAGGTGTAGATAATGACCTGTGCTTGCAGACAGGCTTCTTGGTGGCTTCAGCAGCAGAATTAACATTTGATGCCCATCTCTGGTGTCTGCGCTGATAGCCGTGGCTCATGCTCATCTCTGGAGCTCGTTTAAGTGGTGCTCTGAATCCCCTCTCCTCACGCACCCCAAAACAATGGTCTCTTGCCTCTTACACAGGTCCAGACTTTTCCCAGCCTCCCTCCCAGCTAGCTGTGGTGCCCCAGCCCCTTTCAGGCTGTGTTCATGCAGCCAACCCCAGTCCTCTCCCTGGGATCTGACGTCCAAAGCCCGAGCCTCATCTCTCAGCCCCACCTGCCCCGGCGGGAGAGCAGACAAGCCTCTCAGGCTGGTGAGTGCTGGTCGGCACTGATCCTCTGTGTGGGAATCTCTCCACTTTGCCCTCTGCACCCCTGTTGCTGCACTCTCCTACATGGCTCTAAAGCTTCTCCCCAGCCCACCCCCTTTTTCCACCAGTGAAGGGGCTTCCTAGTGTGTGGAAACTTTTCCTCCTTCACAGCTCCCTCTCAGAGGTGCAGGTCCTGTCCCTATTCTTTTGTCTCTGTTTTTTCTTTTTTCTTTTGCCCTACCCAGGTAGGTGGGGGAATTTCTTGCCTTTTGGGAAGTCTGAGGTCTTCTGCTAGAGTTCAGTAGGTGTTCTGTAGGAGTTGTTCCATGTGTATATGTATTTTTGATGTATTTGTGGGGAGGAAGGTGATCTCCATGTCTTACTCCTCTGCCATCTTGAAGTGCAATCCCATGCCTTTAAGTGGCTTTTGTTTTGGTGGCTTTGGCAGAGAACATGAGAACTCTGAACCTGAAAAAGTGAGATTATTACCTGCACTTGAGTTTAAGGTGAATGGAAGATGATTGAAAGGGTTTATTTTCTCCGTAAGACTGTCTTCTACTGGGAGTTTCATAATGGAAGCATCGGTAAATATCATGGATATGGCATTCCCAGTGCTTTTTGTATGTTTTGAAACCACAACAACAAGCATAACTGAGTACTGACTTCCAAGATTTGCATCTGGAAAATACGCCATTAATGCTAAAAAGCAGACTTATTTGAGTATTATGGAGACCAAATCTTTCTTAGAATCCATCAATAGACATAACCATTACTGTAAACATGAGGACAAACAGGAATATTAACAAAACTTAAGGAAAGCCAAAGGTATCAACTATTAAATAGAAATGGAAATCTTTCTTATAATGACCTGTCTCATGTATCTTCTACATTTTAAATCTATTGAACAGTTAATTTTTTCTTTGCATTTGAAAAATTGAACAGTAAATCTATTTTCATTGAAGAAAAATTAGAATGTCCAAATGAACAAAAAGAAAAATACCATATAACAACCTCTAGAGATAACTACTCTTTTCACCTTGATGTACCTCCTTTCAGGTACCTTTTAATCTATCTCTATCTCTAGATCCATATGTGTATCAATATACATATCTATCTTTTTTTTTTAACAAATTGAGATTCTATTAAACATAAGGTCTTGTGACCTGTTTTTTTTTTACTCATGACCCTATATCAGAAACATTATATAAATAACACTGAGGTATATAATCTTTAAAATGGGTGCATAGTATTCCATTGAGTGAATGAAACATACTTTGGTTAATCAGTCTCCGATTACTAGACCCTTTGTATGTTTTGAATTTTATCTTCATAAGCAAGATAGTGATGGACATCTCTTTATAGCCATTCTTATGATCTTTTCTAATTATTTCCTTAGGAAGTTTATCCCAGAGTAAGGTCCATTTACAAGGCATACTTCTAAAAAAAATAGATTCTGAGTTAGTGCCATGATGAAACTCTCTCACTTACTGAGGGTCAGAAAGGAAGTTTGTGAAAGTGGCCCAAGGGCCAGGAAATTAAGGGGAAACTTTATCTGCTCAGGATGCCAATGATGATGTACTTAGTCTTTAAAAATTCTGTGTTCCAAATGGAGTCTTCAACTTTGTACTCAGTTTGTTATGCAAGAAATACAGAAAAGGGCAATCATCCCCCCATATTAGTTTCCTATTGCTGCATAATAAAATACCACAAGCATCTTAAAAAATTTATTATCTCATAGTTTCTGTGGGTTGAGTCTAGGCATAGCTTACCTGGGTCTTGGCTCAGGGTCTCAGGGGGCACTATCAAGGTGTTGGCTATGCTCTGGTTCTCGTTTGGAGTTTGGGGTCATCTTCCAAGCTCATTCAATGTTGTTGCTGAATTCAGTTCATTGTAGAATTGAAGTCCCTATTTTCTTCTTAAGTGTCAGCTGGGGATTACTCTCAGCTCCTAAAGGTCACTCACAGTTCCTTGCCACATGGTCCCCATAGGCAGTTCATAGCCTTTCTTTCACCTGATTAGGTCAGGTCCACCCAGGATAATCTTCCTTTTAATTCAATCAACTAGGAATCTTATTTATATCTGAAAAATCCCTTTTTGCCATATAACATAACATAACTATAGGAGTGATATTCCATTATATTTTTAGGTCCTGCCCACACGCAAGTGAAGGATTATGCAGCATACACAGGAGAAGGTGGGAATCTTGGGAAGGCCACCTTAGAATTCTCTCTACTACACCCATAGTTCAAATCCCCTAAGACAACTTCTCTTGATATTTTGGTTATGTTCTAGATTTTTGTCACCATTATGTTTTGGTAGTTTTTTGAAAAGAAATAGCTGTAATTATAGTGTTCAGTCACCATTGAATCCTTTATTTTCTTCATAATAATGTGCCAATGTTTCACTGCAAATGTTTGATGAGCATAATTTACAATTTTTTAGTTGATACTTGTTATAGAATGAATGTTTGTGTCCCCCCTCAATTCATATGTTGAAACCCTAACCCTCAGTGTGATGGTATTAAGAAGTGAGGCCTTTGGGGTGATTAGGTTTAGATGAGGTCATGAGGGTGGAGCCCCCATGATGGGATTAGTGTCCTTATAAGGAGAAACATCAGTGCTTCCTTTCTCACCATGTGAGGATGCAGCAGGGAGGCAATCATCTTTTTATTTATTTATTTTCAATAGGTCCTTGTTAGCTATCTATTTTAAATATAGCAATATGTACATGTCAACCTCAAAGTCCCAGTCTATCCCTCCCCCTTTCCCTTCTCCCCGGTAACCATAAATTCATTCTCTAAGTCTGTGAGTCTGTTTCTGCTTTGTAAATAAGTTCATTTGTATCATTTTTTTAGATTCTGCATATAAACGATCTCATATGATATTTGTCTTTCTCTGTCTGACCTACTTCATTTAGTATGACAATCTCTAGATCCATCCATGTCTCTGCAAATGGTATTATTTCGTTCTTTTTAATGGCTGAGTAATATTACATTGCATACATGTACCACAGTTTCTTTATCCATTCATCTGTTGATGGACATCTAGCTTGTTTCCATGTCCTGGCTATTGTAAACAGTGCTGCAGTGAACATTGGGGTGCATGTATCCTTTCGAACCATGCTTTTCTCTGGGTATGTGCCCAAGAGTGGGATTGCTGGATCACATGATAGCTCTATTTTTAATTTTTAAAGGAACCTCCATACTGTCCTCCATAGAGGCTGTACCAATTTATATTGCCACCAACAGTGTAGGAGGGTTGCCTTTTCTCCACATCCTCTCCAGCATTTATTGTCTGTAGATTTTTCGATGATGGCCATTCTGACTGGTGTGAGGTGATATCTCATTGAAGGCAATCAACTTAGGGTCAGAGAGAGGGCCCTCACCAAGAGCAGAATCTGCCAGAACCTTGATCTTGGACTTTTAGCTTCTAGAACTGTGAGAAATAAATGTCTGTTGTTTAGGCCACCCAGTCTATGACATTTTTCTAATAGCAGCCCAAGCTGACTAAGACAATATTGTGAATGGGATTTTTTTTTTGAATTATATTTTCTAATGATTGCCATTGCCTGGATTTTAAGAATTTTCTACTTGATTCCTTTGTCATCAGTTTCTCATCATGCATATCAGGGAATGTAGGGGTCATGGATTTCTATTATTTTTTTCTATCCTTTTTATAAAGGAGAGCTGAAGTATCAGAACAGATGAAGGATGGCTTCTCTGAGACAGACTCTTTCACTGATGAAATATTTATGATGACACGTTGCCTAGCAATTGTCACCAGATCTGCTTTCATTTGCAAGAGTGAAACTCAAGGGGGCAATTCCCCAGGAGATGCAGCAAAGAGAAAAACCAGCCTAATGAACACATCCTCTGCTTCCTTGATGAAATTCCTCCTAGTTTTAGGCAAAGAAAATATTTATTGAGGAAATGGTCATGTTGGCTAGAATAACTGAATGGCTGGGTGAGAATAAAGCAGGAGGAAGACTTCGAAAAAATAAAAGCAGGCAGATCATCAAGGAGCACTTATCTGTCATGCAGCAAAATGTTTTATTTTTTGTCACTGCCCACTGACATGTATCCCAACAACATTGTCTTTGTACCTGTTGCCTTGCCTGATTCTGGCTGTCATACTGCTGGGCTCATTAAGGTAAAACAGGCCTCCTGGGCTGGGGTCCCTGAATTAAGGACCAATCTTTTTCAGGGGTGTTGGCGTCCAGGTATTAGAATATTCCACAAAGAAGGGGGCTAGGAAGGAAGTTCTGTTTAAAGAGAATTGTGTTAGAATATAATTCTTTTAAGGTAGGGGGATGTTCAAAGACTATGCACTCCCTCAGAAGTCATTTTTCTCTTTCCAGGTGTAATCATCAAACCACAGAGTTCCAGACTGTTCTCTCTTTCCCTCTCTCTCCTTCTATAAATATCTTCCTCTCTCCCTCCCCCCCTTCCTTCCTTCCTTCTTCCCTTCCTCCTTCTCAGTTTTTAATCACCAACATTTTCCCCTCCCCCCCAGAAAGCCCATATTTTACAAGTAGAATCACCACACCAAGTAAATGCAATTCCAAGCAGAAGCAAAGAAACTTAACATCTTTATTAACATGTGTAAATATGCCTTAACATGGGTAAGTGTGCAATCTCTATCAGAAAGTAGCTCAATGACCTCATAATTTCCCTGGTGGATGCCAAGGGACAAAGCATCCCAAGTTGGAAGTCATAAACCTAATCTATCCTCCTCATTTTCCAGAATGCTTTAAACTGATGTAAATTACCCAGGAGGGCTCATGAGCCCTCAGCAGGGAAGCTGGGTTCACGACCTCATGTAGTGAGCAGAGATCATGATGACACATTGGAATCATCTGAGGAGCTTAAAACTTACCAACACCTGGATCCAGAGCGTCTGACTTAGTTGGTCTGGGGTGGGGCCAGGGCATCTGATTATAATGTGCAGCTGAGGTTAGAGAGACCACAAATGCTTCCCAGCGTTGAGAGTCACTGAACAGGGGTTTTCTATTGAAAAGCTCTATCTTCCCCCATCCCCACCCTACTCACTTTACTGATAAAAGAAGGACTTTAATTCAGAAATGAAGAAAGAGATCAGCTGGGCATTAAAAGGAAAGGAGGAGGTCCTAGAAGTTTATAAAAGACCCTGAAGACATTTTGCAGAGACCTCGTAAGCAGTATGTAGTTGTGGCTGATGCATGCCTGTGGTCAAGAGCAAGGAAATAAGTTGTCTGATGTTGGGCAGGTCATAAGAGTCTCCAGAGGTCAATGTGCTTATCTGCAAAAGAGGTCTGAGGAAATCTGGGTCTTGCTAGGTAAGAAGCATGTGATGTAGTAGGGAAAGGGGGTGATGTGGCAAACTGGAGACTACACACCCCCTAAGGAGTGCAGCTCATGCTGTCAAGCAAGAAGGAAACTCGCTGCTGGAAGATGTCTCAATTGTTCAAGGTAAGCCAGAAACACAGACTTTGACGTGAAACTGCCTGAGCGTTACATTTTGGCAACACATTTAAATGTTTTAAATCCACTTCTGGGGATGATATTAGTTGCTGGCACTCCATCTCTGAAGGGCAGCAGTTTGTAATTTCTCACCCACATTATTTCCAAGGTCTCTTCCTGCTCTAATTTCAAGAATTCTTAACTGGGGTGCATCTGTACGAGAGCTGCACCAACCATGACAAACTCTAGAGAGTCCAGTTGGGTAGTCACTGTTCTTTTACAGTTGAAAAGCTTGTTTTTGTCTTGGTCCTTGTCAGCCCCCGCTACTGCAGCCTGCTTGCTCCTAAGCACCATGAACTGCAGAGACCAGGCACAGATGAATCTCCTCTGAGTCTCAGCATCTCCTCATTCTGAAATGGAGATGACAGATGAGAACTGTGAGCAGAGGCTCTGGAGAAGCAGGAGCAGCATGCTTTCTGCAAGCCGTGACCAACAGTCCTGGGGGTGAAGGAGTACCCGGCAATCAGTGTGGTATCCTCTCCCCTTAGCTGAGGTCAGGAGGTGCTTTCGATAGGTTAAACTGTTTGTCGCTGAATCTAAGTACAAAACTAGATTCAACACCACCCTCCCCCAGCTAGATTAGACTTCTAAAAATACCTTTAGCCGCACATACTCCATCTTGATGGGCTTGACAAATTAGTCATCAAAGTTCCCGCTGCTCAGCCAAGAGGAGTCCGTCCCTGGTCAAAGTTTCATTTTCTTGAAATCTGTCACCTTCCCCAGGTCAGCAGAGAGCTGATGGGCATTTTGTTTAATACAAGCGTGAATGCTCAGGCATCCGGTCTGACACAACAGTCAGTGATAGAGGCCAGAGAACCTTCTTCTCGCTGGGATCTGGGCTTTAGTAGCAAGGGATTGACTCTATGTCATCCCCTAATCAAACCATGGAGAACAGTCTGTTCTCTAGCTGCTGGGCAGCCTGCAGAAACTGTGGAGTGTGTTCATTTGTATAACACCCCTGGGAATCACATGAGTAGAAGCATCAAGATCCTTTAGGAGGTTTATATTGTGTTGTATCCAGTAAAAAAAAAAAAAAAAAAGTATAAAAAATGGATTACACACTATCATCTATTTATCTAACCTCCCTACTAAGGAATGGAAAGAAACCCACTGAAATCTTAAATTTGACAATCTCTGGGTGCTACTGTGACTATGGCTAAATTTTAGATGCTTTATGCTTTTATTTACCAAACTACCCACAAACAGCTTGTATTACACTAGCACACTTTTAAAAAGCTTTTACTCATTTATATTAAGTAGCATTTTTAGTTTTGCATGAAAGTTTGGGGTGAAATGTTACAGTTTTAAGATTGCTTCAAGTGCTGTTTCGCTCTTAGCAGGATAATATAATTAGTAACTTCTGATAATGACATATATCACATTCTTTAAATTACGTAAAATTGCTCTAAATCACAGGGATCTGTTCTGCAAATAACTGAATAAACCTTTTAAAAATATTTATACCCATTTGACCTAGTTGTTCCATTTCTGAGAAACTATCTTAAAGAAATAATGTTAAATACAGAAAACAGGCATGAAGATGTTCATCATAGTGTTATTTATAAAATAACAAATTGAAAGCAACTTAAATCTTTAATAAAAACATCGTAAAGTACGTCTACAGTAAAAATATAAAATCATTAAAAATGATAGCCACAGGGGACTTCCCTGGCAGCCCAGTGGTTAAGACTCTGCACTTCCATTGCAGGGGTTGTGGGTTCAATTTCTGGTCAGGGAACTAAGATCCCACATGCTGCATGGCACTGCCAAAAAATAAACAACAACAACGTGATTAAACCAGCCAAGATGACTAAATATAATACCACAAAAACTCAAAAAAAAGCCATAAAAATTTTAGTAAAGTGGAAAATGCTTATTTTTAATGTTAAAAGCAAAAAAAATTCCAGCAAAATTTCATATACAGTATAATCACAGATGGTGATAGTTGTACTTACTACCGAGAATTGCAGTGAGAATTCAATGAAATAACGTGTCTGAACCCTTACCAAAGTACTCAATAAATGTAACTCTTAGTTTTCTATGTACATGTAAATGTGTATAATAAAGACTAAAGGAGGGGTTAGTCAATAATTTTTTTTGGTAGAGTTTTGATGGATTTGCAGAATTTTCTTCTTTTCTGTATTTTCTAAGTACTTCATAATGAAAGTAGTTAATGAGTACTTAATGAGTACATAATGAAAGTACTTCTGTATTTTCTAAGTACTTCATAATTTCCTCCTATTCCTTTAAATAGGAGGAAATAAAATTATATACACAAAAGTAAAGGGCATTCTATGTTTAGATTCCCTATTTTCAACGCAGTGACAGAGGGGATGGAGAATCTTGTGATGCTTCTACACACTCAGCTGATCCAGCTATTAGGTTGAGATGCCACAGCCAATGCTTAGAAAATCAAGTAAAGATGAAACACATGTGAACAGACAAAATTCTCAAGGAAGGAATAATCTGAAACACATCTTATGAATGGACTGAAGGAGGAGACCTCCATGGGGTTGCCTCTCCCTCAGGAGAAGTGGCTGGAGCAGAGTGGGGACCTGCTTAGACAGATAATTGTAAACATCCCCATCAATTCCAGGGGTGCCTGATGTAATTTAATCTCAGTCAATTGGCAAAAAGCCATTGAGTGTTGACTCTGTCTTGTACCATTTGCCCTAATCCAACACCTAGCAAAACAGCCTCTGATGGCTCTGCTGGGCACTGTGTAGGGCTGAGTAGGGAAAAGAGGTGGTCATGGTGGGTGGGGGCCTAATCCTGATTTAGGAAGAGACTTATTCAGGAAGACAGATTTTTGAGAAGACACATAAGCTTTGTATTCTGTGAGCGTCTTGCTGATGTGGTTTTTATCCCCCCAGCCCTTTCCATTTCCTGCAATGTTTCCATACTCGAATATGTGTGTACATATAAACTACTTAACTGTCTGGGAGGCTGATGCTTGGTACAAAGCATTCTCCGTTTCGTCATTGTGAGGGGCATGATCCATTAAATGATCTTCTCTCACTCGGTGATAGAAGGCTTCAAGGGTGAGTCTACTTTAAAACAGTTCCTGTCACAGGCTTTGAGCCAGGAAAACCTTCATCCTCTAAGGTGCTTGCTACACGATGGCTCAAAAATTGGGGGTCTCCTTGCTGCACTCTTTTCTGCATGGGATATTAAAGATAAGTACTGCAGTGTGGGAAGAACAGGTGGCAGGAGGTTTCTTCCATCCATCCAGCAACACGTGTGCCCCCCGGAAGAACTTGCTGTCTCTGGGCATCGAGGGATGCCAGTGTCTGCTTTGGGGCTATTGGAGGTGTGTGCTCTCTGCCTTCCTCTCAGCAGAGCTTTAGGTGGAGTCATATGTACAAAAGTAGGGTCAGTTTCTCACCTGTCCATCTTTATTTCCACTTGGATTCAGGGCTGAGGAGCTAATTTCCTGCCTTGCTGTACGCAGAACTGAGGCGGTTTAAACTTTGATGACTGGTTAAACTCTTGAACATGCTGAATAATCAATAGGATTTAAATTAAGAATAAAATACTCTGAGAGGCTCCCAATGTGACTGCACTCTGAGTACAGGCAGTCTCTGTAGCTGTCAGCATGCAGGTGAAGTGCGATCTTGGAGTCTCTGGAGACTCAGCATGGGCTGGCAAATGTGGATATTTGCCCTTGAACTTGCAATGTAAAATCGTTGCTCCTCTTTTCATAAAATCCAGGTGTTTCTACAGTACCTCTGTGCCAATTAGCTCAAAGCAGGTTTGGCAACTATTTGAAAAATCAAGTCTCTACCTTGAACACATCCAAGGTTGGTCTACTGTTAATTATTCTACTTGCCATGCTTTGGTTCTTGTTTCATCTTTGCTACCTTGCTGTGTGATGTTGGGCCAGTCACTCAGCATTCCTGGGCCTTCTAACATGAGAGAGTTGGATCAGAGGAATGGTCTAGCTCAAAATTTGATTCTATGTTAAGCATGGACTTCAGAGTTTCCACTTCCTTTTTAAAATTTTTTACTTATTTTTAAAATTTTGATTATTTTTTTCACATCTTTATTAGAGTATAATTGCTTTACAATGGTGTGTTAGTTTCTGCTTTATAACAAAGTGAATCAGTTATACATATACATATCTTCCCGTATCTCTTCCCTCTTGCGTCTCCCTCCCTCCCACCCTCCCTATCCCACCCCTCCAGGCTGTCACAAAGCACAGAGCTGATCTCCCTGTGCTATGCAGCTGCCTGCCACTAGCTATCTACCTTACATTTGGTAGTGTATATATGTCCATGCCTCTATCTCGCTTTGTCACAGCTTACCCTTCCCCCTCCACATATCCTCAAGTCCATTCTCTAGTAGGTCTGTGTCTTTATTCCTGTCTTACCTGTAGGTTCTTCATGACATTTTTTCCCTTAAATTCCATATATATGTGTTTGCATACGGTACCTGTCTCTCTCTTTCTGACTTACTTCACTCTGTATGGCAGACTCTAGGTCCATCCAGCTCACTACAAATAACTCAATTTCGTTTCTTTTTATGGCTGAGTAATATTCCATTGTATATATGTGCCACATCTTCTTTACTCATTCATCCAATGATGGACACTTAGGTTGTTTCCATCTCCGGGCTATTGTAAATAGAGCTGCAATGAACATTCCCACCAGCAGCGTAAGAGAGTTCCCTTTTATCCATACCCTCTTCAACATTTATTGTTTGTAGATTTTTTGATGATGGCCATTCTGACTGGTGTGACAAATACCTCATTTTAGTTTAGATTTGCATTTCTCTAACGATTAGTGATTATGAGCGTCTTTTCATATGTTTGTTGGCAATCTGTATATATTCTTTTGCAGAAATGTTTATTTAGGTCAATGCCCATATTTGTATTGGGTTTTTGTTTTTTGATATTGAGCTATATGAGCCGCTTGTATATTTTGGAGATTAATCCTTTGTCAGTTGCTTAATTTGCAAATATTTTCTCCCGTTCTGAGGGTTGTCTTTTCATCTTGTTTGTGGTTTCCTGTGCTGTGCAAAAGCTTTTAAGTTTCATTAGGTCCCATTTGTTTATTTTTGTTTTTATTTCCATTTCTCTAGGAGGTGGGTCAAAAAGGATCTTGCTGTTATTTATGTCACAGAGTGTTCTGCCTAGGTCTTCCTCTAAGAGTTTTAGAGTGTCTGGTCTTACATTTAGGTGTTTAATCCATTTTGAGTTTATTTTTGTGTATGGTGTTAGGGAGTGTCCTAATTTCATTGTTCTACAGGCAGCTGTCCAGTTTTCCCAGGACCACTTATTGAAGAGGCTGTCTTTTCTCCATTGTATATTCTTGCCTCCTTTATCAAAAATAAGGTGACCATATGTGTGTGGATTTATCTCTTGGCTTTCTATCCTGTTCCATTGATCTCTATTTCTGTTTTTGTGCCAGTACCATACTCGCTTGATTACTGTAGCTTGTGTAGCTTCACTCATGTGAAGTCAGGGAGCCTGATTCCTCCAGCTCCATTTTTCGTTCTCAAGATTGCTTTGGCGATTCGGGGTCTTTTGTGTTTCCATACAAATTGTGGAATTTTTTTTGTTCTATTTCTGTGAAAAATGCCAGTGGTAGTTTGATAGGGATTTCATTGAATCTGTATATTGCTTTGGGTAGTAGAGTCATTTTCACAGTGTTGATTCTTGCAATCCAAGAACATGGTATATCTCTCCATCTGTTTGTATCATATTTAATTTCTTTAATTAGTGTCTTATAGTTTTCGGCATATGGGTCTTTGTCTCCTTAGATAAGTTTATTTCTAGGTATCTTATTTTTTTGTTGGAATGGTAAATGGGAGTGTTTTCTTGATTTCACTTTCAGATTTTTCATCATTAGTGTATAGGAATGCAAGAGATTTCTGTGCATTAATTTTGTATCCTGCTACTTTACCAAATCCATTGATTAGCTCTAGTAGTTTTCTGCTAGCATCTTTAGGATTCTCTACGTATAGTATCATGTCATCTGCAAACAGTGACAGCTTTACTTCTTCTTTTCTAATTTGGATTCCTTTTATTTCTTTTTCTTCTCTGATTTCTGTGGCTAAAGCTTCCAAAACTATGTTGAATAATAGTGGTGAGTGTGAGCAACCTTGTCTTTTTCCTAATCTTAGTAGAAATGGTTTCAGTTTTTCACCATTGAGGATGATGTTGGCTGTCAGTTTGTCACATATGGCCTTTATTATGTTGAGGTATGTTCCTTCTATACCTACTTTCTGGAGGGATTTTTTAAAATCATAAATGGGTGTTGAATTTTGTCAAAAGCTTTCTCTGCATCTATTGAGATGATCATATGGCTTTTATCCTTCAATTTGTTAATATCATTTATCACATTTATTTGTGTATTTTGAAGAATCCTTGCATTCCTGGGATAAATCTCGCTTGATCATGGTGTATGATCTTATTAATGTACTGTTGGGTTATGTTAGTATTTTGTTCAGGATTCTTGCATCTATGTTCATCAGTGATATTGACTTGTTTTCTTTTTTTGTGGCATCATTGTCTGGTTTTGGTATCAGGGTGATGGTGCCCTCATAGAATGAGTTTGGGAGTGTTCCTCCCTCTGCTCTATTTTGGAAGAGTTTCAGAAGGTTAGGTGTTAGCTCTTCTCTGAATGATTGATAGAATTCGCCTGTGAAGCCATTTGTCCCAGGGCTTTTGTTTGTTGGAAGATTTTTAATCAGAGTCTCAATTTCAGTGCCTGTGATTGGTCTGTTTATATTTTCTATTTCTTCTTGGATCACTCTCAGAAGGTTGTGCTTTCTAAGAATTCGTCCATTTCTTCCAGGTTGTCCATTTTTTTGGCATATAGTAATGTAATGTTTATAGTAATTGTAGTAATTTCTCATGATTCTTTGTATTTCTGCAGTGTCAGTTGTTACTTCTCCTTTTTCATTTCTAATTATATTGATTTGAGTGTTCTCCCTCTTTTTCTTGATGAGTCTGTCTAATGTTTTCTCAGTTTGTTTATCTGCTCAAAGAACCAGCTTTTAATTTTATTGATTTTTGTTATCGTTTACTTCTTTTTCATTTATTTCTGATCTGATCTTTATGATTTTTTTCCTTCTGCTAACTTTGGGATTTTTTTGTTCTTCTTTCTCTAACTGCTTTAGGTGTAAGGTTGGGTTGTTTATTTGACATGTTTCTTGTTCCTTGAGATAGGATTGTATTGCTATAATCTTCTCTCTTAGAACTGTTTTTGATGCATCCCACAGGTTTTGGGTCGTGCTTTCATTGTCATTTTTTTCTAGGTATTTTTTTGATTTCCTCTTTGATATTTTCAGTGATCTCTTGATTATTAGTGTATTTTTAGCCTCCATGTGTTTGTATTTTTTACAGATTTTTCCTATAATTGATATCTAGTCTCATAGCGTTGTGGTTAGAAATGATACTTGATACAATTTCAGTTTTCTTAAATTTACCAAGGCTTGATTTTTGACCCAAGATATGATCTCTCCTGGAGAATGTTCCATGAGCACTTGAGAAGAAAGTGTATTCTATTGTTTTGGATGGAATGTCCTATAAATATCAATTAAGTCCACCTTTTTTAATGTATCATTTAAAACTTGTGTTTCCTTATTTATTTTCATTTTGGATGATCTGTCCATTGGTGAAAATAAGGTGTTAAATTCCACTACTATGATTGTGTTTCTATCAGTTTCCCCTTTTATGGCTGTTAGCAATTGCCTTATGTATTGAGGTGCTCCTATGTTGGTTGGTTAAATATTTACAATTGTTATATCTTCTTCTTGGATTGATCCCTTGATCATTATGTAGTGTCTTTCTTTGTCTCTTGTAATAGTCTCTATTTTAAAGTCTCTTTTTTCTGATATGAGAATGGCTACTCCTGCTTTCTTTTGCTTTCCATTTGCATGGAATATCTTTTTCCATCCCCTTACTTTCAGTCTGTATGTGTCCCTGCGTCTGAAGTGGGTCTCTTGTAGACAACGTATATATGGGTCTTGTTTTTGTATCCATTCAGCCAGTCTCTGTCTTTTGTTTGGAGCATTTAATCCATGTACGTTTAAGGTAGTTACCAATATGTCAGTTCCTAATTTTCTTAATTGTTTGGGGTTTGTTATTGTAGGTCTTTTCCTTCTGTTGTGTTTCTTGCCTAGAGAAGCTCCTTTAGCATTTGTGGTAAAGCTGGTTTGGTGGTGCTGAATTTTCTTAGCTTTTGCTTGTCTGTAAAGGTTTTAATTTCTCCGTCGAATCTGAATGAGATCCTTGCTGGGTAGAGTAATATTGGTTGTAGTTTTTTCCTTTTCATCACTGTAAATATGTCCTGCCACTCCTTTCTGGCTTGCAGAGTTTCTACTGAAAGATCAGCTGTTAACCTTATGGGGATTCTTTTGAATGTTATTTGTTGTTTTTCCCTTGTTGCCTTTAATATTTTTCTTTGTATTTAATTTTTGATAGTGTGATTAATAAGTGTCTTGACGTGTTTCTCTTTGTATTTATCCTGTATGAGACTCTCTGTGCTTTCTTGACTTGATTAACTATTTCCTTTCCCAGAGTAGGGAAGTTTTCAACTATAATCTCTTCAAATATTTTCTCAATCCTTTGTTTTTCTCTTATTCTTCTGGAACCCCTATAATTCGGATGTTGGTGCATTTAATTTTGTTCCAGAGGTCTCTGAGACTGCCCTCAATTCTTTTCATTCTTTTTTCTTTATTCTGCTCTGCAGTAGTTACTTCCACTCTTATCTTCCAGGTCACTTATCTATTCTTCTACCTCAGTTATTCTGCTATTGATTCCTTGTAGAAAAAATTTAATTTCATTTATTGTGTGGTTCATCATTGTTTGTTTGCTCTTTAGTTCTTCTAGGTCCTTTTTAACCTTTCTTCTATAATCTCCATTCTATTTCCAAGATTTTGGATCGTCTTTACTATCATTAGTCTGAATTCTTTTTCAGGTAGATTGCCTGTTTCTTCATTTGTTTGGTCTGGTGGGTTTTTACCTTGCTCCTTCATCTGCTGTGTATTTCTCTGTCTTTTCATTTTGCTTAACTTCCTGTGTTTGGGGTCTCCTTTTTGCAGGCTCCCTGTTCATAGTTCCCATTGTTTTTGGTGTCTGCCCCCAGTGGGAAAGTTTGGTTCAGTGGGTTGTTTAGGCTTCCTGGTGGAAGGGACTTGTGCCTGTGTTCTGGTGGATGAGGCTAGATCTTGTCTTTCTGGTGGGCAGAACCACATCTAGTGGTGTGTTTTGTGGTGTCTGTGAACTTATTATGATTTTAAGCAGCTTCTCTGCTAATGGGTGGGGTTGTGTTCCTGTCTTGCTAGTTGTTTGGCATGGGGTATCCAGCACTGGAGCTTGCTGGTGATTGAGGATAACTGGGTCTTAGCATTGAGATGGAGATCTCTGGGAGAGCTCTTGCCAATTGATATTACATATGTCTTGGAGGTGTCTGGTGGATCAGTGTCATAACTTCATCTCTCCCACCTCAGAGGCTCAGGCCTGACACCCAGCCATAGCACCAAGACCCTGTTAGCCATATGGCTCAGTAGAAAAGGGAGAGAAAAAAAAAGAAAGAGAAAATAATATAAATAATGTTTGTTATTAATATATAAAATAAATATTAAAATAAAAAAAGTAATTAAAAATGAAAGAAGAGAGCAACCAAACCAATAAACACATCCACCAATGATAATGCGTGCTAAAAACTATACTAAAAAAAAAAAAAGATAAAAAAAGCCCGGACAGACAGAACCCTAGGAAAAATGGTAAAAGCAAAGCTATACAGACAAAATCACACAAAGAATCATCCACATACACTCTCACAAAAAGAGAAAAAGGGGAAAAAAACCTATATATATAAAAAAGGAAGAGAGGAGCAACCAAATCAACAAATAAATCTACCAATGATAATAAGCTCTAAATACTAATCTATGATAAACATAAAACCAGAAAAATATTAGATGCAGAAAGCGAGCCCCAAGTCTACAGTTGCTCCCAAAGTCCACTGCCTCAATTTTGTGATGATTCCTTGTCTTTTCAAATATTCCAGAGATGCAGGGTACATCATGTTGATTGTGGAGGTGAATCCATTGCTCTGGAGGCTGCACAGAGAACTTTCCCTTTTTTCTCTTTGTTCACACATCTCCTGAGGTTCAGCTTTAGATTTGTCCCACCTCTGCATGCAGGTTGCCCTCTGGCATCTGTTCTTCTCTCAGAAAGGAAGGGGTTAAAGAAGCGGCTGATTGGGGGGCTCTGGCTCACTCAGACTGGGGTAGGGAAGGGGTATGGAATGCAGGTGAGCCTGCAGCAGCAGAGGCCAGGGTGATGTTGCACCAGCCTGAGGCACACCATGTGTTCTCTCAGGGAAGTTGTCCCTGGATCACGGGATCCTGGCAGTGGCGGGCTGCACAGGCTCCCAGGAGTGGAGGTGTGGATAGTGATCTGAACTTGCACACAGGCTTCTTGGCGGCTGCAGCAGCAGCCTTAGCGTTTCATGCTCGTCTCTGGGGTCCATGTTGATAGCTGCGGCTCGCACCCATCTCTGGAGCTCTTTTAGTTAGTGCTCTGAATTCCCTCTCCTCGTGCACCCCGAAAGAGTGGTCTCTTGACTCTTAGGCAGCTCCAGAATTTTTCCTGGACTCCCTCTCGGCTATCTGTGGTGCACTAGCCCCCTTCAGGCTGTGTTCACTCAACCAACCCCAGTCCTCTCCTTGGGATCTGACCTCCAAAGCCCGAGCCTCAGATCCCAGTCCCACCTGCCCTGGCAGGTGAGCAGACAAGCCTCTCGGGCTGGTGAGTGCTAGTTGGCACCGATCCTCTGTGTGGGAATCTCTCTGCTTTGCCCTCCGCAGCCCTGTTGCTGAGCTTTCCTTCCATGGCTCCGAAGCTTCCCCCTCCCCACTCCCCATCTACACCAGTGAAAGTGTTTTCCTAGTGTGTGGAAACTTTTCCTCCTTCACAGCTCCCTCCCAGAGGTGCAGGTCCCATCCCTATTCTTTTGTCTCTGTTTTTTCTTTTGCTCTATCCAGGTAGGTGGGGAGTTTCTTGCCTTCTGGGAAGTCTGAGGTCTTCTGCCAGCGTTCAGTAGGTGTTCTGTAGGAGTTGTTCCACATGTAGATGTATTTTTGATGAATTTGTGGGGAAGAAGGTGATCTCCATGTCTTACTTCTCTGCTATCTTGAAGGTTCCCCCACCCCCGAGTTTATTTTACACTTACGGCCCACCTCAGTTTGGGCTAACTACATTGCATGTGCTCAATAACCACATTTGACTAGTGGCTACCATATTCCATGTTGAACAACATTATGACAGATTATCTAGGTATAAAATTTTAGATTGATAGATTCCCCCAACCATTTGGGGATGAAATGCTGGCATATATTGATGCTAGTATAAAATACAGTGTCTGATTGCCATTGCTTTGTAGGTGATTTGTGACTTTTTTTCTTTTTTAGTTTTTAATATTTTTTTCCTTCAGTATTTTATACCTTCACTATAATGTTGCTGGAATGAATATTTCTATATTCTTCTGATGAATCTCTGTGCTGTTCAAAGTAAGAACCCGTGTCTTATTAAACTTGGGGACAATTTTCATCCATTTTTGTTGACTAAAACTTCTCTCCCTTTTTTCAGTGTCTACTTCTAGAACTGGCATCACATAGATGTTTAATCTTATTCTTCATGTATTCTGATAGCTCCTTAATAATGTCCATCTCTTTTTTTTCTCTACGGTATTAGGAGTATTTCTTTAGTTCTTTCTTCTAGTTGACTTACTTTTCTCATCAGCTACATCTGTCTAATCTGCTTACTGAATATGCACTGGGATTTTCAATTTCAGTGACTAAGTTTTTAATTTCTAAAGCCCCATTAATTCTCTTTAAAATATGTCTTTCCAAAAATTCTGAACTATACTTTCATTATTGTTTTATTGCTTCTTCCGTCTCCTTAATTCTTTTGCTTATTTTATAGCCTTTTTCAAACTGTCCTACTAGCTCTGATGCTCCAATTGATGTGTTTGTAGACCCACCCTCATTGTATTTCATTTTCTCATTGGACTTATTTTTATTGTGAATTTATCTCTAGTAGGGTTTTTTGCCTCTATAATGGGTTGTGTAAGTGTCTATGTAGTGGGATTTTGGGTTTGCTTTAGCAAGTGTTCTGGGAGTTTCACTGGTTCAGGGCTAGATTTGTATTCCTTTCTCAGCTTGGGGTTTCTTCATTATGTGGCTTAATTTTGGACTATGCACCCATCCATTTCTTACAGTTGACTCATTTTTATTTATCCCTGGACCCAGGAGGACAAGTATTTTTGCCCCTTTCTCAAGATTATGGGTGAAATTTTGTTGTCTTCTTTTAGAAGATGAAGTAGCTCTTATGGATCTAGGTGCAGAGGCTTATACCTAGCTCCCCAACTCCTAGGTTTGACACCTCTCATGGGTTTCAAAACTAACCCCTAGAATTTGTCTGGGTTCAGTACCCATGGGAGCCATAGTCCATGAACTCCTCTTACTGTAGTCACTTAGCTTTGAAGGTTCTTTATCTCTGGAATCTCAGGTTTTTCCGTTTCTTGTTTTGTTTTCAAGCTGAGTTTTATAATTTTTTTGATAATCCTTTCCCACAATTTCTGTTTGTCACAGAAAGGGGAGCCCCCTATGTATTCTCAGTCTACTATAGAAGGCTTCCGTGTATCACTTTTGTAATCTAAATAAAAGGTAAGAAAAGTCTTTCTTCCAAGTTTTCCACACACTTCATATTCCCTCGGATAGTTTAAACAGTCTTTTCAAAAAGCGTTGTTGAGACAAAAAGTTTTTATAACCATGTTATTAGGTTGTTTTGACAGGTCTAAAAAGAAAACAATTTGTAGGCTTTCTTTGTTAGAGTAGAAAAGAAAAAGAGACAACTGTTGGTTTAGAATCAGAGTCCAAATCTTATCCAGACTCTCCAGCTCTGTGACAATGAGCTTTGGGATGTAAGCTCCTGTGAGGGCAGACGTTGCTGTCCAGATCCCAACTTAATACTCTGTTCCTAGCACAGAGTAAGACAACAATAAATCCTTGTTGAATGGGTGAATAGGTAGATAACTTTAATCCTCTGAGCCTTGGTATCCTCATCTGTAAAATAAGAGTAACACTGCTAACATTATGTTGGTGTGCAGTTGAGAGGTGGTGTGTGTGAAGTGCCAGGCACATCATATATGCTAAAAACACTATATGTGGTTCTAGAAAAGGGAGGACTATGGTTTGATTCAGAGTGATCCATGCGAATTATGAGAGACTTTATAACTAGGCTTTTTTCACGTTATAGAATATGCTTTGTGAATTGCCCAGTCATTCAGATAGTTCTGTTCACTCTGCATAGCTTCTAATCTATCTACATCTTTTGGCTGAGAAGCCTGTCAAAATGGAATGTAGTGCTCATGGCCTGGTACACCGGGCTCTTATCTCCCTGGCCTTCATGTAATGCCCTTTCACGTACTCCTTCCCTCACAATTAGCGCTTGTTTTTCTTGTCATTCTTTCACTCTGTAAGGCAGCACCTAGCTTGCTGTCTGTAATCTTTAGCTTTCCTTCAGCATCCTCTGAATGCTGTATAAAGGTCAGTTTGGAATAAAAGCTTACCCTCTCTCCTTCAGTCCCTCCCTTTTTCCTATAACTATATTGTCTCTGCAATTTGAGGTCATTGCTGAAGTATTTTTTATCTTTCACTGGCTTCCAAATGGCTCAAACTCTGTTATTTGCCTTCTTTTTTAAAAGGAATATAATTTTGGATCTACATGTAATTTGGACATCTTTGATGAGGGAGATTTATCTGGTCTAGGCTTTTTTTTTTTTTTTTTTTTTTTTTTTTTTTCAGTACGCGGGCCTCTCTCTGTTGTGGCCTCTCCCGTTGCAGAGCACAGGCTCCGGACGCACAGGCTCAACAGCCATGGCTCATGGGCCTAGCTGCTCCACAGCATGTGGGGTCTTCCCAAACCAGGGCACGAACCTTGTGTCCCCTGCATCGGCAGGCGGACTCTCAACCTCTGTGCCACCAGGGAAGCCCTAGGCTTTTTTTTTCTTTTTAATCTATGTGCTGGTTTTCAACTTTTGAACAATCCAACTGCTCTTACACTGTCTACCATATGTCCATGCCTGTGCCAGGTACAGTGGGGGCAAACAACAAAGTTAAATTTTCAATTTCTGACTTTGAGAAGAGTATGGTTTTATTGGGGAACACACCATGGGAGGCATTATAGGACAGTATCAAATGATGTGTAATAAAGTGGGATATTAGTGGCACATGAATTCAGAGATAAGAGAGATCTTTGGGGCTGGAGTCATCTAGAGTTTCATGAACTTCTTATAGAAGTTCTTCAACTGGGCCTTGAAGGAGAGGGAAGATTTGAACAGGCAGGAGGAAGTTACAGATGTGGGGCACAGGTAGCCTCAAGCATGGTGTCCCTGTGGCATAGAGAGGACACTTGCTATTACAGAGGGTTGTTATGGTGGGTGGATTATCGAAGGCCTTTTATAAGATGAGAGGCACTCTTCCCAGAAGAAATCATGTAAAGAAACATTGCAGAAGAAATACCTATGTGCCAGTTTGGATCACTTTTGGTTTTCTAAGTCTTTTATGCATCCCAAACCCATATAAACTTCATGCCCACACTGGTTGCTTTGGACTGGCCAGTGTCAATTGGAGAGAATTCTTCCTCTCCATCCGAAACTGCTCAGTATCCACACATTAAATAGATGCTTTTAATAATGGAGTTTCTGGAAGGGTTTCTACCCTCTCCTTTAACTTGTTCTGGCTACACCTGCTGATTACACAGCAGTGACAACTGTCCTGAGGGGGCCTCATAGCCCTATGCTAGATTCTGTGTCTCTGGAACCAATTATGATGGTGGGAGCAATTTGAGACTTGTCATTTGGACTAGAGAAAAACTTCTGATATGGTACAGAAACTGTGTGCTCCATGGCATCCCCCATGAACCAAGCTCTGACGTGCCCTGGCAGCTCAAGGGTTTGCTGTCCATAGTCACATGGGCTACTTGAGTCCTAGGAGTGACCAAGTGCAAGCCAGCCATTGGTTAAGAGTAGAACAGTGAAGAAAGATGAGCTCCTTTTCAGTAACAGCTGATTAAAAGAAATATAGTTATCAGTTCCTTAGATACTTTCTTGCTCTTACTGTTATCACTTCCTTGATCCTTCCTCCCCTTCATTCTTAGGAGGGACAAATTCAAGTATTACTTGCTTTTAAGAACTGCTAAAGTGTAAAGAATAGTTCCTACCTCTCAATATAGAGATATCTCAAGTGATTTTCATGAGCATATGTGTCAGTTTAGGTAAGAAAAGGCTAAGATGAATCAGGAATATTTTACTTTTGGAATGAGTTTGACTTGCTGGGTTTTACTAAACTGTTATATTATCTGCAGGAGGAAGCAATGCTTCATCCAGACCAAGACTCTATGGGATATGAAGGTGCTCAAAGAGCTTTTCATAAAGTCCTTTGGTTTTCTGTCATTATAATGTTTTAAGAGAACTGACATTGACAGCAGGGAGTAGTGTGCTGAGATGAAGTTACTCTTGTTTGAGCTGGAGACCTTAGAAAAGGGGCTACCCTCTGTTTAACTTGAGCAGTCTACATGGTGTGATACAGGTTATTCATGCCCACACACTTGACCTGACCTTGCCCTGGTAACCAGGAAAACAGAGTGATACTCAGCTTCAAGAGATACTGGAAAGACGACTCAACATAAATCATTCAATTAATTAACAACAGCTGCGACAATAATAATAAGGGACTTGTGGCTTCTCCAGACTTTCTGAACTTTGTATTATATATGCCATCAAAACTCTTTTGTTTTTCTCTGCCCACTCTGATAGCATAAATGGTGTAGTCAGTAGCTGACATCAGACTCATGCTGTGATATAAATCTAGACCCTGGCTGATTTCATTACTCCTTACTTTACTGCAAGTGATTGCGAGTGGAAAAACAATTGTGTCCATGTAAAAGCTGACCAATGACTAGGTGCCAGGGGCCATATTGGAGAGCCACACCCCTCCTCGAAATTATGCAGAAGTTATAAATTGGCTACAGGCAATGAAACTTCAGGACTACAGGAAGCTCACCACTGGAGTACCACCTCTGAGTTTCCAGTCATGGATGTGCTCTGGAACTAGATCCCTAACCACTGATGACAATGCAGTGGCAGCGTAAAAATGAGGGTGCTTAGGAGACCCAGAGATTCTACCTGTACTGCTGTACCTTGAATCTGAGCTACTTGTGACAAGCAGCAAATCTCAGGGGCAGCAGTTTGCCTTTTGATTGGAAGTAAAGTTAATCCCTTTTGTGCAACAGATGGTTGTGATGGTTGCTTTTGCTTTAGGCAAATCCTTAAGAAGAAAAATAAGCCCACCAGGCCTGGAAGGGAGAAAGTTGCATATTAAGATTTGAACATAATTCCTTAGAAACTGAGCAGGAATTAAGGAGAGATGACCTTTTTTTAAAAAAAAAAATTGCTCTTGGTGTTTGTTTTGTTTCAGTTTTGTTTTCATTCTAAATAAAGATGACTCTAGGGATCATTACCATGTATTTGAGTGACACTGTTTTTTGGTTCTGTATTCCTGAGTACAGAGCCTACCGGACTGCTGTCCTTTGATTTGGGAATAGACTTAAATGGTATTTCTTTTTCAACCAAGTCCGCCTCTCCTCATCTCCTGGGTCCTGATTACACTTAAGACTGGTTAGGGGGAATGCATTTTAAAACTTTGGATAATACTGTGTTGATCAGAAGATAAATCTGTTTTTGTTGGAGGAAGGAAATATACCAAAAGTATCAAATTGTAGCTGGTTAAAGGGCTTGTGGAGGTTTGATCCCACAGTTCTGTATGCTTCACTTATTTACTTACTGAGCATGCATTGGTCTAGGTACTAGCACTACTGCAGGTGCTTGGGATCCATCTGAGCAAAGACTTGGAGGAGGAGAGGGCATTATCCAGTGAAAAATCTGGACAAAGTGTTTTGGGCAGAAGAAACACCTAGTGAGAAACCTCAAGGCTAGAGAATGCCTAACACGTTCCAGGGATCACTAAGAGGCTGGCATGGCTGGAGTTGGTACACAAGGGGCATGTGAAGTCCAGAGGCAGTGAGGGGCACCAAATCACACAGTCTTGTAGGCCACTGAATGTCTTCAGTTTACTCTGGGGGAAGTAGGGAGCCATGCAGTGTTCTGAGCAGAGAAGTGATAGCATCTGACTTACATTTTAAAGGGATTAGTTCGGCTGCTCTGTTACAAAAAGACTGTTAGGGGGCAAAAGAAGCAGGAGAGCCAGTTAGAAAGGTATAGCAGTAATCTGAGCCCGGGTGGTAGCACGGAGGCAATGGGAAGTGGCAGATTCTAGGCATATCCTGACAGTAGAACTAGCTTGGGCTCCTGATGCATTGGGTATGGGAAAAAGAGAGAAGAGGATGACTATGTTTTTTGGCCTCACCGCCTGGAGTATGGAGCTGGCATCATTAAGAGAGGGGAAACTGATATGAAATTAGGCTTTGGGGGAAAATGATCAGGAATTTGTTTTTGGATATGTTGTGTATGAGGTATCTATTAGACATGAAGATGAATGCCTGATTTGTAGGAGTTGGGTATGACTCTGGAGCTAGGGTGAGAGGCTGGGCTAGAGATATAAGTGTGAGAGTCATAAGCAAATGAATGGCATTAAATCCTCTGAACCAGCTTGGGTGGAGGAGACACAGGGGCCAAGGACTGAGCCATGGGTCACTCCAACATTGAATGTTGGAAGAGGGGGAAGAGGAAGAAATTGTGAAGGAGAATGAGACAGTACTGCTAGGGAGATAGGGAAGTAGGAGGAAAACTAAGCATGGTGTCCCAGAAGCTATATGAAGGAGAGAGTACTGCAGATACAAGAAGAGGACTGAGGGTAGAATCAGACAGCCGACAATAGGCATCGATTTGTTCAGTTTTGTGTAAAGGAGAGCAAAGAAACAGGTTGACAGTCTGTAGAGGAGGAAGTTGGGTCAAGAAAAGGATTTTTTAAAGAAGAGAGAAAGAACCTCAAGTTTGCATGTCAGTGACAATGATGCAATAAAGAGAAATTGTTGATGCAGAGGAGAGACAGGAAAGAATCACTGCAATGCTTTGAGTGTCCTGCTGGCTGGAGTGTGGATTAGATGCTGAGCGATCTAGCAGCCATTTTGGGCCAGGAGGTGTCAGAAGGAGCCTGGATTCCTAATCATAGATCTGCCATATAAGCTCTGGGCTGCCTATTTCTGGACCAACATTTTACATTTATGAGAAATAAACCTCTTTTCTTCCAACATGTCCTTAAGAAAAATTTCAAATATATAGAACACTTGAAAGAATTGTATAGTAAATATCTAGCACCTACTTTCTATAATTAACATTTTTCTATACTTGTTCTACCACTTATCTATCTATCCATCCCTCTATCCACTGATCCATCTTATTTTTGGCACATTCCAAAGTAACTATCAGACATCAATACATTCCACCCCTATATACCCCCCAAACATTGTGTACCACTACCCAGAGTTTAATATCTGTTTACAGTTCTTATTTTTCTTTTGAGATAAAATTTACATAAAATGATATACTCATATTTCACTGTAATATTTGATTTCGACAGATGTATACACCTGTATGAAACAAATCCTCATCAACATATAGAAAAATATCATGACTCCAGAAAGTTTCCTCATGCCCTTACGCAATAAACCCTTGCTTCCACCGCCCTCTTCAGAGGCAGCTATTGTTTTTTAATCATATATTAATTTTTCCTGTTTTAAAACATCATATAAATGGAATCATGTTGTATGTACTCTCTTGTATAGGACTGTTTATCACGTGAAAAAATGTTTTCAGAGTAAGCCATGATGTTGCATTTACCAGTAGTTCACTCCTTTCTGTTGGTGAGCAATATTCTATTAGATGAATATATTAAAGTTTGTTTATCCATCCTCTGGATGGACACCTGGTTAAATTGCAGTTTTTGCCAACTATGAACAAACCTATTATGAACATTCTTTACAATTTATGGACATGTGTTTTCATTTTCTTGCATGAAATTTTGGGATCATAGAATAAGTATAAGCTTAGTTTCATAAGAAATTATCAGAACTTTTTTCAGAGTATTGCACTATTTTACATTCCTACCAACAATGTATGCAGGTTCCAGTTGCTCCACAACTTTTAAAAAATTTAATTTCTAATTTAATTTATTTTTTTCTCCACATCTTTACCAACATTAGGTTTTATCAGTCTTTTTAAATTTTAGCTACTCTAGTGAGTGTATAAGCAGTATTTGCACTTCCCTGATAGCTAATGATGTCAAGCATCTTTTTATATGCTTATCAGCCATACATGTATCTTCCTTTGTGAAGTAGTTGTTCACATATTTTTCCCATTTATTTGGTGGCTTGACTTACTGAGTTTGTATTGAGTTGCTGCATTTGTCAGATATTTGTTTTGTAAATATTTCTCTATCTACGGATTGTCCATAAATTTTCTTAATTATGTCTTTTGATATTAAAAGTTATTGATAAAGTCTAATTTATCAATTTTTTCTCGTTTATGGTTACTGCTCACTGTGTCCCATCTAAAAAACTTTTGTCTACCCACAGGTTGCAAAGATATTCTAAGTTTTTCAAGAAGCTTTATAATTTTAGTTTTTACAGTTAGGTTTATGATGCATCTTGAATTAGTGTTTGGGTATGATATGAGGTAGAGGGTCAAGATTCATTGTTTTTCATATGAATATTTAGTTGTTTTACCCCCAATAGTTGAAAATGGTGTATTACTTCACTTATTTACTTTTCAATTTCTCTCAGCAATGTTTTATAATTTTCAATATAGAGGTCTTCTGTGTCTTTTCATTTTATATTATAGTTCATTTACAATGTTGTATTCATTTCAGGTGTATGGCAAAGTGATTTAGTTATCCATATACATATATCTATTCTTTTTCAGATTCTTTTTCCATATAGCTTATTACAGATTACTGAATAGAGTTCCCGGTGTTATACAGTAGGTCCTTGTTGATTATCTAATTTATATAAAGTAGTTTGTATATGTTAACCCCAGATTGCTAATTTATCCCTCCTCCCACCTTTCCCCTTTGGTAACCGTAGCGTTGTTTTCAAACTCTGAGTCTCTTTCTGTCTTGTAAATAAGTTCATTTTTAAAAATTCTACATATAAGTGATGTCAAATGGTATTTGTCTTTCTCTGTCCAGCTTACTTCACTTAGTGTGATAATCTCTAAGTCCATCCATGTTGCTGTAAATGACATTATTTCATTCTTTTTTATGGCTGAGTAATAGTCCATTGTATATATGCACCACATTTTCTTTATCCATTTTTCTGTTGATGGGCATTTAGGTTGCTTCCATGTCTTGACTATTGTACTTAATGCTGCAATGAACATTGGGCATGTATCTTTTCAAATTATGGTTTTCTCTGGATATATGCACAGGAGTGGGATTTCTGGATCATATGGTAGTTCGATTTTTAGTTTTTTTCTTTTTTTTTTTTTTTGCAGTATGTGGGCCACTCACTGTTGTGGCCTCTCCCGTTGTGGAGCACAGACTCCAGGCGCGCAGGCTCAATGGCCATGGCTCACAGGCCTAGCTGCTCTGTGGCATGTGGGATCTTCCCAGACTGGGGCACAAACCCGTCCCCTGCATCGGCAGGTGGACTCTCAACAACTGTGCCACCAGGAAAGCCCTATTTTTAGATTTTGGATGAACCTTCATACTGTTCTCCATAATGGTTGTACCAATTTATAGTGTAGGAGGGTTCCCTTTTCTCCACATCCTCTCCAGCATTTGTTGTTTGTAGATATTTGATGATGGCTATTCTGACTGGTGTGAGGTGATACCTCGCTGGAGTTTTGGTTTGCATTTCTCTAATAATTACCGATGTTGAGCATCTTTTCATGTGCTTTTTGGCCATCTCTACTTTGGAGAAACTCGCTGGAGTTTTGGTTTGCATTTCTCTAATAATTACCGATGTTGAGCATCTTTTCATGTGCTTTTTGGCCATGTCTACTTTGGAGAAATGTCTACTTAGGTCTTCATACATTTTTTGATTGGGTTGTCTGAGCTACATGAGCTATTTGTAAATTTTGGAGGTTAATTCCTAGTTGGTAGCTTCGTTTGCAAATACTTTCTCCCATTCTGTGGGTTGTCTTTTCATTTTGTTTATGGTTTCCTTTGCTGTGCAAAAGCTTTTAAGTTTAACTAGGTCCCATTTGTTTATTTTTGTTTTTATTTCCATTACTCTAGGAGGTGGATCCAAAAAGAAATTGTTGCAATTTATGTCGAAGTGTGTTCTGCCTATTTTTTCCTCAAAGAGTTTTATAGGATCTGGTCTTACATTCAGGTCTTTAATCCATTTTGAGTTTATTTTTTGTGTATGGTGTTAGAGAATGTTCTAATTTCATTCTTTTACATGTAGCTGTCCAGTTTTCCCAGCACCACTTATTGAAGAGACTGTCTTTTCTCCATTGTATATTCTTGCCTTCTTTGTTGTAGATTAATTGACCATAGGTGCATGTGCTTATTTCTGGGCTTTCTATCTTTTTCCATTGATCTATAAGTCTGTGTTTGTGCCAGTCCCACATTGTTTTCATTACTGTAACTTTGTAGTATTTTTTTAAGTCTGGGAGTCTGATTCCTCCAGCTCCATTTTTCTTAAGGTTGCTTTGGCAATTTGAGGTCTTTTGCGTTTCTATACAAATTGTAAATTTTTTGGTTCTAGTTCTGTGAAAATTGCCATTGGTAATTTGATAGGGATTGCATTGAATCTGTAGATTGTTTTGGGTAGTATAGTCATTTTGATAATATTCTTCCAATCCAACAGCATGGTATATCTCTCCATCTGTTTGAGTCATCTTTGATTTCTTTACCAGTATCTTATAATTTTCAGAGTACAGGTCTTTTGCCTCCTTAGGTAGGTTTATTCCTAGATATTTATTTCTTTTTGATGTGATGGTAAATGGATGGTAAATCCATTCCTTAATTTCTCTTTCTGATCTTTCATTGTTAGTGTATAGAAATGCAAGAGATTTCTGTGTATTACTTTTATATCTTGCAACCTTACCAAATTCATTGATGAGCTCTAACAGTTTTCTGGTAGCATCTTTAGAATTTTCTATGTATAGCATCATGTCTTCTGCAAACAGTGACAGTTTTACTTCTTTTCCAAATTTGGATTCCCTTTATTTCTTTTTCTTCTGATTACCATAGCTAGGACTTTCTAAACTATGTTGAATGAAAGTGATGAGGTTGGACATCCTTGTCCTATTCCTGATCTTAGAGGAAATGCTTTCAGTTTTTCACTGTTGAGTATGATGCTAGCTGCAGGTTTGTCATACTTGGCCTTTATCATGTTGAGGTAGATTTCCTCTATGCTCACTTTCTGGAGAGTTTTTATCATAAATTGGTGTTGAATTTTGCCCAAAGCATTTTCTGCATCTATTGATGATCACATAGTTTTAATTCAATTTGTTAATGTGGTGTTTAACACTGATTGATTTGTGGATATTGAAAAATCTTTGCATCCCTGGGATTAAATCCCACTTGATCATGGTGTTTGATCCTTTTAATGTATTGTTGGATTCAGATTGCTAGTATTTTGTTGAGGATTTTTTCATCTATGTTCCTCAGACATATTGGATTATAACTTGCTTTTTTGTGGTATCTTTGGTTTTTTTTTTTTTTTTTTTGCTGTACGCGGGCCTCTCACTGTTGTGGCCTCTCCCGTTGCGGAGCACAGGCTCCGGACGCGCAGGCTCCGCGGCCATGGCTCACGGACCCAGCTGCTCCGCGGCATGTGGGATCCTCCCGGACCGGGGCACGAACCCGTGTCCCCTGCATCGGCAGGCGGACTCTCAACCACTGCGCCACCAGGGAAGCCCTATCTTTGGTTTTTGTATCAGGGTGATGGTGGCCTCATAGAATGGTTTGGCAGTGTTTCCTTCCTCTACAATTTTTTGGAATAGTTTCAGAAGGATAGGTGTTAACTCTTTTCTAAATGTTTGATAGAATTCACCTGTGAAGCCATCTGGTCTTGGACTTTTGTGTGGAAGTTTTTTAATCACAGTTTCAATTTCTGTACTTGTGATTGTTCTGTTCATACTTTCTATTTCATCCTGGTTCAGTCTTGTAAGATTGTACCTTTCTAAGAATTTGTCCATTTCTTCTAGGCTGTCCATTTTATTGGCATATAGTTACTTGTAGTAGTGTCTTATGATCCTTTGTATTTCTGTGGTGTCAGTTGTAACTTCTTTTTCATTTCTAATTTTATTGCTTTGAGCCCTCTTCCCTTTTTTCTTGATGAGTCCAGCTAAAGGTTCAGCAATTTCATTTATCTTCTCAAAGAACCAGCTTTTAATTTCATTGGTTTTTCCTATTGCTCTCTTTGTCTCTACTTCATTTATTTCTGCTCTTATTTCATGCTTTCTATCTACTAAGTTTGTATTTTGTTTGCTCTTCTTTCTCTAGTTGCTTTAGTGTAAGTTTAGGTTGTTTGAGATTTTTCTTATTTCCTGAGGTAAGGTTGCATTGCTATTAACTTCCCTCTTAGAATTACCTTTGCTGTATCCCATAGGTTTTGGATCATCATGTTTTCATTTTCATTTGTCTCTAGGTATTTTTTTAAATTTCCTGTTTGATTTCTTCAGTGATTCATTGGTTGTGTAGTGACATATTATTTAGCCGCTATGTGTTTGTGTGTTTTTTTTTTTTTTTACAGTTTTTAAAATTGTAGTTGACTTCTAATCTCATAGTGCTCTAGTCAGAAAAGATGCTTGATATGATTTCAATTTTCTTAAATTTACTGAGACTTGATTTGTGGCCCAGCACGTGATCCGTCCTGGAGAATGTTCCCTGTGCACTTGAGAAGAATGTGTATTCTGCCGCTTTTGGATGGAACGTTATATATATACAATTAAGTCCACTGATCTAATATGTCATTTAAGGCCTGTGTTTCCTTATTGATTTTCTGCCAGGATGATCTGTCCATTGATGAAAGTGAGGTGTTAAAGACTCCCACTATTATTGTGTTACTGTCGATTTCCCCTTTTATGTCTGTTAGCAGTGCCTTATATATTGAGGTGCTCCTGTGTTGGGTGCAAATATATTTACCATTGGTATATCTTCTTGGATTGTTCCCTTGATCATTTTGTAGTATCCTTCTTTGTCCCTTGTAACAGTCTTTATTTTAAAGTCTATTTTGTCTGATATAAGTATTGCTACTCCAGCTTTCTTTTGATTTCCATTTGCATGGAATATCTTTTTCTGTCCCCTCACTTTTAGCATGTATGTGACCCTAGGTCTGAAGTGGTCTCTTGTAGACTGCATATATACAGGTCTTATTTTTGTATCCATTCAGCTAGTCTATGTCTTTTGGTTGCAGTATTTAATCCATTTACATTTAAGGTAATTATTGATATGTACCTTCTTATTGCCATCTTTTTAATTCTTTTGGATTTGTTTTTGTAGGTCTTTTTTCTTCCCTTCCTCTTGTGTTCTCTTGTGATTGATGACTATCTTTTTTTTTTTTTTTTGCGGTATGTGGGCCTCTCACTGCTGTGGCCTCTCCTGTTGCAGAGCACAGCCTCTGGATGTGCAGGCTCAGCAGCCATGGCTCACGGGCCCAGCTACTCCACGGCATGTGGGATCTTCCTGGACTGGGGCACGAACCCGTGTCCCCTGCATCAGCAGGCGGACTTTCAACCACTGCACCATCAGGGAAGCCCTTGATGACTATCTTTAGTGTTGTATTTTGATTGCTTTTTCTTTTGTGTGTGTGTATTGTAGATTTTTGTTTTGCAGTTACCGTGAGGTTTTAATATAGCAGTCTATATCCATACAAGAGTGTTTTAATTTTCCAGTCTCTTAACTTCAAATGCATTTCATTATCCTGCATTTGTACTCTCCTCTTCTCTTGATTGCTCGTTTTGATATCATATTTGTGTGAGGATGATTTCCTACCTTTACTGTATGTTTGCCTTTACCAGTGAGCTTTCCCATTTGTACTTTTCTTATTTCTGGTTGTGGCCTTTTGTTTTCCATCTAGAGAAGTTCCTTTAGCATTTGGTGTAAAGCTGGCTTTGTGGTGCTGAATTCTCTTAGCTTTTGTTTGTCTGTAAAGTTTTTGATTTCTCCAAATCTGAATGAGAGCCTTGCTGGGTATTCTTGGTTATAGTTTTTCCCTTTCATCACTTTAAGTATATCATGCCACTCCCTTCTGGCCTGCAGAGTTTCTGCTGAAAAATCAGCTAATAACATTATGGGGTTTCCCTTGCATGTTATTTGTTACTTTTCCCTTGTTGCTTTTAATATTTTCTCTTTGTTTTTAATTTTTGTCAATTTTATAGGTGTCTTGGCATGTTCCTCCTTGGGTTTATCCTGTATGGGACTCTCTGTGATTCCTGAAATTGAGTCAGTGTTTCCTTTCACATGTTAAGGAAGTTTTTTGCTATTATCTCTTCAAATATTTTCTCAGGCCCTTTCTCTCATGACCTTCTGGGTCCCCTGGAATGAGAATGGTAGTTTATTTAATGCTGTCCCAGTGGTCGCTGGACTGTCCTCATTTCTTTTCATTCTTTTTTCTTTGTTCTGCAGCAGTGACTTCCACCAGTGTGTCTTCCAGCTCACTTATTTGTTCTTCTGCCTCATTTATTCGGCTATTGATTCCTTCTAGTGTATTTTTAATTTCAGTTATTGTTCATCTGTTTGTTTATTCTTGAAAGCTTCTAGCTCTTTATTAAACATTTCTTGTATCCTCTCGGTCTGTGCCTCCATTCTTTTCCAAGATCTTGGATCATCTTTACTATCATTCTGAATTCATTTTCAGGTAGATTGCCTATCTCCACCTCACTTAGTTCTTCTGTGGTTTTATCTTGTTTCTTCATCTGGAACATATTTCTCTGCCATCTCATTCTTCTAACTTTCTGTGTTTTGTGGTCTCCATTCCTCAAGCTGCAGAATCGTAATTCTTTGTCCTAGTGTCTGCCCCCTGGTGGGTGAGTTTGTTCCAGGGGCTTGTGAGTGGAGGTAGGTCTTGTCTCTCTGGTGGGCAGGGCCATGTCAGTGGGTGTGTTTATAGGTGGCTGTTGGCTCAGGATGAATTTAAGAAGCCTGTCCGCTGATGGGTGAGGATGTGTTCCCACCCTGTTGGTTGTTTGGCCTGGAGCATCCCAGCAATGGAGTCTGCAAGCTGTTGGGTGGGTCCGTGTCTCAGTGCCCAAGTGGCAACCTCCAGGAGAGCTCATGCTGATGAGTATTCCCTGGGGCATCTGCCACCAGTGTCCTTGCCCCCATGGTGAGCCACAGCCCACCCCTGCCAACCCCAGAGACCCTCCAAGATCCACAGGTAGGTCTGGCCCAGATCTGGGCCAGACCTACCTGTGGATCTTGGAGGGTGTCACTGGCCTTATGGTGTCACTGCTTTGCCCTGGGTCCCAGTGCATGTGAAGTCTTGTGTGCACACTCCAAGAGTAAAGTCTCTGTTTCCCCCAGTCCTGTGGAGCTCCTAGACTCAAGCCCTACTGGCCTACAAAGCCATATGCTCTAGGGGCTCCTCTTCCCAATGCCAGACCCTCAGACTGGGGAGCCTGATGTGGGGCTCAGAACTCACTCCTGTGGGAGTAACTTGGCAATATAATTATGATCCAGTTTGTGGGTCACCCACCTGGTGGGTATGGGACTTTATTATATCATGAAAGTGTCCCTCCTACTGTCTCGTTGTGGTTTCTTCTTTGTCTTTGAGTGTAGAATCTTTTTTTGGTAGGTTTAAGTTTTTTTTGTCGATGGTTGTTCAGCAGTTAGTTGTGATATTGGTGTTCTCGTGACAGGAAGTGAGCTCAAGTCCTCTACTCCTCCATCTTGTCTCTTGTCCCTCTATCATGTGTCTTTTGTTTATAAACTAAATCCTAAGCATTTTGGATTTTTGATGCTATTATAAATTCTTTCCATTTTTCAATTGTTTGCACACTAGCATATATAATACAACTGATTTATGCATATTTATATGGTTTGATCTTGCTAAATTCACTTATTCTAGTTGTTAGATTCCTTAGGATTTTCTATATAAACAATCATGTCATCTTCTAACAAAGACTATATATTTTTTAAACTTGTTACAATGAGGCTTTATGTTACTTGCAACAGTAATTAATCCTAGTTATAGGAGTAGCACTAATTTAATTTGATAAAGAACCAGTGCCAAACACAATGAAGCTCATTTCAGTATTAGTTTCTAAAACTGCTTCTGATGAGGTGTTCAACAATAGGGGATTAGTTCAATAAATTTATGGTACATAAACTTATGATGAAATATTATCCAGCCATTAAAAATCTTGTTCTTAGATGATCTTTAAGGGCATGGAAAAACGCTGATGTATTATGTGGAGAAAAAAGAAAACCCAAATACAAAATAATCAGAATGAACCATTATGTTGTATTCAAAAACAATTTCAAAATCTTTGCCTTTATACATCAAAGGTAGACTCATGTGGGTCTACAGTCAGTCTGGAATTCAGTCTGATTGTGTCCTACCATTTCGTGACTCCAGCATTTGAGATAGGTGGTTCCTGTAGTTGCTGCCATAGAGGAACAGAGATGAGAATAGCCAGAAAGTGATATAGTTAACTTCTCACAATTCATTTATGCAAACAAGTCCTATGGCCCTTTCCAACTGCAAGGGGCTAAGATGGTCACTTTATCACCAGGAGAGGAAAAGACCCCAATACTGGTGAATATCAGTCATGTCCTCTGCAGTATGATTCCAGTCTTTCATCCAAATGTATTATAAAATTAATAATATTGTGCTAGACAGAAAATATATCTGCGACCACATTTGCACTACAGTCTACAAGCCTCCAATCCTTGACTTAGATGTAGAAATTTACACCAAATCAGTGTTCAAGATAAAAATTCTAGGTCAAGGCTTCTTTTGAAACAGACAAGTCTGTTCCCTATGTCTATGAGTCTGTTTCTGTTTCATAGATAAGTTCATTTGTGGCATGTTTTAGATTCCACATATAAGTGATATCATATGATATTTGTCTTGCTCTTTCTGACTTAATTCACTTAGTATGATCATTTCCAGGTCCATCCATGTTGCTATGAATGGCATTATTTCATTAGTTCTTATGGCTGAGTAATATTCCATTGTATATATGTACCCATTTATCTTTACCTATTCATCTGTCAATGGACATTTATGTTGTTCCATGTCTTGGTCATTGTGAATAGTGCTGCTATGAACATAGGGGTACATGTATCTTTTGAATTATAGTTTTGTCTGGATATATTCCCAGGAGTGGGATTGCTGGATCATATGGTAATTCTCTTTTTAGTTTTCTGAGGAACCTCCATACTGTTTTCCATAGCGGCTGCACCAACTTACATTCCCACCAACGGTATAGGAGGGTTTCCTTTTCTCTACGCTCTCTCCAGCATTTGTTATTTGTAGACTATCTTTTCTTTATTTTTCTTTTATTGGGGTATAGTTGTTTTACAATGTTGTGTTAGTTTCTACTGTACAGTGAAGTGGAGTTCCCTGTGCTATACAGCAGTTTCTCATTAGTTGTCTATTTTATACACATTAGTGTATATATGTCAATCCCAATCTCCCAATTCATCCCACCCCACCCCTCTTTCCCTTCTTGGTGTCCATACATTTGTTCTCTACATCTGTGTCTCTATTTCTCCCTTGTAAACTGGTTCATCTGTACCATTTTTCTAGATTCCACATACATGTGTTAATATACAATATTTACTTTTCTCTTTCTGGCTTACTTCACTCTGTAAGACAGTCCTGAGGTCCATCCACATCTCTACAAATGACCCAATTTCATTCCTTTTAATGGCTGAATAATATTCCATTGTATATATGTACCACATCTTCTTTATCCATTCATCTGTTGATGGACATTTAGGTTGCTGCCATGACCTGGCTATTGTAAATAGTACCGCAATGAATATTGGGGTGCATGTGTCTTTTTGCATTATGGTTTTCTCTGGGTATATTCCCAGTAGTGGGATTGCTGGGTCATATGGTAATTCTATTTTTAGTTTTTTAAGGAACCTCCATACTATCCTCCATAGTTATTGTATCAATTTACATCCCCACCAACAGTGCAAGAGGGTTCCCTTTTCTCCACACCTTCTCCAGCATTTATTGTTTGTAGACTTTTTAATGATGGCCATTCTGACTTGTGTGAGGTGGTACCTCATTATAGTTTAGAATTGCATTTCTCTAATAATTGGTGACACTGAGCATCTTTTCATGTGCCTGTTGGCCATCTGTACGTCTTCTTTGGAGAAATGTTTATGTAGGTCTTCTGCCCATTTTTTGATTGGGTGGTTTGTTTTTTTTGTTGAGTTGTGTGAGCTGTTTGTATATTTTGGTAATTAAGCCCTTGTCAGTCCCCTCATTTGTAAATATTTTCTCCTGTTCCATATGTTGTGTTTTCACTTTGTTTATGGTTTTCTTTGCTGTTCAAAAGCTTGTAAGTTTGATTAGGTCCTATTTGTTTATTTTTGTTTTTATTTCTATTTCCTTGGGAGACTGACCTAAGAAAACATTGGTAAAATTTATGTCAGAGAATGTTTTGCCTATGATCTCTTCTAGGAGTTTTATGATATCATGTCTTATGTTTAAGTCTTTAAGCTATTTTGAGTTTATTTTCATGCAAGGTATAAGGATGTGTTCTAACTTCATTGATTTACATGCATTTGTCCAACTTTCCCAGCACCCCTTTCTGAAAAGACTGTCTTTTTCCCATTTTATATTCTTGCCTCCTTAATTGATTAATTGACCATAGGTGTGTGAGTTTATTTCTGGGATCTCTATTCTGTGCCATTGATCCGTATGTCTGGTTTTGTGCCAATGCCACACTATTTTGATTACTGTAGCTTTGTACTATTGTCTGAAGTCTGGGAGGGTTATGCCTCCTGCTTTGTTCTCTTTGTTCTTTTTCCTCAGGATTGCTTCAGCAATCCTGTGTCTTTTATGTTTCTATATAAATTTTAGGATTATTTGTTCTAATTCTGTGTAAAATGTCGTGGGTAATTTGATAGAGATTGCATTAAATCTGTAGATTGCTTTAGGTAGTATATGGTCATTTTAACAATATTCTTCCAATCCAAGAGCATGGGATATCATTCCATTTTTTTGAATTATTTTTAATTTCCTTTATTAATGCTTTATAGTTCTCAGCATGTTAAGTCTTTCACCTCCTCCTCATGTTTATTTTTAAGTATTTTATATTTTTTGTGCGACTTTACAAGGTTTTGTTCTTTTATATTCCCTTTCTGATATTTCAGTGTTATTGTAAAGAAATGCAACTGATTTCTCTACATTAATCTTGTATCCTGCTACCTTGCTGAATTCATTTGTCAGTTCTAGTAGTTTTTGTGTGTAGTCTTTAGGGTTTTCTACATATAGTATCATGTCATCTGCATATAGTGACAATTTTATCTATTCCTTTCCAATTTGGATACGTTTTTGTCCAACTGCTGTTGTTAGGATTTTCAATACTATGTTGAATAGAATTGGTGAGAGTGGATATCCTTGTCTTGTTCCAGATTTTGCTAGGAAGGCTTTCAGCTTTTCACCATTGAGTATTATATTGGCTGTGGGTTTGTCATAAATAGCTTATAATATGTTGAGATAATGTTCCCTGTATATCCACTTTGGTAAGAGTTTTTATCATGAATAGATGTTGAATTTTGTCAAATGTTTTTCTGCATCTGTTGAGATGATCAAGTGGTTTTTGTCTTTTCTTTTGTTGATGTGGTGTATCACTTTGATTTTATATATGTTGGGCCATCCTTGTAAACTTGGGATGAATCTAGCTTGGTTGTAGTGAATGATCTTTTTTATGTGTTGTTGGATTTGGTTTGCTAGTATTTTGTTGAGAATTTTTGCATCTATATTCATCAAAGATACTGGCCTGTAATTTTCTTTTTTTTGGTGGTATCTTTGTCTGGTTTTGGTATCAGGGTGATGTTGGCTTCATAGAATGTCTTTGAGAGTGTTCCTTCCTCTTCAACCTTTTGGAATAGTTTGAGAAGGATTGGTAAGTGTTCTTCTTTGTATGTTTGGTAGAATTCTCCTGTGAAGCCATGTGGTCCTGAACTTTTGTTTGTAGGGAGTTTTCCATTACAGTTTCTATTTCACTTCTAGTGATCAGTCTGTTCAAATTATTTTTTCTTCATTCAGTTTTGTGGGCTGCATGTTTCTAGAAAGTTGTCCATTTCTTCTAGATTGTCAAAATTGTTGGCATATAATTCTTCCTAGTGTTCTTTTATGTATTTTTTTTTGTATTTCTGCAGTATTGTTTAATATTTCGCCTTTTTCATTTCTTATTTTTGTTTATTTGGGTTCTTTTTCTGTTCTTCTTGGTGAGTGTGGCCAGAGGTTTGTCAATTTTGTTTACCTTTTCAAGGAAGCAGTTCTTAGTTTTATTGATTTTTTAATCTCTATTTCCTCTCTGCTCTTTATTATTTCCTTCCTTCTGCTGACTTTAGTTTTATTTGTTCCTCTTTCTCTATTCTTTTATGTGGTAGGTTAGGTTGTTTGAAATTTTTCTTGTTTTTATGAGGAAGGCCTGTATCACTATGAACTTCCCTTAAGAACTACTTTTTCTTCATCCCATAGATTTTTGTCTAGTTGTGTTTTCATTGTAATTTGCCTCAAGGTATTTTTTAATTTCCTTTTTGATTTCCTCATTGACCCATTGGTGTTTTTAGTAACATATTGTTTAGTCTCCATGTAATCTGTTTTTATCTCATTTCTTTTCCTGTGGTTGATATCTAGGCTCATGTTGTTGTGGTCAGAGAAGATGCTTGAAATAATTTCTGTACTCTTAAGTTTGTTGAGGTTTGTTTTGTGCCCTAGTATGTGGTCAGTACTAGAGAATGTTCCATGTACATTTGAAAA
The DNA here is from genome assembly GCF_003031525.2 of Neophocaena asiaeorientalis asiaeorientalis. NCBI lineage: Eukaryota > Metazoa > Chordata > Mammalia > Artiodactyla > Phocoenidae > Neophocaena > Neophocaena asiaeorientalis. The sequence continues at coordinate 18,086 of NW_020175435.1, read as the reverse complement.
GAATGTATATTCTGGGGTTTTTTTGATGTAATGTCCCAAAAATATCAATTAAGTCTAACTGTTCTATTGTATCATTTAGGATATCCATTGCCTTATTGATTTTTCTGTCTAGAAGATCTGTCCATTCATGTGAGTGAGGTGTTAAAGTCTCCTACTATTATTGTATTCCCATCAATTTCACACTTTATGTCTGTTAGTATTTGTTTTATGTATTTGTGTACTCCTATATTAGGTGCATATATGTTGATAAATGTACAATCCTCTTCTTGTATTGATCGTTTTATCATTATAAAGTATCCTTTATCTTTCTTCATGGCCTTTGTTTTAAAGTCTATTTCGTCTGATATGAGTATTGTGATCCCCCACTTTCTTGTCATTTCCTTTTGCATGAAATATCTTCTTCTACCCCGTCACTCTCAATCTATGTGTGTCCTTTGCATTAAAGTGGGTCTCCTTTAGGCAGCGTATTGTAGGTTCTTGTTTTTTAACCAACCTGCTATTCTGTCTTTTGATTGGAGCATTTAGTCCATTGACATTTAAGGTAATTATTGACATATGTATTTATTGCCATTTTAAACCTTGTTTTCCAGTTGATTCTATGTTTCTTTTTTCTTCCTTTCCTTTTCACTTTGTTTGCCTTTTTGTGGTTTGATGATTTCCGTTTATTTTATGCTTGTGTTCTCTTCTTTTTGGTTTTTGTGAATCTATTGTATGTTTTTGATTTGTGGTTATCCTGTTTTTCAAGTATGTTAAGCCCTTTCTATATCTGCTTACTTTAGACAGATAGTCATATAGGCTCAGACACATTCTTAAAAAAAAAATCTACATTTTCTTACTCTCATCCCCAACATTTTATGATTTTGATGTCCTGTTTTACATCTTCATCCTTTTGTTGTTCCTTGGGTTTGTTATCACTTTCACAAATAGATTTGTTTCTTTTTGATCTGTATACTCACTTAAGTGATTTACTTTCCAATTGTGATATCCTCTTTCCTGTATCTTCTTGCTTCTTTTCTATTTAGAGAAGAACTTTCAATATTTATTTTAGGATAGGTTTAGTATTGCTGTATTCTTTTAGTTTTTGCTTGTCTGAGAAATTCTTTCTCCTTCTATTCTAAATGATAATCTTTCTGGGTAGAGTATTCTAGGTTGCAGATTTTTCCTTTCAAGATTTGAATATGTTTTGCCACTCCCTTCTGACCAGGAGTGTTTCTGTAGAGAAATCAGGTGATAGCCTTATGGGGGTTCCCTTGTAATTAACTCCTTGTTTTTCTCTTGCTGCCTTTAGAATCTTCTCTTTAACTTTTGCCATTTTTATTACATGTCTTGGTGTAGGTCTGTTTAGGTTCATCTTGTTTGGGACCCTCTGTGCTACCTGTATCTGGACATCTGTTTCCTTCTCTAGGATTGGAAAGTTTTCAGCCATAATTTCTTCAAATACACTTTCAATCCCCCTTTCTCTTTCTTCTTTTTCTGGAATCCCTGTTATGCATAGATTGGCAGGCTTTATATTATCCCATAAGTCTCTTATATTGCTTCCTTTTTTTAATCTGGCTTTCTGTCTGCTGTTCTGATTGGGTGATTTCCATTATTCTATCTTCCAGATCACTTATTCATTCTTCATTATTCATTCTGCTATTCATTGTCTTTAGCTCAGCTTTCATCTCGGCAAATGAATTTTCTAATTTTTCTTGTCTCCTCATGGTTTCTAGTTCTTTTTTTCACAGTAACCTGCATTTCTTTCAACAGCCTTTCTTAATTCCTTCATTATTTTCATTACTTTATTTTTGAACCCAGTGTCTGTTAGACTGAATAGGTCTGTTTCATTATTTGTTCCTTCAGGGAAGTTCTCTTGGTCTTTTAAGTGGGAGTGGTTCCTCTCCTTCTTCATTTTATCTACATTTCTCCTACTCTGTAAGTTTAGGAGAAACAATTTTCTACTGTAGTCTTGAAAGATTATCTGGGTTTTATATGAGTCAAATAAGCCTGTTAAATGGGACTGTGTTAAGAGTTACCACTCCTGTATCTCTAAAGTCTTTGATGGTGGACCTCTACATGTTGGAACTGGACAAAAAAATCCATGATGAGTCCCACTAGACTGATGGAAAGATGGATTCAGTCCAAAACTCCATGGGTCATATAATTTCCATAAGTCACCACTCTGAATTGCCAGATGGTCCACTAGTCAATCTCCAGGGCTTGACATCAGTTCAAAGACAGAATCTTATAAACTTTGGAAGATCTAGGTATTCTTTTTCCTAGGTATTTCCTTTCCTCTGGGGAAGGCCTGGAGGAAAATTCATAGTATATACCTGTGGCTGCATTGTAGGGCCTTTCTCAAAGGATACAACCTACTCTGGGTCTGTGAACCAGCTTAAGTCTGGGAAATGTATATGAGGCCATGAAAATCCATGGCAGTGACTTATATCAAGATTCTGTCCACCAGGACCAGAATGTTAAGTACATCTGATAAGCTGTCCATTTATTTCATTTCTAGAAATTCCATCATTAAATTAGCCATTGTCACAGGTTATGTGGGTCAAAATACTTCCATTTTCACAAAAGACAACATTGCTAATTTTAGAAACTGTGTTGTCTCTAACTGTTGAGTGCTGCCACACAGCCCCTGGACTACTCCTGGTACCAATTACTATGTCAGTCCAAGCCTGTCAAGAAACAGAACATTCAGAAGGGCGAATGGGAGAGTTAAAGGAATGGCCTCTACAGAGATGTGGGTTGGGTTGCAGGAGTCCACAAGGCATGGTGAAACATCCCAGGACTAGTAAGAGTGGAGAGCTGGTACCTGCATATTCCCTGCAACCCAAGGACTGAAGGGCAATAGGAGGGAATAGTTTCCAGAAACTGTGGAGTGGGGGCGTCTAACAGAAGCTGTGTTCTTTGGTAGAGAAGTGCATCTACTGACAAGGCAATAGGGAGAATGCCAAGAGAGTGGATGTGCTGAGCTTCTCCCTCTTCCCCACCAACACCTCTTTAGATTTCTTTCTTTCTTCTTTTTTATTTTTTTACATCTTTATTGGAGTATTATTACTTTACAATGTTGTGTTAGTTTCTGCTGTAAAACAAAGTTAATCAGCTATATGTATACATATATCCCCATATCCCCTCCTTCTTGAGCTTCCCTCCCACCCTCCCTATCCCACCTCTCTAGGTGGTCACAAAGCACCAAGCTGATCTCCCTGTGCTATGCAGCTGCTTCCCACTAGCTATCTATTTTACATTTGGTAGTGTATATATGTCAATGCTACTCTCTCACTTTGTCCCAGCTTACCCTTCCCCCACCACCAGTGTCCTCATAGTCCATTCTCTACATCTGTCTTTATTCCCATCCCACCACTAGGTTCATCAAAGCCTTTTTTTATAGATTCCATATATACATGTTAGCATACAGTATTTGTTTTTCTCTTTCTGACTTACTTCACTCTGTATGACAGACTCTAGGTCCAACCACCTCACTACAAATAAATCAATTTTGTTTATTTTTATGGCTGAGTAATATTCCATTGTATATATGTGCCACATCTTCTTTATCCATTCATCTGTCGATGGACACTTAGGTTGCTTCTATGTCCTGGCTATTGTAAATAGTGTTGCAATGAACATTGTGGTATATGTCTCTTTTTGACTTATGGTTTTCTCAGGTTATATGCCCAGTAGTGGGATTGCTGGCTCATATGGTAGTTCTAAGGAACCTCCATACAGAGCTCTGCAGTGGCTGTATCAGTATACATTCCCACCAACAGTACAAGAGGGTTCCCTTTCCTCCACACCTTCTTCAGCATTTATTGTTTGTAGATTTTTTGATAATGGCCATTCTGACTGCTGTGAGGTGATACCTCACTGTGGTTTTGATTTGCATTTCTCTAATGATTAGTGATGTTGAGCATCCTTTCATGTGTTTGTTGGCATCTTTAGATTTCTTAAAGGTCCCTCCCACTGGCTGAACCCAGCCAATCACCAGAGGGCAAGCAAGCCCCCTCCCCACACAGAGCAGGCTGGAAAAGGTGGATCAGAGTGCCCCACAGAGAGAGACCCAGAAAAGGAGCAGAGAACGAACACTGGATACAGTCCAGCACACATTCAAGAGCCAAACTATAACTACGAAGAAAGGGAAATTCCCTAACTTGAGTATGCCTAGCAGAAAACAAAAGCAAAGTTACACCTATTTGCAAAACATTAGAATTGCCCCTTAGAAGTATCAATTTATATAAACTCTTAAAAACACATATGCACATTTATGGGTCAAACTGTATTCCAATAGTTTATTCTAAAGTAATAATTACACCCACAAAATTGATAGTTCATTTTTGCTCATTGTAGGATTCTTTATTAATGAAAAAAAAACACATCATGTGTTCAATAATTAGAGGTTGATTAAATAAAGTATGGCCTATCCATACAATGGAATGCTGTCCAAAGAAAAACATTTCTTCTTTCTGTTGTTTTTCAGGTTTAAATTTGATTAGCTTTTCCTGTGCATCCAACTGTAGATAAGGCATTATCAGTCATTTTCTCAAAGTTCCATTTATTCTTCATTATTCTGCTTGGTTTAACATCAGGCATGTGTTTTTCAGTTAAAACTCTTTATGAAAGGACTAGTCTTTGAAAGACATCGAGATAGCTACTGTAGGATGTACAAAATGATTAAGATATAATCTCTCCCAACAAGGAACTCCCAGGTGAACAGGGTGAAGAAGACACATGTATTATAGCCCACAATGTGGCAATTTGCCATAGGGAGTAAAAGTATTCCAGGAGCATAAAGGGACAGAGCTTTCTTTTGTCTGAAGTTGTAAGGAAGTCTTCATGGAGGAAGAGTTTCCTGCTCTGCATCTTGATAACGAGGAGGATTTGACAGGTGGGCATAAGCAAAGGACATCAGAGGAGACAGAGATGGGGATGCAGACTGTATTCAAGAATGGTTTAGCAGTACTGCTCTTCAGTTTAATTATGGGTTAATAGGATTTTATTGACTAGTCTGCGACCTTAGCCATCATCGTTTCTATCAAAAGGAAGGGTTCTATTTTTTTTTATATACAATGCACTTTCAAGTGAAAATCTCTTCAGAAATTAGGGCTTAAAAAAATCTGAGTCTTTTGTGAGCACAGTTTAAATCTGCCAATAATAATAATGTTGATTTTCCTCACTATCCGGCTTGCTGTTAGATTTTATTGGCTCATTTCTAAAGGTGGGTGCCTCCTTACTGATTATGTCAGAGATTTGGTCACGGAATGTATGTTTCTCCCTGGGATCATCCCCATGGGGCTAGTGGTTCCTTATCAGCAACATGTCATTTTATTTGGGGTTGATTATATGTGTTTAACAAGGCATTCAGTTGGAAATATACCTCATAATTTTAATTGTTAATCACTCCTGGCAGAGGGTGTTCCTTTTACCATATGGAATACAGACGTGAAGAGGATTGACAGGACTGTTTGGGGCTGATGGAGGAGAGGGGTACTCTGAGTTTGTCTAAATGTTTGAATATGACAGCTGTTGGCTACAGGCAAGTTAGGATATAAGGGCAGTAAACACTGAGACATGGAAACATACTGGAATGAAAGGGCCTTCGGGAAAAACAGCATTTGGAGCCTGGCATTTCTCGGGAGGCACACATGGGATACTTTGTGCTCTTCTCAGCAGCCGAGGGCTTGGGGGCCACGTAGAAAATGCAGAAATGAAGCAGGTGCTGCTTTTCCACAGCTGTTGCCCTGAATCTTCCAAGCAGAGGCCAGGACTATGACCACCTTTTGTAGTTAGTCATCCCAGGCTGCTCTGCTACAGGTCTGTATCCTGGATCTTGATTGTGAATTTTGACCCTGCTGCCTAGGATGGGTCAACCTTGGGAGGGTGGTGGTGGTTTTCTGAAATATGATGAGGGGAGGGGGGCCAGGTATAAAGCTACCAAGGGTGGAAATAGGGCAATTGCTCCTTTTGTGCAGTCAGTGGGAGGCTTGGCCAGGCACTCCAGAATCATGGGCACTTAAAGTGTGAATATGCGCTGTCAGTGGTCACAAGTGTTTGTCAGCCATGCTCACTCACCGCGCCCATCCTGCCCCAGTCCTCAGGGTGCCCCAGCCAGGCAGGATGGAATTCCTGGAGTTGGCAGAATGCTGGCCCTCTAGACCTGCCATCACCTGATCCCAATAGGACTTTCCAATCTGCCTTCCTTTGGTTCCAACATCTGATTCATTTCAGGCACAACCCAACTGAACTTCTTTCTCTTTCCCATGTTTCCCTCCTCCATACCTTGGGTCTTTCTGTTCCCTTTACCCTGGAATCCAAATCTTACCTCTCCTTCAAATGCCCCCTCCTCCACAAATCCACCTATAGCCTTCCCAGCTGGGAGGGAGGGCACCTCTTCCAGTGACTACATCTCTTGGCTCTTTATGTGCACGTATTTTGAGACACCAATTTTGTCATTTGGGTGGACTTCTCTCACCGGTGGACTGACAGGTTCCCAAGAGCAAAGTGGCTTGCTACCAGCCCTTGCACAATGCCTAACAGAAAATCAGCCCTGACTGTGTGTTCAGGGTAAAATGACTTGTTTTCCCCCTAAAACAGTTCATGCTTGTTATTCTCTTTAAGGTCCCTTTTGTGGATTTCCCCAGCTGATTTTAATTGGCCAGGTTTTTGTGAACCCTAGGGCTCAGAGAGCAATAAAGGAGATGAGAGGAAGAAGGTTTGTACTAAAAATCTGCTTTGAGCTAGATCCCAATATGATCTCATTGTCTCAATCCCTTTGCAAGAAAGGTCTAAGCAAGCCTTCCACTTTTGTATATTAATTCCATAGAACCTATTGTTTTGTACACTGACAACCTTAGCAGCCTTTTATGCGTCCAGTTATATACATTATCTGATGAACAAACATTTGTAGCTATCATGCTGATGTCACAGCCACCAGCCAAATTCTCTGAGCAGAGAGTGGGTAGATTTAAGGGTATGGAAGTTGCCTCCCCTCCCTTGGGTTCCACCCCAGTTCCCACATGGCCTCCACAAGACAGGATCCTTCCAGAATAAGAGGCAGCTCCAGGCATCCCGTAGGTACTAGATGCTCTGAGAGGAAAGGAATCAAAGAGAAAATAGCAGATTCTGAAGAAGAGGCCAGTGAAAGGAATGCAAACAGTCAAGCCCAAGAGAATGTGACTACAGGCTGGACTTTGTCAAGTTCACTGCATTTACAGGGAAAGCTCCATAACCAACGACACTGACCCAATCATGACCTGGGCTCTGACTGACATCAGCTCCCTGCTTCCTCCCCAAGATTAACAGGTGGGGGAGTCAGGCAGCTTTGAAGTGCACTACCAAGACAACATGCTTATAAAGCCCTTTATAATCCCTGCTGCACACCTGCCTCCCATTCTATTTATTCCCCCAGAGTTCTCTCTTATCCCTTTGCTCTTGTCCTGGCTGTTCTTTCTAGAAAGTTCTTCCCCTTCCACTCGCCCTCACCTTTGCCAGGTTAACTTCAACCTGTGCTTCCTTTCTCAGCTTAGACATTGTTTCTTCCAGAAAGTCCTCTGTCCTTCTTTAACTCCTCACGTTGACCTCATGGAGGGTCTCCTCACATTCCACTGAACCTGCCTCTTTACTTCTGTCTCTGAATCTGGACCTTGAGCTCCTTGAGGGTGGCTGCTGTGTCTCACGCACCACTTACCTCTAGCACCTGGCATGCTATTTGCACACAGAAGACACTCAAGGAGTAGTTGTTGAGTGAATGAGTGAATAAATGAATGAAATCCTGGGTCCTTTTGCATACTTTAGGGGAATGGTTTGCCATGTGACAGTCTGAACCATTAGAGAAAATTATTTGGAGACTGGCATGAACACATTTTAACATCTCAATGGGGTTCACAGTGTGAAAAAGAGTTCAGTTTCACCAAGATTACTGGCAAAATTCCTAGGACTTAATGTGAAAGGACCTTTTGTTTTCCTATGAGACCCTGAAAAGAGTCACCAAATGGTACCTTGACTGATAGACACGTGGCCCTCCTTGGGCATGGTTGGTTAGAAACAGGATTACTTCTCTCTACAAGTGGGTGCATGCTGAGCCCCAAATCTGTAGTCATATGAAGTTGCTATGTTACATAGCTGATGGGCACAGAGCCATGTTAGCCAGTGCCTATGGGAGTGAGGCTGCCAGGGACAGGATGCTGGTTCACAGGCATTGTGACCTCTCCTGAGGCCCTGAGAAGTGAGACATGCTCCTCCGCTGGGCTCTCATCCAAGTGAAGAGAGCAGTGAGCTCTCTCACACGGCTGTCATGTGGGAGTCCAGGCTTAGGCATGGGGTGGCTGAGAGAGGCCAGGATATGTCCCCAGAGCTCCTCAACGAGAGAAACAAGCAAAGAGCAAGCTGTTGTTCAATTTCATTTTAAGTAAAGATGAGTCCCCCAAATTTCAGGTGCTTCTTTGAGAAATCTCCTGTGCGTATATGAAGGGCAATGCTACTGACAAAAACATTCATTTTCTCATTATATTTTGCATTTGTTTCATTCTAAAACCACACAATACATTTGGCAATTAGAGAATACCCCTCCTCCATTGCTCTAAATCCCAATAAAAACTATCACTGTTAATGCACTGACTTCTATTTTTTAACAGGTAGATATTTTAGCGTAACTGTAATTAGAGAGTAATAAATTCTTTTTACTCTTAATGTTATCAGCATTAAAATAAAATAATTTTAAAAGTCATAGTTTACAAAATGGTTCATTTTTCATGATAAGTTTAGTGCATACTTATTAAACAATGATTGGGGGAAAAGGGAAAATTTGAAAGAATACTGCAAACACAAAATGCCTACATTTTGAGATGTTTTTCTTTCAGGTGCTTCTTAGGCATGGAATTTCAAAAATACAGCAGTAATTAAGCTGTAGATGCAATGTTGTATCCCTTTTTTCTCTTTTAACCTAACCTAGAAAATGTTTATTGCCAAAATACAATAGTTATCCTTTGGTATTCACAGACGTAATTTTTAATGGCTATATGATGTTTTGTTGACCAAATGCTGGGCAATAAGTTGTTGACAATCTGTCACTTTTTAAATAATTACAATGAATATCTCTTATTTTCTTAGGGTTATTCCATTATACCATATAAGATTTTAAAATTATGATGATTATTATAATTTGCCTTTGTTCCCCCAATTCTGAAGCATCAGCTCTTTCATCAGCTCTGTCCTTTGAAATACAACAAACCTTTATAGGACATCCACTGGTTTGGAGTCGGGGGATGTTAGACCTTCTTAAATCTGAGGGCATTTACATTGAAGGGCTAGGGCCTGTGGAATTGGACCTGCCAGACTTTGTATGCTTGTACGTGCCCAGTGGAGATGCCTCGCTGCAAAGGACAGAGCCTAGATTACAGCTTCACTGGTGACAAAGGGTGATGATGGTGACTTGGTACTGCACTTCCTGTGCTATGGAGACAATATTCCCTAGCTCAACATCTTGAGGTTGATAAAGGCAGGATTCATTTTCAAAATATTTTTAAAACTTTTAGGAGCACAGTGGGACATAAATAAAAAACAAATCAAATGGTGAATATATGGACATATCCACCATGCTGAATCTGTGAGGATGTCTAACCTTCAACATGCTCACCCATTTGTTCATTTATGCCTACATTTTAAATCATTGCATCCCCTGTCCTTCTTAATCCCATTCCTTTTTCAATTCAAATCAACGTGTTTATCTCTAAAAGCCAACAGCCTCCTTGTATAACTGGAAAAGGTCAGGGGATAAGGAGAGCTGCTGCTTCTGGAACTGCAGCCTAGGAAGAAAGGGGTGATTTGAAGGGAGATTATCTTTTACTGTCAATTAAATCTGGCAAATAGAGAAATCCCCAAATTTCTCTTTAGTACCAATTCCTTCAAGCAATCTCTATTGTACATTTCCTTCTAAATTTTAACATGTACATTATTTATAACTAAAAATCATGCTGTACTAGCTTATTATCCTGCTTTTTCTGTTCTTGTAACAGTAATCTTTTATTTTTAACTTAAGTCTGTAGACCAATAATTCTCAAAATGTGATCCCTGGACCAGCAGGATCAGTATCACCTGGGAACTTGTTAGAAATGCAAATTTCGGATCCCACCCAGATCCACTAACTCAAAGCTCTGGAGATGAGGCTTTAACAAGCCTTCCAGGTGATCCTGATGCACCCAGTTCGAGAACCAGTGCTTTAGGTGGTTGTATTAAGCACCTCCAATATGGCAGACAGTCTTTAAACCCTTGCTACCCAAATTGTGGCCCTTGGACCAGAGGCATTGGCATCACCTGGGAGCTTGTTAGGAAGGCAGAACCTGAGTCTCTACCCCAGATATACTGCATGCAAATCAGCATTTTAAGAGCTAATCACCATCACCTGACGCTTGTTGAAAGGCGGATTCCGATGAGGTAGGTTTGGAGTGACTCACCAGAGTCTGCATTGCTAGTGAGCTTAAGGTGATGTGGGCATTGTTGGTTTGTGGACCACACTGAAAACACTTTATTGGGCACTTTTAATACCTTTTAAAAACACCTAATGAGCTTTAAAAATACATATACCAGGTGCTTTATATAAGCATAAGTTATGCGCTAACCATAGCACTAATAATAGCTCCCTTTTGTAGGTGAGAAAAAATGAGGCCAAAAGAGGCGAAGTGACTTGCTCAAGGTTGCCCAGCTAGTTCCTGCAGAAGCCAAGTAAAAGGTATATGACTCTTTACCTGCCTTCTACTTTATGGTTTTGACTGTTGAATAACTCTAAAACACACTCAAAAGTAGTAATAATAATGAAGCAAGCCCAAATCCAATCTCCTGGAGCCATCACCTTCTATTCCCTTAACATACCTAGCATCTGTATCTCTATCTCTATTTTTTGACTGTCCTAATTTTTATATTGAACATATGTTTACATTATAGCAATAGAGGATGTCATTATTGATGCCTACAGGTAACATTGGTAACAAGTCTCACATCTCATATAGCATTCCCCCCAGAGACTACGTTTTAGCTCTAGTTTTTTGAGCTTTGCTAATATTTTACCATACAATTACCACTTTCTTCTTAAATATATGAATCTAAAACTATTAGCTGCCTTATGAGATGTGACTTCGCTTTGAATGTGAAATTTTTCCAGAAGACTACACTTCTAGCCCCACCCAGTGCTGCCAATTCCTCATGTTACACCCCTTGAGGGATAATAAACACACCTGACACTGCTGATCTAACTGGCATCTTTTTGTGTCCTGGAAGGAAAGCATATCATTTTCTAAAGCAGGTGAGGGGAGGAAAAGGGAAAAGAATATGGATTGAGCTGCTTCTTGGTGTCTCATTTTGGAGTTAGCTGAATATACATGTGTTTGAAGGCTTCTCTTCACTGTGAACAAGGCTTTGTGTGGAGCCCAGAGTAAGGTATTGTGAACCAGTAGGGAGATGAGCTTGAGGCACGGGCAAAGTCTTCAAAGACCCGCTACATCCCTGCTTTCTGTCCAGCTCTCTCAGCAGACACTCATTTTCTGAAAGGAACAGGTTTCATTCCACACCTCTTACTGATGTGTCAGTCAGCTGCACACAGAGTCTGAAGCTATTACCAAGGGGAGGGAAAAGAAAAAAAGCCCCATTGCACTTTTAAATTACATTTCATGTTAAACGATCTCATTACTTCCAAAGTAAGGTGAAATACAATATAAGTTTAGCAAATGTCTTGGCTGCCTCTTCCTTTTCAATAGGGTGTGTTGGTGCTTAGGGGATGATGCATAAGTGGAGAGGAGAAGAGACCCAGCTTGCTCCATGTCATAAAGATCCGTCAATATACAATGATAAAGAGAAATAGATCACCTCACCAACCTCTGAGGCAGGTTGTTGCATTTATCTAGACTGATAGATGAGGGGATTCACAATTCAAGCAATTTGAAAATCAGACTGAGGGGATGCATAAGAGGATTCTGTCTGACACAACAGCAAAAACCTGCTGCTTGTCTGGGAGAGAGGCTCCTTCCTTGGAGTTTACTGCCCAGGGAAGGCAAATCCATCCTCTAATGGGCATCACACTGATTCACACACCATGTGGCCATGCAGATTCCTGCTATCTGTACCTTAAAAACAGGGTCCATGGGACTTGTGGACATGCGTCCTGTGGTTATTCCTATAAAAGGGAATGTGCATTTCCTAAGAATTGGTAATGACATCTCTCCTAGCATTATACCACCTAATTACCACTCCATTCAATTTATAATGGGCTGAGCAAGGCAGAAATTTATTATTTGCCTTTGTACTTTAATCTGGACACTTCTGGTTAGTCACACTGAGTCCAATCAAATAAGGAAACCACACACTAAAGACCTGTTTCAGGGAAGCTGGAAAACTGTCCTGTTTCTTTACCCTGCTCCCTTGATTATGTTCTTTAACTTCAACTGGGTTATGAGTCATGAGGGCTGTGATCATATCTTAAGTCTCTTGGTTTCTTTGTAGCCTTCCCCACACCCCGTGCACACACACATGAAGTGCCTTGTCCCCAGTGAGTTCTCAAGATTAATTATTTAAGTCTTCATAGAGAGGTCTCGTCATGTAAACATTCATTCAACAATTTTCAGTGGATTCTCATGCTCTAAAGAATAAAGATCTAACTCCTTAACATACCATCCTAACTCTATGGAGCTACCTCAATCCACGTTTGTCACCTACTCTTTTCCCCTGTGAACGAGTCAAACCAAAGTCCAAAAGCCCTATAATGTTCTCTCATGATGACATTTCCCTCTAAAGAGAATGTTCATTCTCTCATCTATCAAAATCCTACGCACTTTTCAAAGCCCCGTTCTGATGCTGCCTTCTGTCTGAAGCCTTTCCACAACCCCCAGCCAGAGTTCCCATCCCCCTTACTTGTTTCCTCTGGAGGACTCCGTTCCACAATTGTCAACATGTATATTTACAGCCTATACTTGTTTCCTCTGCCCAACACAGCATTCAGACTGTTCTGTTTTAGCTGTGCTAAAGGTGTTAGAGAACCACTCTACCTGCTCTGAAGATATCAAGGGCAAATTTGTGAAAGTAAAGCAGGCAAACTGAGGAGGGACTACTTTCTGCCGTGGCAGTGGTAGGGTGGGACGACCTGATGAGTTCCCAGCCCATTGTGCAAAATAGGGGAGGTAGTAGAGAGAAGTAATCTTGGGCAGGATGCAAAAATGGGTCCATGTGAAGCTGAGAGGATTTCTTTTGGACCATCCGTGCAAAGGACTCCCGGAAGTTGCAGGGTACTCAAGAATATAACAATAGAGTTTACTTTTGTTCGTTTCTCAGGTTTTATGAAGTTTATTATATGTAATATAGAAAAGGTAATACATGTAATATATTATAAATTATGAAACAATCATAAAGTAGACACTCGTAAGTCCACTTCCCAACTTAAGACAGAGAGCATTGCAGACTACATTGAAACTTTCCAATGCTGTCCTCCAATCCAAAGTCCCCATCTGCCCCCACAACCTCATCACCCACCCGGTCCCACCAACTAGAGTAACCACTACTATTCTAAAATTTTTATCCTTCCATTGCTTTCATTATGGCTTTGTCACATATGGTTGTGTGTTTAAATAGAATTTTAATTTCATTTTTCTTGTTTTATACTTTGCATAAAATGGTATCATACTATATGTATTCTTCTGTGACTTCTTTTCACACAAATTTTATTTCAAAGGTTCATCCATGTTCATGAGTGTAGTTTTTTTCCCAAAGAGTTCTTTTTTTTTTCTTAATTTTATATTGGAATATATTTGATTTACAATGTTGCATCAGTTTCAGGTGTACAGCAAAGTGATTTAGTTATACATATACATATATCTATTCTTTTTCAGATTATTTTCCCATATCGGTCATTAGAGTATTGAGTAGAGTTCCCTGTGCTATTTAGTAGGTCCTTGTTTATTATCTATTTTCCCCTTTGGTAATCATAAGTTTGTTTTTGAAGTCTGTGTGTCTGTTTCTGTTTTGTGAATAAATTCATTTGTATCATATTTTTTAAGATTCCACATATAAGTGATATATGATAGTTGTCTTTCTCTGTCTGGCTTACTTCACTTACTATGATAATCTCTATATCCAACCATGTTGCTACAAATGGTATTACTACTTCTTTTTTTTTATATATATATAGTAGTGTGTATATGTTAATCCCAACCTCCTAACTTATCCCTCCCCCACCACCCACCTTTCCCCTTTGGTAATCATAAGTTTGTTTTTGAAGTCTGTGTGTCTGTTTCTGTTTTGTGAATAAATTCATTTGTATCATATTTTTTAAGATTCCACATATAAGTGATATATGATAGTTGTCTTTCTTTGTCTGGCTTACTTCACTTACTATGATAATCTCTATATCCAACCATGTTGCTACAAATGGTATTACTACTTCTTTTTTTTTTGACTGCATGCAGCATGCAGGATCTTAGTTCCCCAACCAGGGATTGAACCTGTACCCCCTTCAGTGGAAGTGTGGAGTCTTAACCACTGGACTGCCAGGGAAGTCCCATATTTCATTCATTTTTATGGCTGAGAAATATTCCATTGTATATATATACCACACTTCTTTATCAGTTCATCTGTTGCTGGACACCTAGGTTGCTTCCATGTCTTGGATATTGTAAATAGTGCTGCAATGAACGTTGGGGTGCATATATCTTTTCAAATTCTGGTTATCTCCGGATATATGCCTAGGAGTGGGATTGCTAGATCATATAGTAGCTCTATTTTTTAGTTTTTAAGGGAACCTCCATACTGTTCTCCATAATGGTTGTACCAATTTACATTCCCACCAACAGTGTAGGCGGGTTCCATTTTCTCCACACCCTCATCAGATTTTATTGTTTGTAGACTTTTGATGATGGTCATTCTGACCAGCATGAGGTGATACATCATATTATATTTAGTTTTGATATGCATTTCTCAAATAATTAGTAATGTTGAGTATCTTTTCATGTGCCGGTAGGCCATCCATATGTCTTCTTTAGAGAAATGTCTATTTAGATCTTCTGACCATTTTGTGATTGGGCTGCTTGTTTTTTGATATTGAGTTGCATGAGCTGTTTGTATATATTGGAGATTAATCCCTTGTCAGTTGCATCATTTGTAAATATTTTCTCCCATTCTGAGGGCTGTCTTTTTGTTTATGGTTTCCTTTGCTGTGCAAAAGCTTTTAAGTTTAATTAGGTTCCATTTCCTTAGTTTTGTTTTTATTTTCATTACTTAGGAGGTGGATTGAAAAAGATCTTGCTGCAATTTATGTCAAAGAGTGTTCTGCCTATGTTTTCCCCTAAGAGTTTTATAGTATCTGGTCTTACATTTAGGTCTTTAGTCCATTTTGAGTTTATTTTTGTGTATGGTGTTAAAAAATGTTCTAATTTCATTCTTTTACATGTAGCTGTCCAGTTTTCCCAGCACCACTTATGGAAGAGACTGTCTTTTCTCTATTGTATATTCTTGCCTCCTTTGTCATAGATTAGGTGATCATAGGTGCATGGGTTTATCTCTGGGCTTTCTATCCTGTTCCATTGATCTATATTTCTGTTTTTGTGCCAGTACCATACTGTTTTGATTACTGTAGCTTTGTAGCATAATCTGAAGTCAGGGAGCCTGACTTGCCCAGCTCTTTTTCTCCTTCTCAAGATTGCTTTGGCTATTCAAGGTCTTTTGTGTCTCCATAAAAAATTAAAATTTTTTTATTCCAAATCTGCAATAAATGTCATTGGTAATTTGGTAGAGATTCCATTTAATCTGTAGATTAACTTGGGTAGTATAGTCATTTTCACAATATTGATTCTTCCAATCCAAGAACATGGTATATCTCTCCAACTGTTTGAGTCATCTTTGTTTTCTTTACCAGTATCTTACAGTTTTCTGAGTACAGGTTTTTGTCTCCTTAGGTAGGGTTATTCCTAGGTATTTTATTCTTTTTGATGCAATGTTAAATGGGATTGTTTCCTTAATTTCTCTTTCTGATCTTTCGTTATTACTGTATAGGAATGCAAGAGATTTCTGTGTATTAATTTTGTATCCTGTAACTTCACCAAATTCATTGATTAGCTCTAGTAATTTTCTGGTTGCATCTTTAGGATTCTCTATGTATAGTATCATGTCATCTGCAAACACTGACAGTTTTACTTCTTCTTTTCCAATTTGTAGTTCTTTTATTTCTTTTTCTTCTCTGATTGCCGTGGCTAGGACTTCCAAAACTATGTTGAATAATAGTGGTGAGAGTGGACATCCTCATCTTACTCCTGATCTTAGAGGAAATGTTTTCAGTTTTTCACCATTGAGAATTATGGTAGCTGTAGATTTGTTGTATATGGCCTTTATTATGTTGCAGTAAGTTCCCTCTATGCCCGCTTTCTGGAGAGTTTCTATCATAAATGGGTGTTGAATTTTGTCAAAACCTTTTTCTGCATTTATTGAGATGATCATATGGCTTTATTCTTCAGTTTGTGATGTGGTGTATCACACTGATTTATTTGCAGATATTGAAAAATCTTTCCTTCCCTGGGATAAATCCCACTTGATCATGGAGTGTGATCCTTTTAATGTGTTGTTGGATTTTGCTTGCTAGTATTTTGTTGAGGATGTTTGTGTCTATGTTCATCAGTGTCACTGGCCTGTAATTTTCTTTTTTGGTGATATCTTCCTCTGGTTTTGGTATCAGCGTGATGGTGGTCCCATAGAATGTGTTTGGGACTATTCTTTCCTCTGCAACTTTTTGGAAAAGTTTCAGAAGGTTAGGTGTTAATTTTTCTCTAAATGTTTGAGAGAATTCACCTGTGAAGCCATCTGGTCCTGAACTTTTGTTTGTTGGAAGATTTTTAATCACAGTTTCAATTTCCTTACTTGTGATTAGTCTGTTCATATTTTCTATCTCTTCCTGGTTCAGTCTTGGAAGGTTGTATCTTTCTAAGAATGTGTCCATTTCTTCTAGGTTGTCCATTTTATTGGCATATGTTGCTTGTAGTTTCCTATGATCCTTTGTATTTCTATGGTGTTCATTGTAACTTCTTTTTCATTTCTAACTTTATTGATTTGAGCCTTCCCCCTTTTTTCCTTGATTTTGGCTAAGGGTGCATCAATTTTGTTTATCAATTCTGTTTAACTTCTAAAGAACCAGCTTTTAGTTCCATTGATCTTGCTATGGTTTTCTTTGTTTCTATTTCATTCATTTCTTCTCTGTTCTTTAAGAATCTTTCTTTCTCCTAACTTTAGCTCATTTCTTTTTATTTATTTTTTTATTCTGTTCTGTGGCAGTGATTTCTATCATTCTGGCTTCTAGCTCACTTATGCATTGCTCTGCCTCATTTATTCTGCTATTGATTCCTTCCAGTGTATTTTTCATTTCAATTATTGTGTTATTCATCTGTTTGTTCTTTAAATTTTCTAGCTCTTTGTTAAACATTTCTTGTATCTTCTCATTCTTTGCCTCCATTGTTTTTCTGAGATCTTGGATCATTTTTTTTTTTTTTTTTTTTAACATCTTTATTGGAGTATAATTACTTTAAGATTGTGTATTAGTTTCTGCTTTATAACAAAGTGAATCAGCTATACATATACATGTAGCCTCATATCTCTTCCCTCTTGCATCTCCTTCCCTCCCACCCTCCCTATCCCACCCCTCTAGGTGGTCACAAAGCACCAAGCTGATCTCCCTGTGCTATGTGGCTGCTTTCCACTAGCTATTAGTTTTAATAGCTATTTGGTAGTGTATATACGTCCATGCCACTCTCTCAGTTTGTGTCAGCTTACCCTTCCCCCTCCCCATGTCCTCAAGTCCATTCTCTAGTAAGTCTGTGTCTTTATTCCCATCCTGCCCCTAGGTTCTTCATGACCATTTCTTCCCCCTTAGATTCCATATATATGTGTTAGCATACGGTATTTGTTTTCTGACTTACTTCACTCTGTATGATAGACTCTGGGTCCATCCACCTCACTACAAATAACTCAGTTTCGTTTCTTTTTATGGCTGAGTAATATTCCATTTTATATATGTCCCACATCTTTTTTATCCATTCATCTGTCAATGGGAATCATTTTTACTATCATTATTCTGAATT
>NW_020175434.1:479326-525964 GCF_003031525.2 Neophocaena asiaeorientalis asiaeorientalis | reverse complement strand
GAATTTGGTTTGCTAATATTTTGTTGAGGATTTCTGCATCTGTATTCATAAAGGATATTGGCCTGTAGTTTTCTTTTTTTGTGGTATTCTAAACTGGCACTGGTCTTGTAAAATTATTTTGGAAATGTTCCCTTTTATTCCGTTTTCAGAAGAGTTTGAGAACAATTGGTATTAATTCTTCTTTGAATGTTTGGTAGAATTCATCAATGAAGCCATTTTGTCCTAACTTTTTTGGGGAGGTTTTTGATTACTGATTCAATTTCATTATTGGTTATCAGTCTGTTCAACTTTTCTATTTCTTTCTGATTCAGTCTTGGAAGATTTTATGTGTCTAGGAATTTATTCATGTCTTCTAGGTTGTCCAGTTTGTTGGTGTATAATTGTTTGTAGCAGTCACTTATTACCCTTTGTATTTCTGTGCTATCAGTTGTAAAGTCTTCTCTTTCATTTCTGATTTTATTTGAGTCCTTTCTCTTTTTTACTTTGTGAGTGTAAAGATTTGTCAATTTTGTTTATTCTTTCAAAAAACTGGTGTTTGTTTTGTTGATCTTTTCTATTGTATTTTTAGTTTCTATTTCATTTATCCACTCTGATCTTTGTTTTCTCCTTCCACTAACTTTGGGCTTCATTTGTTCTTCTTTTTCTAGTTCCATGAGGTATATAAATTTAGGTTATTTGAGATTTGTCTTGATGTCGGTATTTAACACTATGAACTGCTTTTGCTGCCTCTCATAAGTTTTGATATATTGTACTTCCATTTTTCTCAATGTATTTTTTGATTTCTCTTTTGATTAATTGTACCACTCTTGAGGATTTTTTTCTTTCTTTTGTAACCTCCAGGTAAATTCTTTACCTCATCCAAGACTATGAAAACTTATTCTAATCTTTACTTCTGACTCAAATCATTCAAAATTTTAAGCCTTTAGTTCCTTGATTTTATTTTGATTGACTCTAAATCCAAACTCAATTTATAACCTGTAATCAGATGTTTCCATTATTGTTTTGAACTCTTCTACCTCTGCTATAGACTGAATGTTTATGTCCCTGAAAAATTCATATGTTGAAACCTAATCCCCAATGTTATAATATTTGGAGGTGGGGCCTTTGGGAGTTGATTAGTTCATGAGAGTGGATCCTTCCTAAATGGGATCAGTGCCCTTATAAAAGAGACCCCAGAGGGTTCCTTTGCCCCTTTTGTCCTGTGAGGACACAGCAAGAAAACAAGTGTCTAAGAACCAGAAATAGGCTCTTACCAGACATCAGATCTCATGCTTTGATCTTTGACTTCTTAGTCTTCAGAACTATGAGAAACATATTTCTGTTGTTTACAAACTACCCAGTCTATTGTATTCTATTACAGCAACATAAACAGACTAAGACAACCCCTTCATTACTGCATTCCTATTTTCAATGCTTTGATATTCTTACTACTGTCTCATGCCTTTGTTCTTATGGTGATCTTTACAATTTTCTCATAGAAATTTCTGTGTTAAACTTGCCTCTTATTTCAATCTATCAGTTATCTTCTACCAGTTTAGAGTATGCATTCAAACAATCACATCCACTACTCTCTTGCCAGAGCCCTCAGTAAATTATCTTTCTCCTTTATTTATGTATGAAAATCCTCAACACTGTATCAATACAACCTGAAGTTGCTTCTTCTGTGAAGCCTGACCACTGAGTATAGACAGGTGCTTCTTGCATAGCACCATGTAATGTACTTCTCCTGTATTTCTGCAGCTTATTTGTTCTTCCCTCACCTGCTATATTTTCATCTGATGACAAGGGACAATGCTGTGTTAACTCTTTTTATCCTTTTCTAAATCTTTTTACCATGAAGTTTGGTGATGAATACATGCCTAAAACACCCATTGAATGAGTGTATGAATTCGTCCTCATTGTTTAAAGAAACTCCTCATGGACAAAACAGTTTTGTAAAGGGACATTTTATTAAGCGGACAATCATTCTATTTTGTCTTTTATGTTAAAAGAAAGCAAACCTACTGTAGCAGATGCCATAGGTCCTCTGTCCGAATCCCTGTAGAGCCCTTTACCATGCACACCTGCTCTTGTTGGACTTTCACTCCTGAGCCAGCACCTGTGAATCTTTGTCTGGGGACTGTCTCAGGCTGCCATTACTTTGCCTATGCACACACGGAGCCAGAAATGCTTAAAAAGTTATGTTCCTTTGAAGCCAGCCCTTAGCCAAAGATTTTAGACCTGGGAGCTTAAATACTCCAAGTCCCTGCCTTTGATCCAGGCTACTCTGAGTTGTTCCCTACAGTGTATCCAGAACTCCCTGACAGATTGAGCCACAGTTAAGCACTGTGGGATGTTGCTTGATATCTTAGACTTGTCTGGCTACATTTCTTCCTGGCTCCACTTACCCACTCTCCTACTGATTTTTTCTTAATAAATTATATTTTCATGGATCTTTCTCTTCTTCCTGGACAAGCAATCTAAGACACCTACCAATAGTTTTAGGGGTCATTTGTAGTAAATATAAAATTAATAACATTGAATCAATGACCACTGACCATGGAAAATTGACATAGCTCCAAAAGTATTAGTTAAAACTGTTAATCTTAGCATAGGGAAAACCACTTAATCACATAGCACTCATTTCTGTATAGTCTTTCAGTTGAGAAGTCAAATTTTCTCAAGGGCTCTCTTTCCCCTTTTTAGCGCCTCTTAAAAATTCTTAAAACACTTTATTTTAAATACATTCTTATATGTGTGAAAATATTTGGTGGGGAAAAATAATATTCAGAGAAGGATCTTGTACTTACATCTTTTGCTATCTTGGTAAAAGAAAGTCTCCATTATGACCATCACTGTCTTCTCGTAATTCTTTAGATAAACTGACAACTTTGGAATTAATGTAATGTGTTATGTAGAAACCATTATTTCACAATATTTAATACTGTAACCTGTGGAAGCACAAGAATTTTTGCAAAAGTACCATCATTTCTAGTTTGAAATGGACTTCACCTCAGCTTCTGTGCTCCTCCTTTGTCATGTTCAACTAATATGGGAAAATAGGTGTGTCATTAACATTCGGCTCAAGAAATTTTCCTATATTGTATACATCATGAAAGAGCACGTGAAGAAATGAAGAAACAGAAAATTGCCTGCCACTCAAGGCTCCCCTCGACCTCCTTCTCCTCACTACACCTACCAAGAGAAACATCTAGCCTGACTTTAAACATTATAAAATTCTTTTTTGTGCATAATAAATCTGGAATAATAAAATCTGGACTCTTTTTCTTAAAGTTATATATGTGATATTCATTCCTACTCTTGCGTGTCACTGAAGTTTGTTTAATGTATTGCTGCATAGTTTCTGTTGTGTGAATATATCACCATTTATTCTACTGTTGATGAACATTTGGGTTGTTTCAATATTTTGACTATTAAAATAATGCTGCTATGGCCACGATCATTCATGTTTTTTGGGTCAAGGGGCATCTATATATTTAGCTTTAGTAGCTTCTGCTAAATGGTTTTCCAGAGTAGTTGTACCACTGATGCTCCCATGAACAGTATATGACAATTTTTATTTCACACCCTTCCCAAGTTTGTTACCTATTTATTTTTTATTTCAATGTTTAGACACATCTCATTGTAAATTAACTTTTATTTCCAAGATGACTAACAAATGAGTATATTTGGATTTTCATTGGCCATTTATGTTTTTAATTAAAATTTCATACACATTAAATATAAAGACAAATTATTTGCTATAAATACACCTAATGCACAGAGCTACGATTCCTGCATTAAATAAGACTACATTTCTCTGATTAGTTTTTTCTTTTAAATAGGCTTTTTTAAAAAGCAGTTTTATGTTCACAGCCAAATTGAGCAAAAAATTGTGTCCCCATAAGCCCCCTGCCCACGCCGCCCCCCCAGCCTCCCCACCATCAACACGCTGCACCAGAGTGGTACATTTGTTATAATCAGTAAACCTACACTGGCACATCATTATCACCCGAAGTCCATAGTTTGCGTTAGGTTTCACTCTTGGTGTTGTACCTTCTGTGGATTTTGACAAATATGTAATGGCATGTATCCACTATTATAGTATCATACGGAGTAGTTTCACTGCCTTAAAAATCTTCTATGGTTCATCTGTTCATCCTCCTCCTTCCAACCCCTGACAACCTCTGATCTTTTTACTGTGTTCATAGTTCTGCCTTCCCCTGCATCGGCAGGCGGACGCTCAACCACTGCGCCACCAGGGAAGCCCCCAGATTGTAATCTTTAATTAGTTTATTTTAATATGACATCTGAATACAACTATTTCAACTTTTAATAATGTGGAAGTGAAGTACTCACTTCTGAGAAGTTTTAAGTATAAAATCCACATAATTAATGTAACAATATATAATACATTGTTATTATAGCGCTTGGAACAGAATTGGTTAACGTTGTGGTTGACCATGTACCTCATGGGTTCATGATGATCAGGAGCTAGTTTTCCCGTGGCTCTGCTATTGCAGAGCCATGTGGAATTCTCCTGGCAAATCGCACTCACCACATATATCATGAGACAATTTTAACTCTAAACAGGTTGTGCATACTAAGAAGAACAGTCAAGAAGCTGGGCTACCCTGTAAATCAAAAGGAAAATCAGAAATTTCCTGGAGTTTTCTATTGTGTTTCTAATAATATCTCCCCAGTTAATAGGGATTCTTTTTTTTTAAAAAAAAGCTGTACAACCATAAACCATGGACATCACATTAGAAGACACTTTCATTTTGTTGCTCAGTGCTGTTTTCTAATCGTATTAGAAATTAATATATACAATGAAAACTAGATGGGCTTCCCTGGTGGTGCAGTGGTTGAGAATCTGCCTGCTAACGCAGGGGACGTGGGTTCGAGCCCTGGTCTGGGAGGATCCCACATGCCACGGAGCAACTAGGCCCGTGAGCCACAACTACTGAGCCTGTGTGTCTGGAGCCTGTGTTCCACAGCAAGAGAGGCTGCGATAGTGAGAGGCCCGCGAACCGCGATGAAGAGTGGCCCCCGCTTGCCACAACTAGAGAAAGCCCTCGCACAGAAACGAAGACCCAACACAACAAAAATAAATTAATAAACTCCTACCCCCAACAGCTTCTTAAAAATAAAAAACTAGATGAAACTATATAGATATCTCTCCATGTGAGTTTACATTTTTGCATCTCTGTTTAGAGATGCAAAACTGAATTTATTCTTAACCAGAAATATGGTCCATCTATTTCTTCTAATTGTCACATTCTCTGCATCTGATTGTTATTCTCACTTTTAGATGAGGGAATTGTCACTGAGAGATGTTAAAAGCAAGCCAGCTTAACACAACTGGTAAGTTTGGGGCGTGCACTGGTGTCCAGGCCTGCTGACTCATGTCCTTCATCATTACACTGCTTCCAGGACCAGAGAACTTGAGTCTCCCTCTGAGGGAAAGGAGAATATGAATGCCTATCGGCTAAGTGATGAGCAGCTACTTGGTTAGTTTTTTCAGTTAATATAATTGACATAAAGTAGAAACTACATGGATATCAGAATTGTTACTTAAGTGATCAAAGGTTTCTATGTAACCCAGTCTAAGAATCATTTTCATTTCCTCACCACATGAAGTTGCCCATATCCATTAATGCTTACCAGCGGTGCAGATTCAAGTTAGAGCTATGGAATAGTGGGTAAATTATTTAATTTCTCTGAATGTTAAGCACCTCATCTAAGAAAATGCACAGTTTAATAATAGTATTTCAAAGGATTGTCAAGAAGATTAAATAAGATAAATATGCAATCTTTTTTGCAGCTGTTTATGTCTATTAGCAATTCCCCCTCTACCTCCCAACAAATGTTTGAATAATTTCACGCTGCTATTCCCTGCAAAAGTAGTATATGTTATATTTTAAATACAATGCAATAGGGACTTCCCTGGTGGCGCAGTGGTTGAGAATCCGCCTGCCAATGCAGGACAAAGGGGTTCGAGCCCTGGTCTACGAAGATCCCACATGCCATGGAGCAACTAAGCCCGTGTGCCACAACTACTCAGCTTGCGCTCTAGAGCCCGCCAGCCACAACTTCTGAGCCGACATGCCACATCTACTGAAACCCACGCACCTGGAGCCCGTGCTCCGCAACAAGAGAAGCCACCGCAATGAGACGCCTGCGCAGTGAAACGAAGAGTAACCCCCTCTCACCGCAACTAGAGAAAGCCCACGCGCAGCAATGAAGACCCAATACAGCCAAAAACAAATAAATAAAAATAAAATAAATACAATGCAATAAAACAATTTTTTTATTATTTTAGATGGGTATCTATGAACATTACAAGATTATGGTTGGAAATGATTGGTTTGCAAAAACAGTATGTTTTTGATAGATTCAGTTAAAGAAAGAAATGAGTGTTTTAGTGTCAGCTGGATCAGGAAATTAACTAAATGGTTAAGAGTCTTCACTTTTCAAGTGGTTTGATATTATTTAGAAACAACATATTATCAAGCAGTTTTCAGAAGACCTGATTCTGTACACAGGAACATAACTCTTGATATATACCTGAGATACTTCCCCAAAGTTAACTCACAAAGCATTTTGATACAACTTGGAAATACTGTGAGTCAGTGTGCTGACCAAGTAATTGTGTAGGTTAAAATCTCACTAGGGTTATGTGATACATGCTTTAAATGTTGTTATCCTTGTTACTCATTTCACTTTTATTGAGTAGTGCATACAATTCCTCTTCTATTCACTGGAAACTTCTCCCCAGTTATCTTTTACACACGTTGGTTGTAATGAAGAGATGTGAAAGACTTGGTATACTTAATTAAGTCAATACTAGACTGAAATAAAGTGAAATGTAAGTAAAATAATACAACTGGGTATTGAAGTTGGACTTGTTATTTAGTTTTTCTAAGAACTATTTTTTTGTCTCCTTTGCTGAGAAAGAACATATTTTTACATTTTTGTAGGGAGCAGAAAAGAGTCTGGTGATTTCTCTGTTGATTTCCCCTTTGGTACTTTGACTCTGTCCTCGAGAAGCACTTGCTTTCTTTTATCCTTGCCTCTTCATAATAACAATCTCAAGTTCATAAAATATGGAGAGAACATATTGTTAGAAAACACAAGAAAGGAATAAACTGAATAAAATACATAGCAAAACTAAAAAAAATGATGTTCAGATTATTTTCTGGTCATTGTGGCATCTATATTTCCTGAGATATCTCTGGTTATTTCTTTAAAATTAGCATCATTAAACAAAAACTAAAAATACTAATATTTAAAATGTTTTCTTTCAAGTTAAATCAGAAGTTAGAATATCATTTATTCCCTCTTTTAATACCATTCTTTCCTAGGAATTCGAAGAATAAGCCTCTAGTGTATATTTTATCCCTTTTCAATATTTTCTAAACATTGGAGGAAAATAGTTTTACATATGCTATTTTAAGAAATATTGTCATTTAATAATTGCAAATTTAAATTTAAATGATTATTATATTTCCACAGGGGAAATTAGTTGACCATTCTGACCTTTATTAGCCCACCAAGACAATTTTAACCTTTAATTTTAGCTGACAATGAATCAAGATAGTAAAAAGAAAATTGCATATATATATTCAAAGTAAAGGAAGTATGATAATAACTGATAAAACTTTGTATCACATATTTTAAGGTAAAAGAAATGTGCAAATTTGGGTTCCAGATTATGTCAAAGAGCCCTAGAACCCAATTTTATAATCTCCTCATAGCAGCTGCCTTGTCTTTCAACACACACACATCTCTGATGAAAGACTCTTGTTCCATCAGGTACAGATCACTTCTTTCACCTCAAACATTTTTAATCTTGCAAATAAAATAAAGCTCAGGAATGCAGATAATGTGTCCAAGATACCGTCAGCTCATTGACATTCCCACTGGAAGTCTACTGTTGAAATGATTTTTTAGCTAACTTTTTTTTTTTTTTTTTTTTGCGGTACTCGGGCCTCTTACTGTTGTGGCCTCTCCTGTTGCGGAACACAGGCTCCGGATGCGCAGGCTCAGCAGCCATGCCTCACTGGACTCGCCGCTCCGCGGCACGTGGGATCTTCCCAGACCAGGGCACGAACCCGTGTCCCCTGCATCGGCAGGCGGACTCTCGACCACTGCGCCACCAGGGAAACCCTTTAGCTAACTCTTGATGTGTTCTGCACACCATGAAAATATCATTGAGAAGTGGTCCGTGCACATCAGTGAAAGGGGAGAAATAGCCAACCAGAATTTACTGTAATGATAGGTGACTGCAAGGGTTTGAAGCAGTAGAACTTTGATGTGCAAAAATAAAATCAAATTTGATGTGGACATTATTATTCCTAAATACCACTTCTTTATGAAAAATGATATCAGATCCTGTTTCTAGGAATGTATAAGTGAACAGAATAGTAATTCACAGCTACAGGGAATTCTTGCAATGCTTGTCAGGAAATGACTGCTGAGGAGCTTTAAGCAATTAAGAGATTTATCTTCTACAGTGACTATTTTCCTGTTCCAGTCAGACTGAACATATTAAAAATGAGGTTGGCAACATGTAGATTCATGTGTACTTGTTATGGGCATGGTCCTATAAAAATATGCATTTGGGAAAGACATTACAACCTCAGTTCCTTGTAAAGACAGCAGGACTTAATGGGCCAGAAAGCAGGTGTGCAATCCAGGGAGAAATTGCTCTGTGATGGTGTAGTACCATGGTTGGGTAGAATCATGGTTTTGTTTATCTTTCCAATATCATTGCACAGTCTATTTAGATGCTTTCTATGAAATTATGTCCAATATCCACGTTTTGGGTTGTGTCAGAGTACATTATTAATAATAAGTTACTGCCAATAGCAGTGAAGCTTTTTTGTAATGATTAATGTAAGGGGGCAGGCATAACATGTGTTTTATGATTAATTATGTTACATCAGGACCTACTCTATGGTTCTGTATGTAGTATATTTTATTGGACATTATATGATTCCCAGTATATATATATTTGTGAAGTTTTAGGTACAATATCTCCATTCAAAATAAATCTTCCTTGCTTAGCAAAAACTATCTTTCCAGAAATATATCTTTTTGTATTTCTAAATACTATAAATATGTAATTTAAGAGTTTAATTGAGATGCTTTTAATAATATTGTTTCATTATTGTAATTCCGTATTCAGGATATGACCATAAATGTGTTATAATTAAGATCAGGTTTTCATAGGTATACAATGGCAAGTGAGAATAGTATGACATAACATTACGGGACATAGCCTTAAGTAACAGATTGAAATCAGTAGCCTTATTTATTGTTACGTGTTTTAATTTTATTGACCAAATTCCAGAAAACTCTAATAAAACAATACAAATTTAAACAATATAATATCCTTTTTCATAAGAAAAAGGCATCTAAAAATTACAATAACTTATCATTGAAGGTGTGCAGAAATTGGAAAATGGCAACCTTTACCACAGCTGCTGGGAGAATATATCAGTACAGTTTTTTTCTGGATGGAAACTTGACAACTAAGCAAAATTGCTAAAATATTTATATCTTTTGACTAAATTAAACTTCTAGAAATTATCCTGAGAAAAAAGTCGAATATGTATGAGTATTTAATTTCCAAATGTTAATCACCATGGTATTTATATTATAAAACTGGAAATATCCTAAATGCCCAATAACTGGGGGTAAATAAAATAACTTATTACATTTCTATGAATACATATTCTATAATCATCATCCTTGTATTTTACAGAACATTAATTAAATTGGAAAATATTATTTCATATGTAATGTAAAAAGAAAATTTAGATCACCATGTCACCAATTTATGTATAAATGGACAAAAGGGATAAAGTAAACATTCATATATAAGTTAATTTGGTGATATAGTAATATATTTAAATCAACAAATTGATTTAATGATATAATGATAGTTACATTTAAGAAATAAAATTAATATTTTTAGTTAATTTTTTTGTGTTTCAAAATTTTCCACAGTGAATATAGACAGCTTTTATAATAAGAAAGATCTTATTTAACATTTTAAAAGTAAGAGTAATTACTTGAACTCTATAAAATTCAACTACTTTATAAATAAATGACAATATTCCTTTTACAGCTAATATTTTTAAAACCCTCTATATAGTGGTACAGAAGTTTGCTGGACAGGAGAAATAGCTCATTGTATTTAGAACCTGATTTTTGACGTTATTTTATACCAGAGACAAAGGTAGTTTTATGTTGTTGGCTAACTGGAACTGTTTGCTTTAGTTGTTTCTTCTGTTTTAGAGGTTAGCTCAGGTATGAGATGGTGTGAGAATGTGCTTCCTGGAATTAAAAATTATGTAAATAGTTTTTCTCAAGGAATCTATTTTTCATTTTATGTCTAGAAGGGCAAAATTAAACTCCCAGGCATAAATTTAGAAATAGTCTCATTTTCTACTCTCTGCTAGGATCTCCCCCTTAGCCCAGTTTAAATATATGTCTGTTAAAACTAACTTCCTATGTTACAGCCTAAAGTATTTACAGATGATATAATTTGGTCCTCCATTAGTACTTTTCTTTCAAGATAATTCATCAGAAACTACCTACGGAAATTGTTGGTTATTTTCTGTGGTCACCAGCTTTCTGCTAATAACTTATTTCCTTCATACCAGCAAAACAACTCTATCATTGCAGCATTCTTAGCCCCAGGGCCTTCAACAGTTTCTTCATGCTGTGTCATCTGAAATATGTACCAGTTTTGTGGTGAAATGCAGAGATATGTAAGTTATCAGTCAATAGCTGTTAATTCTTCCATCTAGCCACCTTATACAGTTTTTCCAGTTGGCCCATTATATAATCTACATGAAGATGTGATTAACATAACTCTGAAATGAAGAGTGAGAACGAGGCAAAGGTCATGGGGGTAGACGGGAGAATCCACAAACACGTATGTGAACCCAGAAATCAAGATAAGTGGGATGCTACAGCAAATCTAGTAAATGAGGCAGGAAATTCACAAGAGTCAAAGGTTTGTGATCAAGGACAGATAATGAATAAAGTGTATTTTATCACCCAGCGGCAGAGAAACATAGGAACCTTAAGTCTGAATAGTCTAAGCCAGAAAATAGAGGTCAGTAGACATCTGTATCCAGAGTGTATAAACGATTTTAAGTGTTCAGAAAATTGTGAGAAACCATGGTCAAAGGAAAATCTAGGGATAAAGATTCTACAAACTGTTGTTAAAAGATCAGAAAGCCAATAGGTATCTATTGTTCTAGAAAGGCAGCAAACAGCTTTACCTTTTAAGCAGTTGTGAGAAGGTAATGCAATTTATCTAGAATTCTAAATGTAGCATAATTTTAAACCACTGGACATTTGCTTTGGGAGCATTTTCCAGCCAAGTCTTGGTTCTTCACATGCTTGCTAAGCGTGGCAAAAGCTAGTCCAGAAGTGGCAACATAGCCAAGGTTACAAAGACATTTTACATCAAGGATTAAAAAATACACAGATACTCAGGTGAGAATGGAAACTCAGGATCATAATGCCTTATAGGTTTGAAAAATTCATTTCTGATTCACATGCTCTGCTTTTCCAACAATGTTAGGTTAAAAAAAAAAACCCAAATCCTACAGTCTCTGCCTGAAAGAATTTTGCTTGGTTAATTTTGAAAGACTCCTTTCAGAGGCTGCCCTTAGGGAGTCTATTTCACAGTCTCATAGACTTAGCTCATTTAGGTTTTCTTTACATGTAATCAACAGGTTCTTATGTTTAGTTTAACCTTAATGAAGACATTTCAACAAATTTTTACTTTGTATCCTGTACCTTTTCAACCCCAGGATTTCAGGAATTAAAGAACTTTCTGGAAGTCTAGATACAGCAAAATTTAACGAATAGTACCTTTGCCTGGGACTCAAATATAAGGGGACAGTGTGAAGAATGTGTCAAAATAATTGCATTCTGACTATATTTTTTTAACATTGGACAATTGACTAAATGTCAAGAAAGCCAAAGGTATGTAGTTTTGTTTATTTTTTATCATGTTAAGAAGAAGACTGTTATAGAAGATAAAGATACAGATAGTGATCAATATTTATAATTGGTACGTTCCTTCTTCTGTTAGACTATGGGACACTGGGTTATCAGTTATGGTTTCCACTGCCATATTATTGCTTCTGGATAGCTCCTACAAAAAACATCAGGTTCAAACCATGAGTAAATGAATTAGGGATTTCAGAGATGCTCTGGTCAGCTCTGCACAAGATAAAGAGGAAGGCTGTAGAGAAATTACTTATTATGAGAGAGAACCCTCAAGTAAGAATACATTTGATATCTATGTCACTCTCTAGCCAGAACATACATCTCTCGCTCCCCTCCCCAGCCATTCTTGCACCTGTAAAACCATACAAATGAGCATTTCTGGACATATCTGATTGGTTCAGAGGCAGATACCTGATCCATCTTTTGTGTAATTTGGATGTTTAGTCCTTTCTTGGATTTTATTGGCCAATCAATTTCTATTTTATCTAAGCTAACTTAGTTTTTTTTTTGTCATCTACATTTTAGAGACCTGATAAAATCTCAATACCTATATGGTGCTTTCAGTTTTTTCACTTTATTGACATATGACTGACATATAATGCTGTATAAGTTTGAGGTGTACCACTTAATTATTTTACATATTTATATATATCAAATATAAATCTATATCTTGAGAAATGATCACCACAATAATTTATGTTAACACCCATCAACTCACATAATTACATTTTTTTCTTGTGATGAGAATTTTTAAGATTTAGTATCTTAGCAACTTTAAAATATGCAGTGCAGTATTGTTAATTATAGTTGTCATGCTGTACATTACATCCCCAGAACTTATTTATCTTATAACTGGATGTTTGTACTTTTTGACCACTTTCACCAGTTCCCCTACTCCTTGCACCCTGCCTCTGGTGACTACCAATCTGTTCTCTGTTTCTATGAGTTTATTTTTTTTTCTTTTTAGATTCCATATATAAGTAAGATCATATAGTATTTGTCTTTCTCTGTCTGACTTATTTCACTTAGCTTTAATGCCCTCAAGTTCCATTCATGTTGTTGCAAAAATAGCAAGATTTCCTTCTTTTTTAAGCTAAATTATATATCTATATCCCTATTGACATAGATATATACCAAATCTTCTTTATTCATTCATCCACTGCTTGTTTCCCTGTCTTGGCTACTGTGAATAATGATGTAATGAACAGAGGGGTGTGCAGATATCTCTTCAGGATGATGATTTCATTTCCTTTGGATATATACACAGAAGTGGAATTGCTAGATCATATAGTAGTTTCATTTTTAATTTTTTTTTTTTCTGCGGTACGTGGGCGTCTCACTGTTGTGGCCTCTTCCGTTGCGGAGCACAGGCTCCAGACGCACAGGCTCAGCGGCCATGGCTCACGGGCCCAGCCGACCCGCCTGGACCGGGGCACGAACCTGTGTCCCCTGCATCGGCAGGCGGACTCTCAACCACTGCACCACCAGGGAAGCCCTATTTTTAATTTTTTAAGAAGACAATATACTGTTTTCTATAGTGGCTGCACCAAGTTACATTCCCACCAACAGTGTACAAGGGCTCCCTTTCCTCCACACCCTCTCCAACATTTGTTATCTGTTGTCTTTTTGATGACAGCCATTCCTAAAGGTCTGAGGTGATATCTCATTGTGCTTTTCATTTGCCTTTCCCTGATAATTGCTGATGTTAACCACTTTTTCATGTACCTATAGGTCATTTGAGTTACTTCTTTGGGAAAATGTCTATTCAATTTTCCTATTTTTTAATTGGGTTGTTTGGATTTTTTGACTAATGAGTTGTATAAGTTCCTTATATAGTTTGGAAATTAACCCCTTATCATACATGTGGTTTGCAAATATTCTCCCATTCCATAAGTTGCCTTTTTATTTTGTTGACCATTTCTTTACCTGTGCAGAAGCTTTTTAGTTTGGTGTTGTCCCACTTATTTTTTATTTTGTTGCTTGTGCTTTAGGTGTCATATCAGAGCAGTCTTATTATTTTGCTGTTTTGTTTTTTAAGGTATCTTTCGGTTGAGAGTTGAAATTATTCGTATTATTTATATGTTGCCATGGCAATGGATGATTAGGTAGTTATATATAGATTAATAATCTGATCAATAGCCAAGATATTTTGGAAGAAAGAACATGAGAGACTATCAGTAATAGATACAATAATGTATTGTACAATATAAAGTAAAAAAATACCTGAAAGAAAATATAGGTGAATTTGTAATATGAGATGTGGAAGCCATAATGGTTGTTTTAGTCAGATTCCCTAGAATTAGAGCCTTAGATAGGTATTTGCATGCAATTTATTGAGAACGTGCTATCATGAAAGAATGAATGTGAGAAGGTGGAGGATGGGAAATAAGAAGAGGTAAGGAATGTATTTTCAGCTGGAGTCCATCCAGCTCTAATTCAATACAGTGGAGAGCCTTATTCCACCTTGAAGCCAAGTGACCAGCTTTTGTATTCCTCTGTGAGTCAATCATTGATTGTGTCCTACAACCCCCGCTCCAGAGGGTTGTGACCTCCCAGGTAAAACAGCTCCCAATCAGCTGAGAGCAGTTCTCCTAAGAAGAGGGGCAGTTGTGAGCCATGGACAGCTAAAACTTACAGTAGCTGGAGGATGGATGCTCCAGATAGGTAAATAGGATCTTGCAATCTAGGCAGATAACCTTTACCTACTGCAATAAAAATAAAAGAAAGTCTTAAGGGAGATAAGAAAGACTTAATAAGATTAGAAAAAAACAAACAAACTTGTCTCTGCCAAAATTAAAACATCAAAAACTGTATTCAAAATTAATAGGCAGGCAGTCACCAGTGGAAAAAAAATTTGGAAAAAACTGAGACAAAATGTTGATGGTAATAACTTTTAAAAGGCTCTTATTATTAACGGAGCAAAATCAGTCTAAAAAAATTAAATACCCACAAAATCAAAGAAATAAAGGTAAAATTTACCTTTAATTTTGCAGTGTTTTCATGATGCTAATGTTATAAACATTAAAAATAATAAAATAAGCATCAATGTATCTATCACCTTGCTATCACAAATACTTTTAAAAACATTTCTCTCTGTTTCCAATAACTTCCATTTTCACCATAGAAAATGAACATTATGATCTAGGGGTTTATTTTTCAAATGAGTAGCTATATTTTTGCTAAATACTAAATGTAAAGCATTATTTTCCATACGTTTATTTTGTTGCTTGTGCTTTAGGTGTCATATCAGAGCAGTCTTATTATTTTGCTGTTTTGTTTTTTAAGGTATCTTTTGGTTGAGAGTTGAAATTATTCGTATTATTCATATGTTGCCATGGCAATGGATGATTAGGTAGTTATATATATTAATAATCTGATCAATAGCCAAGATATTTTGGAAGAAAGACAATGAATATTTCATTGAGCAGCTTGCTTTACTTGCCCAGCATTATGTTTATCAGGTTATATCAGGTTTATCAGGTTATCAGGTTATAGAAGTTCTCTTATACTAAGGTTTTTCCTTATTAGTACAAATAGATGTTGAATTTTTAAAAATCTTTTCTGCATCCATTAATATTAATCTTATTCACGAATCTGTTATGTATTAAATAAATACATTTTCTAATATTAAACTAAACTTGCATTTCTAAGGAAGGCCTAGCTTGGTTATCAATATTTTGTTTGGAATTTTAAAATCTATGATAGTATGATTTGACTGAAATTCTTTTTACTCCCAGTGTTCTTCATTTGTTATACTAGACTTATGGAATAATTTAGAATTATATTCTTTTAATCTCATCTTTTAAAGAGTGTATATAAGAATGGAATTACTAGTTCTTAAGTATAAAACCTGTAAGAATATCTAGATTTTTACATATGAGTGGAAGAGGGAACTATATTTTAACTGATTTTTAAGTTTATGAGTCTATATCTGGTCAGATATTTTCATTTCTTAATATTGAGTTTTGGTGTTTTGAATCGTTCTTGAAAATTTTCCATTTGTCTAAGATTTCAAATTTATTTTTATGCATTTATTTCAAGACCTTTCTACTCTCTTTTGAGTTTATTATATAATTCTTTTGATAACTTCTTAAATAGATACTATTTCAATTTGGTTTTCCACAGAATCATACTCTGAGAGAAGTAGAGTGAAAGTAGTTTATTTGGGAGGTGATTCCAGGAGGCTCTAGTAGAGAGAGTAGAAACCAATAGTGGGTGCATTGACAAGAATATCACTGCTATGGACAAATGGTCATCAATCTCCATTCGTAGATGGTAGTGAACATGCCTCAGAAATGTGCCTCCCAAATAGCTGGGAGATTATATATACAAAGGAGTATATATATGTAAAACCACTGACTGAGGGCTACTCCTGAGAATATCAACTCTCCAGTACATCCAGCCTGTTCCATACATGTTCCAAGCATCCCATAAAAGTCTTTAGGGAGAAAGGAGAGTGATAGCTACATACAGTAAGAAACTCAGTACACATGGGGATGATGAATGCTGAGGAAACACATATATATAGGGCACTGATTGAATCTGACATGGATGTCTAGATGATTAATTATTGGTCTCCTTTATTTTAAAAAAATTTATGGTTTTAATTGTTCTATTTACTATTTCGGTAAAGTTGCATATGGTTGTATATGTCCTGTTTTCATTATCATTTAAGTATTTTCTAAGGATTATTATGATTTTTAAACTTAGTTATTAGAAGTATTTTTTAAAAATTTCCTCATATATGTCATTTTAAAGTTCCATTACCTTGAATATAAGTGTGAATTTTTCACCCTACTCTGCTTGGGGTTCAGGGTGACTGCTAAACTTGATGACATATGTCTTTCATTAATTCTAAAAAAAATTCAAAATTATCCATCTATTCACTTCCTTTAGAAATCTATTTAGATAGCTCAGATTTTCTAATTCTACATTCTATGTTTGTCAAGTTCTTTTTTCATATTTATTTATCTCCTTGTATTTTATTCCTAGAAATTTAAAATTTTATTTTTATTTTATACATATATCTGACAGTTAACTAGTCTCTCCAATTATACTATCTGGTGTTTAAGCCCATGCATTAAATTTTAAATTTCAGTGACTGGGCCTGGGTTCACACCATGATGGAGGACCTAGTATCAAACTTGTCGACAGCCATAATACAAGTCAAAATGAATGAGGCAAGTTTTTTAGGTATTGGACAACAGGCAGTGCAGGACTGTGATTCTTGAGAAAACAGAAGCACATAAGAAGAAACACTCATTTTCCGTCTGGATTTCTGCCTGAAGGAAGTTACTGATCATCACACATGGAGGTGGAGGCTTAGCAGAAGTCAGTGTTCTTCATGGATTGAGAAAACAGAGATAAGATTTCAGCATTTCTGAACCAGTTGGTATATTTGGAACAAGGCTCTGGAGATAAAGGAGAAGTGCAGGGAGAAAGACCTAGAAATATATGAGGGATTTGCTATAAGTCCCTGGTTAAGGGCTGGATTTAGAGTAAGAGTCCATTAGGCCCAAAAGAGAGCACCTGCTGTTAAGCTGAGCACTGAATGCAGATAACACCAAGTCATTCATTCAAAACTGAGAGATGTAGGTCTAGCCCAGTCAGAGAGGAGATACCTTGCAGAGTAATGTTATAAAGTAAGGCTGCATCCTTGGACTAAGGCAAAAACAAACATAAATAAGCACTTACAAATAAAAAGAAAAGAAGCCTACAGGATCTACCAGCAATATAATTGCCCAACGAAAAAAAACACAATCCTATGAACAACATATCAATCACAATGTTTAACATATAATCAATAATTACTAGATATACACAAAAGCCGAAAAATAGAATTTGTGATGAAAATGAAAAAAGTCAAGATTAACAGATTCCAAGGGGACATAATTATTGGCATTAGAAGACAAATACTTTAAAGTGACTATTGTAAATATGTTCAATGACTTAAGAGTAGGAACATTAGAAGTGAGATGATGAACAATATTAGAGAAATGGAAATTATAAAAAAGAATCATATGAAAATTCTATAATGGAAAAGTACAGTATCTGAGATAGTAAATTCATTTAATGGGCTTTGCAGATTGGAGACTGTGGAAGAAATAGTAAACTGGAAAACAAGTCAGTAGAAATTATCCAATCTGAGAATCAGAGAAAAAAAATGACTGAAAATAAATGCACATACAGTTAGTAACCTGTAGAACAATATCAACCATCTAACATATTTATAGTTGGACTCTCAGAAGGAGAGGAGTTTCAGAAGAATAAGAGGATGATAGTGGGTATAAAAATATTTGAAGACATAATTGCTAAAAAATTTCCAAATCTGAAGTAAAAATTCAACTATTTCCTTTAAGTTCAGGTGTCTCAAGTAGGATAACTATTAATACAAAGAAAACCACACCTAAGCACATAATAGTGAAAGGTAAATAACCAAGATTAAAAGACAAACCTTATGAGCAACTAGACCAAAAGGCACATTACACACAGGGTAAATACCATAAAAAGGACAATGAACTCATTATAAGAAATAATTGAATTCAGAAGACACTGGAGAATATCTTTAAATTGCTGAGGCAGTGAGTGGGTTAAAATGCAGAATTATATACCTAGCAAAAATATCCTTAAAAATATGGGTAAAATAATGACGGGACAAATAGAAAATAAATTTAAAAATTGTACACTTAAATCTAGCCACATGAATAATCAAATGTAAATTGACTGAACAGTTCATAAATAAGGAACAAATCAAGACCCAACTATACGTAGATGGTGTACTTTAAAGACACGAGTAGGTAGAGAGTAAAATAATGAAAAGATATATCAAACAAATAGTAATGTCAGACAAAAGGAACTTAAAGGTAAAGAATATTACCAAATATCAAGAGGGACTTTTATAATAATAAAAACCTCAATCAAGGTTTCCCTGGTGGCACAGTGGTTAAGAATCCACCTGCCAATGCAGGGGACATGGGTTTGAGCCCTGGCCCAGGAAGATCCCACATGCCGTGGAGCAACTGAGCCCGTGCGCCACAACTACTGAGCCTGCGCTCTATAGCCCATGCGCCATAACTGCCGAAGCCTGCACGCCTAGAGCCTGTGCTCCGCAATAAAAGAAGCCACTGCAATGAGAAGTCTGCGCGCCTCAACGAAGAGTAGCCCCGCTCACAACAACCAGAGAAAGCCTGTGCACAGCAACGAAGATCCAATGCAGCCAAAAATAAAAATAAATAAAATAAATAAATTAAAAACCAAAAAACCCTCAATCAACAAGATATAACAATCTCCAACATGTATGCTTCTAATAATAGAGATTCAAAATGCATGATGGTAAATCTGAAATCATTAAAGAGAAAAATTATCAAATCCACACTGTAATTGGATATTTCTTTAACATATAAGGATATAGAAAAATTTAAAACATCATCAAATGGCTTAATTGCCATTTTTAGAACATTATACCCAATAATTGCAGAATATACTTTGAAGATCACATGGGAGATTACCAAGTTAGACTATATACTGGACCATAAAATAAATCTCAATGATTTCAAAGACATCAGATTTTGCAGAGCATGTCCTCAGACCAAAATTGGGAAAAAGATGTGCCTCTCTTTTCATTTTTGTTCCTATTGCATCATCCTGGAGAGGAAGAAGTATCTTAGGCTAGCCTTGGGGTGTCCCCTTCTTGACCATTTCTGGTTCTAGGGTAGGAGACAAGTAAGCAGGATAGAGGAACAAGAAAAATGTCTCCTTATTAGCTGGTGATGATCTGAATTCCTCCTAGTCACTTATTGTTGTTTTACTAGTGAACACTGACTTGGGATGACCAGTAATGTGTGGGATCACCTGCTGGCTTTCTTGAAGGACAGACCTGTGGGTTTTTGGGAAGTCCTGAGTCAGCCTCTCTCTCTTCACTCCACCCTTTTCTGGGACATCTGGCTTGGCCTCCTATTCTACAACCTGCTCCCAAGTTCATCTGTTAGTTGTATTCTCCATAGCCACTTGCTGCTGGATTTCCCTCAGCTGCGGCGTAGCTGTCTCAGATGGCGTTCTAGTAAGATTGCTCAACCCAGTAATTTTCCACATTTCACCACTTGCTCAGGAGAAGTTTACATATTCTTGTTAGACCAAATGGTGGGCATGCAGGCTACTTCAGTAGGCCTCTTAGCAAGTCCCTTTTTCACTGTCAAAAAATGCCTAGGGCAGAAGGACAGATGCTCAGACTGAGCATAAGTCTAACTGACAGGGTGAATGGTAGTGTCCCCTTGTCATCATCCCAAACAGCTTCCATTGGAATGTACACTCTTGATGACCCTCTCTACTTCTCTCTCCTTTTCTCCTCCTATCTTCTTACATAAGCTGTAGGAAGG
Source organism: Neophocaena asiaeorientalis asiaeorientalis (assembly GCF_003031525.2). Lineage (NCBI taxonomy): Eukaryota > Metazoa > Chordata > Mammalia > Artiodactyla > Phocoenidae > Neophocaena > Neophocaena asiaeorientalis. Next base: position 505,571 of record NW_020175434.1, on the reverse strand, counting down.
ACAGAGGTAGCTGGGGTGACAGTGTATATGAAACTTGTTTGTATATTTATATATGTGTGTATGTTTATAAATATATAAAAATATATATGTATTATATAGAAGATGTGAATATTACACCTAAAATGTTAACAGCATTCATCCCTAGGTTGAAATTTTGGGAGATGTTAATTACTGTCCTGTGCTTTTATGACCTTTGCCAATTTTTATATTGAAGTTTATGTTTTTTTGACAAAATTATAATTATTTTTTTTAAAGCTTGATTAAAAAGTCAATTTAATCTACAAATTTGCTCTATCCATTAAAAGCCATGGCACTATACATTCTAGTTCTATAGACTATGAAATTGAAAAGTAAAATCATTTATAGGATTGGGGAATAACATCTTTGAGGTTGCAAACTCATATTTATCCCTTTTTTAACAATGACTCAGAGTTTGAATGGAGAATGTATTTCACTGTCTCGTTCTTTTGCTTTTACTAAAAACTTGGAAAAACTTCTGGACTTTGCTCCTTTCTCCTATAGTTTGTGAGTTGGTCCTGTGTTTAATAAATCTGGGAATTCATTATGTGACCAGCATCTCAAATACTTTACAAAGACTAGAACTTGACCTGTCAAACTGTTAACATAATAGATAAGAGAATGTAGGAGTGTTGCTTATCACTAATGACAACAGATGTCCACAGTCAGAAAGGTGGAGAAGATTATGCTTCTGTTAAAGATAAATGGAATTTTGGCTTATTTTGATTGACACTAAGATTATGTGGATATAAGGAAAGTGTAACTTGGAATACTAAGGTAATTTCTTCAACATAGTGCTTACATGAACTCCATTTTAATCATTTATGTGGTATTAAATTGCCTTGACATTAGGTCAGTTTCTGTATGGCCAGATATGGTGCATCTTAGTTTCTTCACACCTAGGAAGGGGTAAAATATCTGTTTCATAGGATTTTTGTGAGATTTTAATGTGATGATGAATATATTTAAAAATATACTCTAAGAGTGCTATAAAAATTCAAGTGTATTAGTTAGCTTAGGCTACCATAACAAAATACCATAGACAAGGTCGGTTAAACAACATAAATTTTTTTTTTCACAGTTCTGGAAATGGGAAGTTGGAGATCAAGGTGCCAGCATAGTCAGTTTCTGTTGAAAGGTTTCCTCTTGGGTTGCAGAAGGCCACCTTCTCACTGTGTGCTCATATGATCTCTTCTTTGTGCACACCTGAAGAAAGAGAGAGAGAGAAAGCATATGTGTGAGCAAGTTCTCTGGTGTCTATTCTTACTAGGGCACTAATCTCATCAGGAAGGCCCCACCCTCATGACTTCATCTAAAGCCCTAATTACTGCCCAAGGGCCCCAGTCTCCAAATACCATCACCTTGGGGGTTAGGGCATGGCCATATAAATTTCTTCCCTTAACCTTATCCCTCCAGCACAACCAACTACTACCTCAGTCCTCTGAAAATGAAACTTGGAGAATTTTCTTGTGGTTTATTTTTGTAGGAGGAGCAGAGGGAACAGACAAACATTAAGTCTGAAAGATTCACTCTAAATATTTCTTCTCATCAGCTATATTTTCTGTACTTCTGACCTGTCTCATTTCACTATTTTTCTTTTTAGTTTTAGTCACTTTGTTATAATTTCTTTTTTTTCCTCTATCATTTTTCTTTCATGTCTAATTCCCATAGAGGAATTACAGTTTTAGAGGAGACCAAACTCTTCCAAAATAACAGAAGATCAAGTAACTTGGTTAAAGTCACACTCTATTAGGAAGTGGCAGAACTAGATATGAAATAATATTTCCTCCCTTCAAATTCAATCATTCTACCACTGCAACAGTCTGCTTTACAGAGTTGATATATATTTTAAAATTATCACTGAGAGGAATATCTCAAAATGCACATGCCCCTTAAAATGGGCAAGCTAACAAGGGCATATTATTATTGGTCTGGAATTTGAATTCTGTATTAAAAAATAAAATAGGTAAGACATTATAACTTAGAATTAGCCATGAGGTTTCTATGTATGTCATTATACATGAAAGATGAACTTAATTCCTATAGAATTAACTTCATTTTATATTATATAACAATATGCTTGTTGTAATTTATAAATTATAAATTGAAGATAATTATATTTCTTACTAATCAGCTAAACCACAATATAATAAGCCATTGAATATATGCAAGCTATTTATATATTTTAGCTAATCTGCACCACAGCTCTTAATAGACTTTTTGCTATAATTCTTAATTTTTGCTATGGTTAAAAAGGAGATATCAGTAAAGGTATTTTCTGTTGGTTTAAGGTAATCTTAAATAGCTTTTACGCTTCAGAATAAAAATGTACTTAACAGTAATACCTAATTGCCACACTTTAAGAAAAAGTTGATATGTCATAATCCATTTGGAAGGAGAAAAAGGAAGAAGGAGGTTGGTGAGGCATAATCAATTATCTTAAGGAAAGTTAAGCAGATTGTAGCTGCACTTAAAATCTATTTGCAGTTTTTATCTTGTCTTATTCTGATTTCAAAAGGGAGAAACAAGATGCACTTCCCATATTTAGCTGTACGTGTGTAATGTCACTCTGGGACGGTGTATGACAAAGTAAGAAGAGTCGTTCCCTATTCCTGGCCTTTGGTGGGAGGCTAGAGGCAGAACTGGGCACAAACGTAACCAGGATGGGAAGGAAGCTTGTCATGTAGACTTTTTCATATTTTCTTGTTTTGGAACCATGTAAACACATATTTTTTTCAAACAGTTAGATTTAATATTAATTTAAAATCAAGAAAATGATTCCTTCCATGTTATAACTCATCCAAGCGAAAGTGCTGACCCCGTTTGCTGAGCCCAGTGTTTGCTAAATGGCAGTGTTTCTCTTGGCGTCCCCTTATTTGTCTGGCTGCCATAGACCTTGGTGAGTCTGACTAGCATATCTTTTACTTTAGTCTAATTAGGATATAATCTTATAGACACAACATACACACATTTGATACAATAGCAGCACACAAAGTCTCAGAAGCTGCATTTAGAAACTTAGTAGTTTCTATAGTGATGGCAGGAACAAATTAATGTTATGAAATATTGTTGGCATCAAATATTCATTCTGTGAAGTTCCTAAAAAGTGACATCTCAGCTACTTTAACTCCATTATTTCTTCTCAGAGACAGCTCTAGACAAGAAGTAATCTCACTGAGACAGACAAATCTGTATGACTCTAATTTTCATATGAATTGCAAGATTAAGGAGGAGGCTTTGTGCTTGGAGTCTGTAAGGTGGATAAAAATGGGCATCACATATGTCAGGAGAAGGCACTTTATTAAGGTCTAGGCTTTAGGGAGAACTCAGGCTGATGCAGAGTGTAAACGTATTCTTGTCTTTGTCCCCCCACCCCAAATGTGGAGTAGCAAGTTTAAAAAGTGAATTGTCTCCTCTGTGGGTGGACTTCAGTAGTAAAGCAAATGCATCAAGGCCAAAGAAGAGAGGAGTGTTGTGTATTCTGTTATGTCACAGTCCTGTGTTCTGTTATGTCACAGTCCTGTGGTGAGCGCTGAAGCATAAATTGTAGACAAATCCCGCAGCAGTAGTAAGGTGGACAAATTGCCTTTATATGTTTTAAGGCATAAAAGTTAAGAGCAGATATAAGTAATAGCAAAAATTCATATGAGCTCAGGGGCCAAGCTATAGTTGGTATGGCAAATATCACTTTGAATTTTCTCACCTTTGTGTAAAATAAAATCCTAGCTATATTCTTTCCATTAATGGAAACACATAATAAGGTGCTTGGTGGATATGAGACCTGTATAGAGGCCAGCCCTTGAGTCCAAGTGGATGAAATACTAGTAATACAGGGTGAAGCAGTTATATTTTTTTATTCAAGATTGTATCTCTAGGGGTAATAAATATCAGATAGAAACTGAATAATCAGACTTATTGGGCTAGGTTTTCTTTTCAATTATATTTTTCTTAGTTATATCCATACATTCATTCAATTTTTCATTCATTTAACAAATACTTATTAAGCAACTATTGTATACCTGATGCCGTTTTAAGAACTTTGTGAACAGCAGTGAACCAAAGAGAGGAACACTTCTGTTCTCATGGAGCTTTCATTTTGTTGGAGTAGATGGGTTAAAAGTAAAACATAAATCATATTAAATTGTTATAAATAATGAGAAAAAAATAAAGCAGCCAAGAGAGATATGAAATATTGGGGGAGACTGAAATTTTAGATAAGTGGCCAAGGAAGGCCTTACTGGGAAGCTGATTACTGATTAGAGACCCAAAGGAAAAGAGGGGTTAAACCATGTGCATATTTAGGGAAGCACAGCCCGGGGAAACCCTGAGGGAAAGACCTTGAGGCAGAGGATGCCTGGTGTGTGGAAGGAGCATTTTGGAGCAGCCTAGCCAATAGGACAGACTAGTGGGAGATGAAGTTAGAAAGGAAGTGGGGTAGAAAGAGGAGGAGGGAAGACTTGCTTAGGCTTTTGTAAGGTGACAGCATGGTACGGAGTTTGCCTTTTATTCATAGTGAGCTGGGAACTCGGCATCGGAGGGTTCTGAGTAGAGCAGTGATAAGCCCTGGCCCCTGTGTCAACAGGGACTTTCTAGTTGCTGTGTTAGGAAAAACTGTAGAAGGAGCAGGAACTGATGCTTGAAAACCAGGCAGGACTAAGGGAGTGATCTATGCAAGATATGGCCAAGGTGACAGCAGTGGAGGGGGTGAAAAGGTGCAGCTGTCAGATCCTGGTTTATATTTTGATAGTTGAGTGAAAAATATTGGTTGAATGATTGGATACGATTGTAAGAGAAAGGAAGAAGTCAAGAAGAAGCTCAGCTTTTGTTGTGTTGTTGCTGCTTGTTTGTTTTTTGCTTGAGGAACCAAAATAATGGAGTTTCCATTTACTTAGAGCCAAGAAATAAAGAAGAACTGGTTTACGGAGGGGTGTGGGGTGGGGGTGGGGTAGAGATGAATATTAGCATTTCAATTTTGGATGCAATAAGTTTGATAGGTCAATTAATAATGATTGGAGAGGTCAAGTTGGAGATAAAATGTGTAATCATCACCATATAGATAGTATTGAAAGCCGGAGGACTGGAAAAGACTGCCCAAGAGGTAACTTGTCCAAGAGATCAAGATTTGAACTTTCTGTGAGGGTGCCTAAAGGTATCAGACCAATGTCACATCCCACTGGTTCTTGACACTGATACCCCAAGGATGACTGCATTGTCACACCCTGGGCTTGAACTCACAGACCATTGAATCTGCAAGTGAAAGGGAACAAAACAGTTTGGCCCAAACACATTGTTAGTCAAATATCCCTTGAGGGGGACGAAAGGTGGTCTGTACCAAGTTCCTGACTCCATCACTGTCCAGCCGCCCCATGGCATTGCTTCTTGCAGTATCCACTGGCCATAAGGGCCGCCTCAGTGTCTCTCTAGCCTATTACACTTTTTTGTTCATTGACTTTATCATTTTTTTAAATTACCTTTTTACTTATTTTTTGGTTTACCAAAGCTCTCATTGGAACATAAACTCTTTGATGGGAGCAGACTACATCCTGTCCACTTGCTGCTGTAACCTCTCTACCCAGAAAAATGCCTGGCACATAAGAACTGTCCAATAAGCGTTTTCTGTACAAATCACCATGTGGTCCCCTCATAAACAGAGGGAGCCAACACCTTTATTAATGTTTCCTCTGTCCAGAATGCCTGCTGCTCCCTTACTTATACAGCCTTAAAGCTTTTCTTTCCTTTTTAATTCCTCATTCCCTCACCTGCAGGCAAATGGAAATTATTCCTGAGCTAAATTTCATTTTAATTCCAATCAGAGTAGATAGAAAGCAGGTAGAGATTTTTTTCCTTTTTTTAATAGAAAAAAGTCTTTTAAAGAATGGGGAACTTTTAGTCGGATTCTTCTTTTTTTTTTTTTTTTTTTATTTTTTTTGCGGTATACGGGCCTCTCACTGGTGTGGCCTCTCCCGTTGCGGAGCACAGGCTCCGGACGCGCAGGCTCAGCGGCCATGGCTCATGGGCCCAGCCGCTCCGCAGCATGTGGGATCTTCCCGGACCGGGGCACGAACCCATGTCCCCTGCATCGGCAGGCAGACTCTCAACCACTGGGCCACCAGGGAAGCCCTTGTCGGATTCTTATAGTCAGATTCTTCATAAAATTGATTCGATGGTCTTTTTCTCATATGTATGTTATGAGGAAATGATTTTTGGACCATAAACCAGAACAACTGGCTTCAAATCCTGATTTGGGGCCATATCGAATGTGACCATCAACACTGCCATTTTTGAATATATTTCTTTCGCCAAAATGGAAACAGCAGGAGTCACAAGATTTTAGAGAGTAAATGAGTTTTGTGGCTGTACAAATTATATGTGTCTCCTTCTCTGCATTGGACTGAAGCAAGAAGCTTACCCAGATCTTTCTGCGCCATCAAAGTTTCACTTCATGGAGCAGTTGGGAAATAAATGCCCGGCCCAGCCAACCCAGGGAGGCGGAGTGCTGGGTCTTCTTAGGCTCACCCCAGAGCTTGGCTGAGGCTCTGCCAGGCATTTCCTTGAGACCTGCAATTATCAGGCCTCAAGGCTTCCTCTGAGAAGATGGTAGGCCTTGCCATTCTGCTTTCTGCAGCAAGGGGAACCCCTGAGTCTTTCAGCTTATGGAGAGCACCACCCACTAAATGGCTTCTCCTGTGAGTGGAGTTAACAGTATTTCATAGAATTTGTCTCAAGCAGTAGGAAGGAAAATAGAATTCTTCGCAAGTTGTGAGCATAAGAGACAAGGACCTGAGGTTTTCTCGATGATGATGCCTCCCCTCCTGTCTTTCCTCCCTCTGTACCATCTGTTATCAGCATAAGATTAATATTCCTGTTGTGAAGCTTGAATCACGATCATTCCTGCTCTGAAATCTTTCCAACCTTCCTGGTATGTAACAAAATAGCTGCTTCTGCCATTCAGTTTTGCTCCACGATTCATTAGTTGAAGATTTGGTGGGGGAAAAAAATTACTCTCTCTGTCTTGGTTTCCTCATCTCTACAGTGAAATTTTAGCACTTATAGGGTTGTTGCGAGGATTAGATGGGTTAACACATTTAAACATTTAGAAAAATATCTGGCACGTGATGTTTGCTGTTATTGATAATAATAATGTCATTGTTGTTATGCGGTGGCAACTTTCCTAAAGAAATGAAATAGTGAACAATGAAAAGAGCACAAGTCTTCAGAATCACTCAGATGTATGTTTAAATTCTAGATCCAAAAGGTACTAATTTTGTCATGTTACGCAAGATGCCTGGTTTTTCACCAGAAAAGTTGGGTTAATAATTCTTACTTTATCTAATGATCGTAACCGTTAGTTTCAATTACATTAAATAGCATATCCTCAATGCCTGCCCCATAACAGATGCATAATAAAGTGTAGTTTTAAAAAATCAACTTAACAATTTCAACATTCAGAACTCTCTCTTCTTTACAATGAAACTGGATTTATTTTTGAGATTATATAAATAGTATATACTTACTGTAAAAATTAAGAACTACACATTAAAAATCTGAGGAAGATAATAAAAATTATCTGAAATCCCAGCTGCCTAAGACAATCACCATTCACTCTTTACCTTTCTTGATTTTTTTATGTGTGTATATTCTTATGCACATACTTATACAATATTTTATGCTAAGTATTTATATCATACATTTATTATATATACTTTTAAATATCTTTATTGCAGTATAATTGACATATAAATAAACTACACATATTTAAAGTGTACAATTAGAAAAATTTAAAAATCTAGGGGTGGAATGACTGGGTCATATGGTGGGTATGTGCTTAATTTTTAAAGAAAATTTCCAAAAGTTTCTCCAAAATGTTTAAACAATTTTACATTTCCAGTGTATGAGGGTTTCAGTTCCGTTCTTCCACAGTTTCCCAAACACTTGTTAAAGTCAACTTTTTATTTTAGCTATCCTGATGGGTGTGCCCTATCTTATTGTGGTTTTAGTCTGTATTTTCCTATTGACCAGTGATGCTGAACATCTTTTCAAGTGCTTATTTGCCATCCATATATCTTCTTCAGTGACACCTATTCAGATCTTATGTCCATATTTTATTGGGTTGTTTGTTTTCTTATTTCTTAGTTTTGAGAACTTTTTATTTATCCTGGATAAAAGTCCTTTACCAGATATGTAGGATGCAAATATTTTCTCAAAATTTCTGACTTGTAAATTTTTAAGCACTTTTCCCCCCAGAGAATGGTTCTTTGATGAGGTCCAAAATTTATCCAGTTTTTACTTTATCATTCTTTTGATATTTAAGAAATATTTGCTGCACTGAAGTCCACAAATACTTTCTCCTATATTTTCTTCGAGAAGTTTTATATTTTTAGGTATTATATTTAATTCTGTGATCAATTTGAATCACCTTTCTTATGGGGTGGAACCTATGAATCAAAGTGCATTTTTTTTTTGTATTTGAATATCCAATTTTTCTAGCACTTTCTATCTACTTTTTGAAAGTATAACACGTATACATCTTGTTTTCCACTGAATTATTGATATTTCTGTATCTTTGTTGAAAGTCAATTGACCATATCTGTATTGGTACTATTGCACTATTACTGGACTCCGCATTCTGTTCTATTATTTATTTGCCTATCTTGATGCCCAAACCATGCTGTCTTGATTACGATATTTTTTTATCATTTTGAAGTCAGGTATGCCTCCAAATCTCTTCTTTTTCAAAGTTGTGTTGGATATTTTAAGTCCTTTTCATTTTCATGTGAATTTTAAAATCAGAATATTAATTTCCATAAAAAAAAGCATGCTGCAGTTTTGATATGGATTGATTTCAATGTAAAGATTAACTGGGGAGAATTGACAATCTTAACACATTGTTAAATATGTTGTGAAATTCTTTCATTTCTATTTTCAAATACATTGTAAATAGAAAATACCAATGACATTTTTCACAGAACTAAAATAAATAATCCTAAATTTTGTATGGAACTGCAAAAGACCCCAAATAGCCAAAGCAATCTTGAGAAAGAAGAAAAAAGATGGAGGTATTCTGCTCCCTGATTTCAAATTATACTACAAATTATTTCAAATTATACTACAAAGCTACAGTAATGAAAACAGTACAGTAATGACATAAAAACAGACACATAGATCAATGGAACAGAATAAAGAGGCCCAGAAATAAATGCACACTTACTTGGTCAATTAATCTATAATACAGGAGGTAAGAATATACAATGGGGAAAAGACAGCCTCTTTAATAAATGGTGTTTGAAAACGGAACAGCTACATGCAAAATAATCAAAATGGACCACTTTCTCACACCATAAACAAAAATAAACTCAAAATGGATTAAAGACTTAAATGTAAGACCTGAAACCATAAAAATTTCTAGAAGAAAACATTAGCAGTATCCTCTTTGACTTTGGTGTTAGCAATAATTTTTTGGGTCCATCTCCTCAGGCAAGAGATATAAAGGAAAAATAAACAAATGGGACTACATCAAACTAAAAAACTTCTGCACAATGAAAGAAACCACCAGAAAATGAAAAGGCCACACACTGAATGAGAGAAAATATATACAAAAAATATACAATAAGGGATTAATATCCCAAATATATAAAGAACTCATACAACTCAATAGAAAAAACAAAAAATTCCAATTAAAAAGTGGACAGAGAACTTGACCTTTTTCCAAAGATGACATACAGATGGCCAACAGGCACATGAAAAGATGCTCAACATCACTAGTCATCAGGGAGATGCAAATCATAACCACAATGAGATATCACCTCACACCTGTCAGAATGGCTATTATAAAAAAGACGTCAAATAACAAGTGTTGGTGAGGGTGTGGTGAGAAGGGAACCCTTGTGCACTACTGGTAGAAATGTAAATTGAGGCAGCCATTATGGAAAATATTATTGAGTTCCCTCAAAAAATTAAAAATAGAACTGCCATATGATCCAGTAATTCCACTTTTGGGTATTTTCCAAGGAAAACAATAACACTCACTGGAAAAGATATATGCACCTTATGTTCATTGCAACATTATTTATAATAGCTAAGGTATGGAAGCAACCTCAGTGTCCGTCGATAGATGAATAGCTAAGAAGATGTGATGTATAAACACACACACACATACATATAGTGGAATATTAGCCATAAAAAATAATTAAATCTTGCTATTTGCAACAACATGGATGGACCTAGAGGGTATTATGCTAAGAAAAGTGTCAGATATACTCTATGATACTGTAGGATTTCACTTATATGTGTAATCTGAAATACAAAACAAATGAACAAACATTAAAAAAAAACAGAAACAGACACATAGATACCGAGAACAAACTTTTTATTGTCAGAGAGCAGGGGGTTGGGGCAGGGGGCTGAATGAAGTAGGTGAGGAAGATTAAGAGGTACAGACTTCCAGATAATAAATAAATGTGTCACAGTGATGAAATGTACAGCAGGGGGAACATAGTAATATTATAATAACTTTTTATGGTTACAGATTTATTGTGGAAATCATTTTGTAATGTATAGAAATGTTGTACACCTGAAACAAATATAGTGTTATAGGTCAATTATACTTCAGTAAAAAAGCAGAATGGTCATTGCCACAGGCTAGGGGTAGGGGTGGATGAGAAATTATTGTTAGTGGGTATAAAGTTTCAGTTTTGTATGTTGAAAAGAGTTATGGATATGGATGGTGGTGATGGCTGCACAATACTGTGAATGTGTTTGATGCTACTGTACACTTAGAAATGTTAAAGTGACAAATTTTATATATATTTTACCACAACAAAAAAATTGGGAGGAAAGAAGTATTAAATTGCACAAAACCACATTTAAAAAAATTGGTCCTGGGTGAATAGGCTAGCATAAAAATATCAATTCTTCCCAAATTTGTAAGTAAATTTAATGGAATTTTAAGAAACATTAAATTATCTTAAATCTCATATAACAGAAAATATCTTAAAGTTATAAGAAAGAAGTTTAAAAAGAAAAGTATTTAGGGAGAATTTGACTTAACAGCAACTAAAATGTATTATTAGGCCATAGCACTCCGAATGGTGTGGTATATTAGCAAATAATAGACGCGAATATAATATAGAGTACACCAAAAAGCCCAGATAGATCCTAGCTTAAGATAATTTAGTATGTATAATTGAATAAAAGTATTCTGTAAATGATGTAAATTTAACTTGCACACCTCTATATGTAAGAAGTTATACATATACGTCACACTATTAAAAGGATATTGATAATGATGTGCCAGAAAGTGGGAGAAAAGAAAAAAGAGAAAGAAAGAAAGGAATAAGGAAGGAAGACGGAAGTGAAGGAAACAATAGAAATGACAGTATTGTAACCAGTTAATGTTAACTTAAGGAGGAAAGTACCAAAGAGGAAAAAAAATGAGCAGCATGCAATGTTATGAAGAAAAATCAATAACTTTAAACTTCTCACCAACAACATAGCAACTAAGTATATAGAGCAAAGATGATCAGAAGCACAAAAAGATCTAAAAATAATCTTATAAAAGTGGGTAAGTTTAATACATACTTTCAGAAGCAGATTGCTTATAACAGTAAAGAAGTACAGATATTTTGAGTAACAGTTAATAAAGTCAGTTCTACATAGAGCAGTTTCTGCATTATTTAAATTAGAGAAATAGAAATAATAGATGAGATTTTAACATGATTTCTCTGGGTATTGTGTTTCAAGCTATAGACTCAAGTATTTTTTCAGTGAATAGGATTTTTAATAATTTGTTTTTCAATTCTTGTCTCTCTCTAATTCTGTTCTTCTCCTTTTAGAATTCTTATTATCTACATGTAGTGTCTCCCAGCCCAGCCTTTCAACTCTCTTGTCTTCACCTGGTTTCCACCTTTTTGTATTTTTGCTGTGCTGTGAGATTTTCATGCCATGGGTCTTATAGGCCACTAGTTAGATCCTCAAGGGTAATTGTCATCTCCTTGTATCAACTGGTATATTTTTAAATTTGATAATCATTTTTACTTCCTCCAAACAGCATTTTTTCTTTTGACTATTGTTATGTGTGCTATAATGAAATTTTTGTAAATGTTCATTAGTGTTTTATCCAAATCGCCAACCACTCTTTCAGTAATTGTTTTTCATTAATTAGAGCTTGATCTGGTATTCTTTTTTCTCTCTGGCTTGATGGGTTTCCCAACATGTTTTTTTATTTGTTTGTTTGTTTGTTGTGTGTGTTTTTTTTCCCCATTCATTACTTACTTTGTGGCTCAAGAACAGTCTGGTTCTCTTAGTAATGACAATCTTGAGAATGGAGAGGGTGAGCAGACTCCCATTCTGAGGGCTGGCTATACAGAAGCCCCAAAGGAAGGTGCTGTATACCCTGGTCTTCTTAGCTGCAGTGATAGGCAGGCTTCCAGCTTTAGGCGTAGAGAATACTTAGCCCACAGTCACAGCACCAACCCCCATGTGGCTCTCTGTGGGCCTCCAGAGACCTTGAGGTGCTCCCAGTTAGATCTGCAAAGCACGTTTGGCCCTTCCTCTTGAGGGTCTGTCTCTAAGGAATAATTTCTCCAGTATCTTCATGTTTATAATTTTTGCCCGTGGACTTTTGGGTGCTGGTCTCCATTTCCTCCTCAGGACCAGAGGATGAAAGTCTTGAGCCTGATTTCACTCTTCACCCAGATTACAATAGACTTTATGTCCTTGATCCATCATGTGGGTCCCATTTTCTGGCCCCAGCAACTCCTCTGGCAAAGAGCTATGGTGGATAATCACATTGCACTGGAGCTGGGAGTAGAGAGCCACATGGAATCCAAGATTCCTACTGTTCCCTGAGATAGATCCCAAGTATACTTAAGGAGAACAACATGTGTTCCTTAAAATTGACCCAAATATTTGTGCTTCATTCCTTTACTTACACCTGGAATGCTTCACTCTCGTCACTTTCCCAGTCAGTAAATGTACCTATTTCTTCTAAGTTCACCTTGAATAACATTTAAATAATATTTTCTCCTTGAAATGTTTCAACTTTTATAGTTTTCTACTGTGTATTTACTTATTCTATGATAGTTGCATATGCAATAGTCTTGCCTTCCCTTAAAACATATTTAACACAGGTTGCCCCTAGTTTATAAAATTAGGTGTAGGGAAAAGAAGGATATTAAATACCGTGTGCAACAAAAACCTTGACTTTAAAGACTCAGAGGATTCAGGCAGGTCTCCTCAGTGCATGTGGTGGGTGGCAGGATCTGGACTCACATGATCTGCAGAGAACATGCCCTGGGCTCTCAGCAGCCTCCCATCGGCAGATGCTCTAGATTTTGAAGGCCAGTCTTTCCCGATCTTCCAAATTTTAAAGAGAATCTAGATACAGGAATTTTATGTGAGAATTCACAGTTTACAACATATTGCAACATATCTTAAAAATTTTAAATACCGTGCTAGCCAAATAAGTATATCTGTGGGTGATCAGTTGCGATTTCTGATATGAAGCCAGAATGAACCATAAATCTTTTTTCTTTTTGTGTTTCCCCTCCAACCAGGAAGTAAAGCTTTTATTGATCCTACCTTGTATGCCATTACTGCCCTTCCGCTGGCCACCCAAAGCACTCTGTATGTCTCCTATAACACATTATACTTTTTCTTTGCATTTTATATGTTTTTATACATACTCAATTTTTCTGTATTATTAAAAGTAGTACTTATTCCTTGATGGCATAAATGTACTCATCTATTATCCTTTGCATTGTCTAGCTAATGCATCCCTTACAGTATGAGCTCAATAAAAACATATTAACTCCTCTCCTCCCTCGTATTAAAATTACCTTTCATACATATTCAGCTAAATGCCAAATTGCTATATGAATAAAGTCAGTCAAAATAACACAGGAAAGAATGATAAGCTTTACCCTCAGGAGTATTTGCATGTGAAAAACTATTGCACTAACTCCTAAGCCTGTCTAGATGGTGAAAAAGAGAGTAATCTGGGTCTGTGTTACTTCTTTATTTCCTGTGTTCATTTTCAAGACTACATGCACCTGTGTGAGCTCCTCACTCTGGATTTCAAATTTATAAAAAAAAAAAAAAAAAAAAAAACCAGACCTAGAATTTTCTCTAGGAGTTGAGAAGGGAACACAGGCACCAGACAGAGGAGATTTGTCCCTGTTCATTCCTACATCTCTCCATTCATCCTTCTCCCTCTAAGAGATTTTAGTGCCTAGTCTCAAATTTGGGTCTAAAGATTTCATAAAGTTATTTTTCAAAAGAAGATTTTGTCTGTTTAGCATTTTTAGAGGAAATTATGTTCTCAAATGTTTTTGGATTTGATAGTTATATTCTCTCTAACTACCTGGTTTTGAGTGCTTTCTTCACTTTTTTGCATGTAACTGAGCTTTTAACCATACTTAAACTGATTATCACTACTAGGGTAGAGTAAGAGCAAGGGTCAGGTTTGGCATAAAGGAAAAAAGTCACAAATTTAAACGATGATGATAGTATTTATAATTTAGGGAGTACTTACTATGTTCTAGGAACTAGCCAAATGATTATTAATTCATCTAATCTTTGTCAGCAACCATTTGAAAAAGTATTGATAATGTATCTCCACTTTACATATATGAAAGTGAGACATATGAGCTTAGCTAGTCCAAAGATACAGAGCTAGTGCATGAAGGACACAAGATTCCAACCTAGGCCATCTCTTTCCAGAGGCCTCCATGCAATACACTCATTCATGCAATATAGTGTCTGCCACTAAGGAGAATAGTGTTTTCAATGTTAGAAGAAATACACTATACTAACTGACATAACATTGTTATCAAATCCAGCAAGTAACAAGGCTCTTGGGTGATTATTTGAGTCTAACTATTAATAAGTTCACACTGAAAGCGCATAGCTCATTTTCTGCAGGTCTGAAGGGGCTCCTGATCAAACAGTAAAATACAAGTCCCATAGCCTACAATGTGACTAAGATACACTGCTCTAACTACCCATTTTATTCTAGGGAATGTAAAAAAGAAATCACATCTCTTTAACAAATCCTTTGAGTTAGGTAAACCTTTATCTAACTAAGCATTATAAATCTCTATGGGACCCAAGGGTCACATTACTAATCCAATTAAAACTGTTCCCCTCTGTCCACTAGAGAAATCAGTATTGTTCTTTACAACAGAATCCTGTTCTAACTTAACAAAGAGCTTTGGTGCTCTCATTTTATTTAAATAGTCTCATGGGGCCTTATTCCATAGTGATATTCATAGAGCTTAGAGATTCCAGTGTCTAAAACATTGCCCTTTTCTGGAAATGAAGGAAAGGAAGGGCGGAGGTGGCGAAGGGTGACGGGCACAGATGAAGGCAACAACAAACGGGCAGCCTTAGAAAATATGCTCCAGGATGTACCATTGCTATCTTCTTTCTTTCTTTCTTTCCTTTTTTTAAACTAGAAGATTGGAATCTACAAATAAGACTATGAAAAATGTGAAATCTGAGTTTTACTCTTATTAAATTTTTGAGTCTAGGTTTCTATAACTCATAAAGAGACTCTGAAGTGAGTGCAAAAGAGATCAACAATGATAATTTCAAGTAATACCCATGAAGAAGCGCTCAGAGTGAGGAATTATTTAGTGTGAAACAGAGATTGGGGAATAATTTAAACATTGTTCAGAGATATGAAGAAAAATTATTCATCTCCTTCCTATTGAGAGCTAACAGCAGGAAATGGGCTTTTGCTGCCATCTGAGGAATTCATGTTATTATAGAAAATAGTTTCCTCGAGCAAAAGTTTTTAGGTATTTTTTCAGGACTGCCTTATTGAAAGAGGTTTGTGGATCTCTTTTTCTGAAGATCTTTAAACACAAAATGTTTCCTCATCAGTTTGGTGTTTTTTAGACATAATTCTATAAAAGATGTAGGAATGAAAATGATACAATTTCCTGAATCCTTAAACCTAAAAATGGAGTCAGGATCAGTTTTCTCTGTGAAATGGTTGTGATAAGTATAAGAATAAATATAGCAAAATATATCATATTTTTAATGCTTCACCTTTTGATGCAGAATATTTGCATGCATCTGTGTCCATTTGTCTTAGAAATGCAATGTGAAAATTAAAATGATGAAACTATATTAAAAAAAAAACTTCTCTAGGGAAACCTCATGCTGTATTATGTGATATAACTTGACCTCACAAAAATCAGAACCCACCCCTCAAATATAAAGAAGGCACTTCATTGTCAAAATAATCTGAGTAAACTTTGATTTATGCTGTTCGAAAATGTTCCCTGCAGGGGGCCAGCCTGCCTGTTCCCTCTCTTTTCTCTGCACACATGCTCTGCCTTGGGAATCACTGCTCAGTGACATCCTTAGCTAGGGGCTCGTGACTGTTCTCAGAGTTGGTCCAGCTGTGGTCCATGACTAGCGCTGTCTCTTGATTCAAGCAGCTGGATTAAGGGGATGACTCACAAGTTATGTGTCTCCGGCAGCTTTTAAAAAGCTATCCTTTGCCTGTGTTAAGGACATTTTCTATTTCCCCATAGCTGTGGGATAATACTTTTTAAAAATCGTGTGTTTACCTTTTAGGACTATACATGACCCAGGACTGAGGACTTTATTTTCCAATTTCAAAGGCATTGAAATCTCATTAGTTAGGACAGCTAATATTATCAATTTAAGTTTATAATTTGGAAAAGGGGGCTGATTGAAAATTATTTTTACTTAGCAAATCTTTCCCTTAAATTATTCTAAATTGCAGCTGGAGCTAAATTGCAGGAGGAGTGCTTAAAATACTTAAGTAAATGGGTGATTTTGAGACACTTTCAGAAGCACCCACATGCTTACAATTTACATGCTAGCTTGAAAAGCATTTCTATTTTTTAGACTGAGTTCCTTAGCACCTCTGTAGGAGTTTATTAGTCTAGTTTGAATATCTTACTTAAAATTAATAAAATTACATCCATTTAACATCATGCCACATTTTTTCTCCCACTCAGTTCTGATTGATTTTTTTCTTACTTGGCCTCAGTTGGTAAGGTTTCATCATATTTTTGCCTTGCCATACAATCGATATAAGTGGATTGCTAAATTTGGCCAGTCTTTAAAGGGTTAGATAGAGAACTCTTTCATACACATTATTTCCTGAAATGTCCACCTGCACTGAAATTCTTGTCAAGAGCTTTTTGTTAGATGAATAGCTGATCACATTTATTAAGCACCTACTGTATGTCAGGCATTGTACTTGACCATGGAGAGACTAAGTGTTTTAAGGTAGACATCATCTCTGACCCCATTAAGCTTAATGGGAGATACAGCTAATGAGAGCTAAGACAAAGGTAATCAAGAGTCTAATAGAGCATGGGAGGGCCTCTTGAGGGAGGAATTCTCAGTGGTATGAATTCAAAGGAAAACTTCTAACATGAAAGGGTATCCTCAGAGAAACTTTATGAGTTACATGATTGATGACAGGTGAAGAAGGGAAAGAGTCTACTAAGCTGGAGGGAACAGATGGTCTGTGCCAAAGTCCAGTGCCTTTAGAGGATTGAAGGAAGATGAATCTGACTGAATTGCATGGGAGAAGAAAGTATCAAGAAATGAAGTGGGAGAATTAATCAGAGGTCATAGCACAAAGGACCATGTCGGCCCTGTTAAGAAAATCATATTTTATCCTGTGGATAATGAGGAGTCCTTGAAATATTTAGAAACAAGTAGATTTATTATTCATTTTTAATTTTTCAAAAAGATTATCTTATATGTTGGAAATTGGAGGGAATAAGAATGGCTTTAAAAAGATAAATAAGGAGAGTGTTGCAATAAACTTGGTATATCTAAATAATAACCTAGAATAATACCTATATGTTGAAGAGAAATAGGAAGTGAATGGAGTTTGTTGACTGATAGGGTATAAGGTTTATGGTGGTAAGGGAGAATGATAAGATAATTTTGCTTTTTAATATATTCAATTTTATGCACGAATGGGAAATTCAAAGATATAGTTAGAAAGAGAACAGCTCAGTCTTCAAATGTGTATACAAAGCTCAAGAGAGAAAAACGTACTGATGATCCAAATCTTGAAGTCATCGGCCTGACAGCAATCACAGAAGCCATGGAGTAGCCCACCCAGGGAGGAGATCAACAGAGCAGACCCTAAGGGATGTTCAACTATCAGAGAGATGAGATGTCTACACTTTAACCACATATAATTCATTTTTCAACCAATAGTTTCATGTCTGTGGCTTGAGAAGTAAACAGTTTATAAGAAAGTGGAAACTGAGTGTAAACATTTTTTTTCAAGAAGGTTTATTAAGGAGGGATTGAAGGGGTTTTCAAATTGGAGAGGTATTTTTTAAATGGGAGCGACTGGAGCCATTTTTATTATTGATTGGAAGATAGAATTATCCTCTCCATAGTAAGGAGAAAAGATGGCTTTCATCTCAGCAGGAGGGATATAGGAAAGAATGGGGGCAGATGCTAGTGATTATCTCCTCATTTAAATTCCCTCTCGCATGGCATGTTTAGCATATAATGCAATATGCTAAAGCCTTTCTAAGGTGTTCTCTTTTATTAGTTTATTTCTTGTGTTAATCTTGTCTATTATTGCTTCTAAGTGCCTTGAAAGTGGACAATCACAGTTTACAGCTTCTCTGAGGCCAGAGATGTTATTCTGGATCATTCTTCAAATGAGTGCTGAGAATTTCAGGACAAGATATTTAACTGTTTTTCCTTCTTATAAAAAAAAAAAGAATACAAATCGCAAAAATGCAACACCAACCACAGTCTCTCTGCCCTTTCCCCCACCCCCTGGATTTTTTCCTGAAGTGTAGGCTGCATGGCTACTCTGAGGGGTATGAGAAATGCCCTCTAATCTGTGATTAAAATAATCCTGCTTACTTGTTCTTTATATGTTTAGATATATAGGTAAAGATAAATAGATTAGGGAGAGATTGGTCCTTTTTAATCCTAAATAAAGGAAAAGAAAGATTCGTTCTACTTCATCAAATGTATCACTTCTGACCAGCATGAGGAATAAAAACTGTCCCAGTCCTCCTCCCTTTCATTGGTGTTTTCTGCTCTAGCTGATAAATATCCTGTTGGGCAGCTGTGGGTAACCTCCATGTTATTGACTCAACATATGTGTAGGCCAGGCTGCTTTGAGGCACAAGACATTTCTTGCTAAGGGTTATTCCCCACCTTAAGTGACAGGACTAAAGCAGGCTGGATACTGTTGGGACAGTGCACGGACTAGTGGCTAGTGACACTTATTTCCCCACGTCTGGGAGTGTTATTCTGACATTCCCACTTCAGTTCAATTCAAAGAATCTAAGAACAGTTATCAGCAAAGCAGGAAGGCATCCTCAGGTTTGGCAGATACTGTTTTAGTGATGTCAACGTAGTGATGAACTTATATCATTTGTTGATACATTTCTAAGGTATTTTTAAGATCTGGTGAGATATATTGCCTATTAATGTAGAATTCAGAATTGTACATCCAGAGTTAAGAGACACACCAGGTCCCACTCTTGAAATATGCCAATGTTTTTTATTTGTTTATCCTTTAAGAATGTAATATGGTCAAATGATATACAATGACTGAGTTCAAAGCCTCTCAGAAGAAAGTATTTCAATTATTGTTTTCTCCCTGCTGCCATTCTGTGTCAGCATTATGGATGACACTGTTCTGTATTTCGCTTACATCTTTGTTTTTTGTTGCATGCCTACATTTCCAAAAACTATGTATTTAAATAAATGTCTGTGGAATGGAGCTCACAGTCTTTTATTTGTCATTGTCTTCCCTACTGAACCTGTGCTCCTTCCCTGTCCTCCAGCTGTCCAAGGGTCAAATATACTTAACATACATGGTATCTTTACTTCAGTTTTCCTCTTCCATCGATAATTAATTGGCACTTGAATTTTCCTCATGACATTTAAGAGAGAGAAGAACAAGGTAGCTTGAGAAAAGTTGTATTTTATTTACGCCAAACAGATTTTATTTCCCCAATCCTCCTTTTTAAATTGAAGTCTGACTATTGGAAAATGGGGTGCTGTGCACATGGATCCATCAGCACGCAGATGCATGCTACTCTGTGTGTGGAATCTGGCTTAAAGGTGCTATTTGACAGCTTGTATTATTTGCTTACTCGTTATCCCACAGCAGGGAGATGTTTGGATATGGAATAAGAGTTGTTTATAGGCATTGTGAAAGTTGTCCATTGGCACCGAGCATGTAAACATTGAGAGTTGTGCAGAGAGTCTGGATACATGAGACATTATTCAGAAAATTTTCCACTAGAGCGTAACTATTTCTCTCAGTGTTCTTCGGCAAAGCTATTTTTCTTCCTCCCATTTTCTCCTATGCCTCAACCTAGTGAAACTCAATGTGAGTCAAAATCACACAAGTAACTTCTTGTCTGTAAGACTATATTTCATTCTTCTCATAGAATATGTTTTCCCTTTTTCTTCAAATCTTCAAAGAAATGGATCCCACGATGATTCTTATTATCTCTTTCTTATGACTAGGGCTTGATTTACTCCAGACGTTGTGGGACATATACAGTGATTCATTTAACAGAGAATTCTGACTATACGTTTTCTTGTACCTATTTATTTCCTTTTGTATTTTTCTCAGTGGAAATTGAACAATTGTTTGTGTCCTGCCACAAAATACTGTTTCACGGGCTAATATGAGTTTGGGGAAAATTGAATAATGAAGTGTTGTGGATCGATGTTCAAAACTGCTCTCATACATCACAGTGGACTGTTCTAGTAAACTAGTCTTCCAGAATTCTATTAGAACATGTCACCTTACTAAAATCCTTTGAATTTGCTATGTATTAATTACCTCCTCTTCTAGTGGTGGGCATTTTATTTCCTGGATACTTCCATCCAAATCTCTAGGACGCTTATTTCCCAGAAATTCTCTTCATCTGTCTGTTATAGACCTCAGCACATACGTGCTAAGAAGACTCAAATTATTACATGTTCTATTACCACCAAAATCTTATTTTGAAAATACTCTGTGAGGACCCATAAAATAATATATATTTATTGTAAAGCAATTTGTATTTATTTCTAGTTACTCCTTTTAGTACTACAATACACAGTGGTTTTTAAAAAATGTTTTTAAAAAGTTTTATCTATTTGTTTTCAATACAAGTTTTCTTTTTCTCTGGCCAAATTGAGTTTCATTCTTGGGAGAATAAAAGTCATTTGGAATTGTGCTTGCATGCCCCTGTTAAGTACATAACATTTTAATTTCAGATGTTTTGTTTAGATAGGCAAACAAACAATGCATAAACCTTGAAATAGCCCCATAAATCTGTACAGCACCAGGAAAAAATGGAAATCAGTGTTTTTTTAAAATGTCTAATTAATTAAATTTTGGTGTTCTAAGTTTCAAATCATCCTTTCTTATTTATTTATTTATTTAAACAGCTGTAAGAGCTTCCAGGTATGCATCCAAGTTAGTGTCAGGAGGTCCCTCGTGTTACTGTTCTGTCCGTGATTTGTTGTGCCCCACCTAAAATCGTGAAGAATTCCACCCACTCCAGTTTGGCTCCAGCCACTTGTGTTTCACTGAAATGGCTCTCATTCACTCTTTGGCTAAATGCGTTTGTCAGATTTTGGATCTAATCTTTTTTGATTCTTAGCAGTTGTCCCCATTACTTCCTCCTCCTTTGAAATACACATGTCCCTTGGCTTTTCCTCATCTCTCTCTGACAACTCCTTCTAAGTGTCCTTAGCTTTCATTGAACTTTAAATCTTGGCTTTTTTCAAGGCTCTGTGTTAAGCTTTTATTCTTTTTTTCTATATTCTTTCCCTTAGAGAGCTCAGCTAGAACTAATGGCTTCATTTATCCCTTATGGCTGATAATTCTCAAATTTAAAATCTATATCTCAGAGCTTTCTAAAATGACCTGTGGTACATTTATCTAACTGGATGTATCATAGCCACCTAAGGTTTCACATGTCTTAAATAGAAACATGATTCTCTCTCCACCAAAAATGTTTATTTTTCTCCACGGTAGTGAATGGTTCCAAATTCCACCAGAAACCTGAGTTAGCTTTGGCTCCTTCCTCTTTATCGCCTTCCTTAGCTAATGAATCACCAGGTTATTTCAATTCCACATCTAAAATATAACCAATTCAATCTACCTCTCTCCATTTCCAGAGTTACTACTTTATGCTGAGCGACCATGATATCTCACCTGGAATAGTGCCACACCTTTATGACTAACATTCTTGATTCTCTTTAACTGGTTCTTTGTACTGCAGTCAGAGCAATTTCCCTTGTAAAAAGCTTATCTAATCACGCCATTCCTATGCTTAAAAAATTGTTTAATGTCTGCCCACTTGGCCTACAAGGCCGCATAAATTCTGGCCCTTGCCTACCTCTCCAGCTTTATCTCCTACCATGATTTATCACACTCATCCCTATAACACTGCCTTTGCTTCATTTCCCTGCATATGGCATGCTACTTCCCTCTCCAGGGCCTTTCATATCTGCTGATCTCTTTGTCTATATGATTTCCCTTCTCTTACTTTTTAATAAATTAATTTTCAGAGCTCAACTGTTACTTTCTTGCAACAATCCCTAATAATCCAGATTCAGTCATGTGCCTAGTTGGGGCCTTGATCCCATAGGATGAATCCATATAAGAAGAGACACCAAAGAGAGAGCTCACATGTCCTCTCTCTCTCCCCTGCTGACCCCCCTCTCTCTCTTTCCTTAATAATGTACTGGGGAAAGGCCATGGGAGGCCATAGTGAGAAGGTGGCCATCTGCAAGCCAGAAAAAGAGTTCTTACCAGTAACCCACACTGTTAAAACTTGATCTGGGACTTCTAGCCTCCAGAACTGTGAGAAAATTAATTTCTGTTGTTTAAGCCACCTAATCTATGGTGTTTTGTTATGGCTGCTTGAGTGGACTAATGCCGACTTGTCCTTTCTCTTTATGGCATTCATTATGACTCTAAATAATAAATTATTAAATCAGTCATTTTATGACTTCCTCTCCTTAAGGGAAGGTAGCCTGCATGAGGGTTAGGACTGGGCTTGCGTTGTTTGGTACTTGACTCCAGTGTCGATCTGCATCATGGGTAGCCAATAAGAAACATAGATTGTGTGAATGTCCAGGAATAAAGGGTATTGAAAGAGTTGACTCATAGAAAAGAGATCCTAGACAGAAGAACTTCCTGATCACAGGCAGAAGTAAGGCGCAGAAAGGATGGTAAACTAGCTGATAGTAGGACAATAAAGTAAGTGTATTATAGTACAGCACTTTGGAAATTCATCAGCAACTCTATCCATTGCTAAAATAAATAACTATATGAAGTTCAAAATGCAGCATGGGTTCATCATCTGTCAACAATCTTTTATCCCCTCTTTTATCCTCACAATCCTCCTACAAGACCTGTTATTTTGAAATAAATATAGAATTATTGGCAGTGTCCAAATACTGCAACTTGAAGCTATGGCAACTTGAAACTATTGCTTATCTGCCTGGAATAATATCCTCCCTCCCCCTTCTATCTGGTTGACAAACTCAACTTTTTTAAGTCACTGGTTCTCGACTTTGGGATAAGCTTCAAGATCCATCTAAAATTATATGCTCCTTTTGTATAAATGCACAGATATGTGTTTTTGTGAGATAGGGTGAGAGAAAGCTTGGAAGATATATGAAATAATTTGGGAATCTGAAAAATAAACTCTGGGAAGAGGTAATTTTACCCCTGGTAAACTACTAATGCAGCCATTAAGGGGGAAAATGAGGAAACATTTTTCTTTCCCTAACACATCACTCTTAGAAAAAGAACACTGCCTAGAGTGTTACCTGGACTTGAGGTTGTCACTGTCTGCGTTCTACTCCCATTTCTACACTCTATTTATTGCCTCACCACTTTTTGCCTTTGTAATACTAAATATTTCAAGGTTCGAATTAGCCATTTACTGCCATAAGCTCTTCAGAGTAGTAAAAGTTCAGTTTTAATCAAATAAATAAATTTCTAACTCTGTAGCTAGCAACTGAACGACAGTTATACTGCTAACCAGAAATTTTAGTCAGTGGTAAAATACTGAATGATTCAAGTAGAAAAACATATATTAAAACTATTAATAGAGCAATTAGATTTAAAATATAGTTATTTAATATAGAAGAGTATCCAAATGCATGCATAATAGAAAAATTTACAATGGTTTGACTCCTCTGGCTAAAGCAATTGTTCAAATTTATAAGTTTTTTTTTAACTTGCCACATTTTATAAATTAATACATTTAGGTTATAAAGTTGAGCTAACACATATTAGTATAAAATATAGTTAATGCATGTACAGATTTAAAATGGGCTGAACTAAATATATCCTATGATTCATTTCAAATATATAATCATTTAAGGTAATGGATGCCTAGACATAGAAATATATTAGGCATGGAGAAAAACCAAGCCACCCATGTTATCCAAAGACTTTGTTTCCTGTAGCAGCAACTTTAAGCACCTATCAGGTACCCATTTTCCCTTTTTCGTTTTGAGAGAACAGTGATTTTATTGGGCTTAGAAGGGTGCCTAATGAAGCTCTACATTTTCTTATGTCTCCTGCAGGTAGGGGTGACTAATGAGACATAAACAGGAGTAACTGGGCAGATTTTGAGAACACTCATTTAAAGGGAGAGAATGCCCTCATTTTCCCTTTCATTCTTTCTCCTTGTTTCTGTTTGGAACACAGAAGTGATAGCTGAGTGTTCAGTATCTTGCAACATTGAAGCATCCTTGAGAACAGAAGCCATATGCGCTAACAATGGATATGCAGAAAAAAGTGAAGGATGCTGGGGGTAACAGTGACATTATACAATAGTCCTAGTGAACTGCTTGTCTTCAGACTTCCCTAAGCGCAAAAATAAACTCCTATCTTCTTAAAGCGACTATTATTCTTAGTTTCTGCTGTTAGCAACCAAATACAACTCATAAGTGATGCATTCTCCAATTAGGAATATTGCTTACTTGTAAAAAAATCAACATTGGTAGTCAAGGTAATAGTGAATGGTGGCTGACTAAATCTGAATCTTTCACTAATCTTCCTCTAAACCCTAGAAATCAATAAGAAAAAAATAAATTCATACCTCCCCATACCTCCATCATGAGTAGAAGACAGAGAATATTCTCTTTAACTATGAATATAAATAATTTCTAGCCAAGCTTTTTCTTGATCTGCTGCTGAAGCCTTTGCATAGGAAAGGCAAGGGAGGATTAAGCTAAAATCACCCCCTTCAAGAAGAAGTCCACCACAAGTATGAAACGGGTGATAAAGAATTTTGTAGATCAAAGTGCTGACTATTGGAAAGGACTTAAAATAGGGGACTTGGGGGAGCAATATAAGTAAAGCAACATTTCATGGAGAAAAAATGGTAAAAAGGAAGACAGAAGTGCATTTGGAGACTGAATGGTAAAAGGAAAAGGAAGCAAGAGAAAAAAATTTAAGATCTTGAAAAGTAAAAGAAACCAAGTTATTTCCCTAGCAAACTCCCGAAAAGTTGTTCATTAAAAAAACTGCATTTAATTGCACTCACAGAAGGGGTCCCAAATTAGAATGCTTTTCTTTCATCCCCAAATTTTAATCCTATTCATGAAATGCATAGACACAGGCAACATTTATCTATACCAAGCTTCTACCAAGAAAAAAACAGAAAATAAAAGCTTTTCATTTCCTATAAAATTAAATATGAAAAAGAAACCACTCCAAACGGAATCAAATCTCTTCAAACCAACATTTGGGGATACATAAAACAAACGAATGGAAAAATATTTAATCAGAAATAAAAACCATAAGAATGGAAATGGACAAAAGGAAAAAAAAAGAGAGTTGATTGAATTCAGAAATAAAAAGATAAAACCCTTTTCAAAAATAAAGACTAAATTACAAAATGTTCAAAGGGGATATGGATTAAAATAATAATTTAGTAAGGGGCATTGAAGAAAATAACCAAGCAAATGGGAATGAGTTAAAATAAGACAGAAAGTAATTGAAAAGGAGACAGACAAAATAAATATCTAACAACCTGAGTCTGAAAAAGATAAAACAATGGAACCCAATTAATATTTAATACTATAATACAAAAAAAAAACTTTCCAGAAAAATAAATAGAAGACCTATAGCGATATATTGAAAGGGTCTTATAGGTGTCTGGTAAAATTAAAAATCTGAGACAATAATTTTCACTTTGTCCCATCTGCCCATTTA
>NW_020175434.1:322856-479211 GCF_003031525.2 Neophocaena asiaeorientalis asiaeorientalis | reverse complement strand
CCTCTCACTGTTGTGGCCTCTCCTGTTGTGGAGCACAGGCTCTGGACGCGCAGGCTCAGCGGCAGTGGCCATGGCTCACGGGCCTAGCCACTCTGCTGCATGTGGGATCTTCCCGGACCGGGGCACAAACCCGTGACCCCTACATCGGCAGGCGGACTCTCAACCATTGTACCACCAGGGAAGCCCTCAACCTAAATTTTAATATACACTTCATATACATTTTAACTTCTAATAACAAACATGATAAAATATATATAAAATATCCTATGTTGACATTTATATATCAGCAAATAATTTCTTTTGTTTTATAATTAAAATAATGTTTCACTACATCATTTATAAATGCAACATATCAAAATTTGTATTCTTATATCATAAATAGTTTAGGAATTGTAAAAGTTTTTTAGGGCTGCCTTAACAAGGTGCACAAGGTGGGTAGCATAACAGAAATTTATGTTCTCACAGTTCTGGAGGCTAGAAGTCTGAGATCAATGTTTCCTCAGGGTTGGTTCCTTCTGAAAGCTGTAAAGGAGAATCTGTTCTGTGCCTCTGTCCCAGCTTCTGATGGTTTGCTGTCAGTCTTTGGTGTTCCTTATCTCGTGGGTGCATCACCTTGATCTCTGCCTTCATATTTACATGTCATGTTTACTGTGTGCTTGTGTGTTTCCAAATTTCCACTTTTTATTAAAAAAAAACCCAGTAATTTGATTAGGGCCCCACCCTATTCCAGTGTGGCCTCATCTTAACTCATTACATCTTCAATGACCCTATTTCTGAGGTACTGGACTTTAGCATATGAATTTTGGGGGAACACAATTCAACCCCTAACAAGGATTTTTTTCTATATTGTGAATATTTTTGACATGCAAATTTTAAATATTTATTTAAACTCCTACTTTATCATATAACATGCAAAAAAATTGAAACTAGAGACTACAAAATCGCTAGGGAGAGATCAGGAAATTCACACAGCAGTCAAAGAATGTTAGGTAATACTGTTCGGTGTGAAAGTGGATTGTCCTTTTCTCTCTTCACTTAAAAGCTTACATTCTCTTATAGAATAGAAATTTACTTACCTTATATCTTATTTTGTTTTATAATTATGTTGAATATGTTGCTTTTTCTTATTAGATTATAAATTTTGGAAGATGATTATGCAGAATTTTATTTTTAATTTAATGCCAATGTGCTGCACATAATAGATGTTCAATAAGTAAATAAATGACTAAAGGTGATGGTACGAAAAAAGAACTAATTAAACTTCACATTGTTATCATTGACTTTTTTTGATGTACCATTTATTTCATTTGACTAAACATTCTTTGTTTGAATGGTATCTTTTATTTCAAATGATTGCGTAAGGGTTGTTAAGTAGATACGTAGTAATCACTACACTTTCCACTATGTTATACTCCAGGGTGAAGTGTAACATCTGCTCTACAATGAACGGCATGGCACCAGAAAGATTTCATCACCCAGGAGAAACATCAAATCTAACTGAAAGCATAGTGTCTCAGATTTAGGACAGGTAAAATATAGTTACCCGAAGATAAATTTGACCAGGAAAGGAGAATTAAGCTATTTTGCCAAGAAATCCATTGACTTTTTTGGGACAACAGTAAACTATCCCTTTATCAGTTAATAGAATACAAAGTTATATGCCACACAATAACATGGGAAACTATTTCTAGAGCTCTAAATTTCATAAAAAATTTGAAGTTGTAGATTTAGTTTTCAAAGATACTGCTATTTTCTCCAGTCTTTCAAACTTCAGTGGAAAAGAAGTGGAAATATATTTGTCATTCCATTTAGTTTCCAGGAAGTTAAGACTGTCTTATCCTTTTGCAAACATGGTACTGAAGAAGTATGCAATATTTCACTTTCATATTTTTAGCAATATACTATATCAAACCATGACACTTATTCAAGGGAGAAGAAGATGGACTTTCATGAAACTAAGCAGTCTCCAAGTGTGTCAGTAAAGAAAAATATTTCGATGTAGCTGTTCTTAAAATTTTATGACTAAATATCCTCAAAGCACAGGATAATACAAATGTACTAGGCCCAAGGGTCAAATAGGAATCAGCCAAGGAACTTTAACGTCATAGCTTTTAGATTTTCAAATTTATAACAATTTTGTTTCATATTCCAGGATAGAGAAGAATTTGTTTTAATGTTAAAATATATTTTCCCAATTTTTACTAAAATGATAGGCTAGGATGCACTTACTTATTTTGTGGATTCCAGGAAATTGGTGTGTTTTGCATATTTCAGTTTAAGGTAGCAAAACGAGCACAAGTGGAAGTCACCCTGCCTTTCCTTCAAATGTCATATTAGACATTTTCCAGAACTCACAGGCATAAGTTCTCTGATCATTGAGGGAGATGACAGGTGGATTCTCACCCAGCAATTTAAATTGTTATTTTTCACATAAAAATTTTTGGTGAGAACTTATCTCTTATCTTGCATAAGTAACACTGCACAATAAGCCATTCCATCATATTTTGTAGATATCTTCCCTAGCTTGCTGTTTCCTTTCAGTTTTGTTTTAAAAATACAGATATTTTAAATTATTCTATTGTTTTTTTTAACATCTTTATTGGAGTATAATTGCTTTACAATGGTGTGTTAGTTTCTGCTTTATGACAAAGTGAATCAGTTATACATATACATAGGTTCCCATATCTCTTCCCTCTTGCGTCTCCCTCCCTCCCACCTTCCCTATCCCACCCCTCTAGGTGGTCACAAAGCACTGAGCTGATCTCCCTGTGCTATGCGGCTGCTTCCCACTAGCTATCTATTTTACGTTTGGTAGTGTATATATGTCCATGCCACTCTCTCACTTGTCACAGCTTACCCTTCCCCCTCCCCATATCCTCAAGTCCATTCTCTAGTAGGTCTGTGTCTTTATTGCCGTCTTACCCCTAGGTATTTCATGACCTTTTTTTTTCTTCTTCTTCTTAGATTCCATATATATGTGTTAGCATACGGTATTTGTTTTTCTCTATCTCACTTACTTCACTCTAGATCCATCCACCTCACTACAAATAACTCAGTTTCTTTTCTTTTTATGGCTGAATAATATTTAATTGTATATATGTGCCACATCTTCTTTATCCATTCATCTGTCGATGGACACTTAGGTAGCTTTCATGTGCTGGCTATTGTAAATAGAGCTGCAATGAATATTGTGGTACATGACTCTTTTTGAATTATGGTTTTCTCAGGGTATATGCCCAGTAGTGGGATTCCTGGTCATATGGTAGTTCTAATTTTAGTTTTTTAAGTAACCTCCATACTGTTCTCCAAAGTGGCTCTATCAATTTACATTCCCACCAACACTGCAAGAGTGTTCCCTCTTCTCCACGCCCTCTACAGCATTTATTGTTTTTTTCTATCCTGTTCCATTGGTTTATATTTCTGTTTTTGTGCCAGTACTATACTGTCTTGATTACTGTAGCTTTGTACTATAGTCTGAAATCCAGGAGCCTGAATCCTCCAGCTCCATTTTTCTTCCTCAAGATTGCTTTGCTATTCAGGGTCTTCTTTGTTTCCATACAAATTGTGAATTTTTTTGTTGTAATTCTGTGAAAAATGCAGTGGTAGTTTGAAAGGGATTGCATTGAATATGTAGATTGCTTTGGATAATATAGTCAATTTCACAATGTTGATTCTTCCAGTCCAAGAACATGGTATATCTCTCCATCTATTTGTATCATCTTTAGTATCTTTCATCAGTGTCTTATAATTTTCTGCATACAGGTCTTTTGTCTCCCTAGGTAGGTTTATTCCTAGTTTATTCTATTGATTTGAGTCTTCTCCCTTTTTTTCTTGATGAGTCTGGCTAATGGTTTATCAATTTTCTTTATCTTCTCAAAGAGCCAGCTTTTAGTTTATTGATCTTTGCTATCATTTACTTCATTTATTTTTTATTTATTTCTGATCTGATCTTTATGATTTCTTTCCGTCTGCTAACTTTGGAGTTTTTTTGTTCTTCTTTCTCTAATTGCTTTAGGTGCAAGATTAGGTGGTTTATTCAAGACGTTTCCTGTTTCTTAAGGTAGGATTTTATTGCTATAAACTTCCCTCTTAGAACTGATTTTGCTGCATCCCATAGGTTTTGGGTCGTCGTGTCTCCATTGTCATTTGTTTCTAGGTATATTTTGATTTCCTCTTTGATTTCTTCAGTGATCACTTCGTTATTAAGTAGTGTATTAAGTAGTGTATTGTATAGTCGCCATGTGTTTGTATTTTTAACAGATCTTTTCCTGTAATTGGTATCTAGTTGTGGTTGGAAAAAGTACTTGATACAATTTCAGTTTTCTAAAATTTACCAAGGCTTGATTTGTGACCCAAGATGTGATCTATCCTGGAGAATGTTCCACGAGCACTTGAGAAAAATGTGTATTCTGTTGTTTTTTGATTGGGATGATTCATGTCTATTCATGTATTCCACAGATGCAGGGTATATCAAGTTGATTGTGGAGCTTTAATCCGCTGCTCCTGAGGCTGCTGAGAGAGATTTCCCTTTCTCTTCTTTGTTCTCACAGCTTCCAGGGGGTCAGCTTTGGATTTGGCCCCGCCTCTGCCTGTAGGTCGCCTGCGGGCGTCTGTTCTTCTCTCAGACAGGACTGGGTTAAAGGAGCCGCTGATTCGGGGACTCTGGCTCACACAGGCAGGGGGGAGGGAGGGGCACGGAGTGCGGGGAGAGCCTGCGGCAGCAGAGGCTGGCGTGACGTTGAACCAGCCTGAGGCGCGCCATGCGTTCTCCCGGGGAAGTTGTCCCTGGATCCCGGGACCCTGGCAGTGGCGGGCTGCACAGGCTCCCCAGAAAGGAGGTGTGGAGAGTGACCTGTGCTTGCACACAGGCTTCTTGGTGGCGGCAGCAGCCGCCTTAGCGTCTCATGTCCGTCTCTGGGGTCCGCGCTCATAGCCGCGGCTCGCGCCCGTCTCTGGAGCTCCTTTAAGCAGCGCTCTTAATCCCCTCTCCTTGAGCACCAGGAAACAGAGAGGAGAAAAAGTCTCTTTCCTCTTCGGCAGGTTCAGACTTTTCCCCAGACTCCCTCCGGCTAGTCGTGGCGCACTAACCCCTTCAGGCTGGGTTCACGCTGCCAAGCCCAGTCCTCTCCCTGGGCTCCGACCGAAGCCGGAGCCTCAGCTCCCAGCCCCCGCCCCCACCCCCACCCCCGCGGGTGAGCAGACAAGCCTCTCGGGCTGGTGAGTGCGGGTCAGCACGGATCCTCTGTGCGGGAATCTCTCCGCTTTGCCCTCTGCACCCGTTGCTGTGCACTCCTCCGTGGCTCGGAAGCTTCCCCCCTCCGCACCCGCCGGGAAGTGGCTTCCTAGCGTGTGGAAACGTTTCCTCCTTCACAGCTCCCTCCCACTGGTGCAGGTCCCGTCCCTATTCTTTTGTCTCTGTTTTTTCTTTTTTCTTTTTTCCTACCCAGGCACGTGGGGAGTTTCTTGCCTTTTGGGAGGTCTGAGGTCTTCTGCCAGCATTCAGTGGGCGTTCTATAGGAACAGTTCCACGTGTAGATGTATTTCTGATGTATCTGTGGGGAGGAAGGTGATCTCCGCGTCCTACTCTTCCTCCATCTTCCTCAACTCCTCTGTTCTATTGTTGAATCATTGATTTTTTTTCCTCAGAGGAATGTTTTTTCCTCATATATTTAAATACTTAAAACTCATATGTTTTAAGTATTTAAATATGTGTATCAGTTTTAAGTACTTAAATATACCATGCCTAGAATTCTTTTCTTTTCCAAAGATTGTTCTCCTCATTTGTTAGTTTTATAAAAGTGAGCCAGTATCTCCAAGAAGCACAATATAAATCTGAGGGTTGGGGGAATAATAATAGACCTCTGGGCTGCTGGATTGCATTTCCTTGTAAAGAACAATTAAAAAGACTTAAGCGCTGAGCTTTGTCATTCATCCTCCCAAGGTTTCAGTCAACACGTTCTCCAAGATTCCGGAACAAGAGTTGGAGAGAATATACTTCAGAACATCTTCCTTCTTGGGATAATTGACAACAAATCTTATTTGAACCGGGTCCCCAAGGAACTGGTACCTACTGTATTAGGGCCAATTCCTTTCCCTCACTTAAAAGGCCCTTCAAGCACCAGTCCTAATATGTCTCCATAGTCTTTCTGACACTCTCAGAGTCTTCTGCTCAAAATAGATCATCCAGTTGTCCCCACACAAATGTCACATTTTTCCTCTTTCATCCCATTGGTCTCATTCTTTTGACTGATGTAGTTCCTAACTAGCTTGGAATAGCTCTTTCCAATTCCGCCTATCAAAAATTAAATCTTCTGTTCAAGGCAGAGTTCAGAATGTGATCTCTTTCACAAAGCATTTCTTGATAACACCAATAAGACGAGGTCTTTGCCTCTCCTAAACTTATACATAAGTATTAATATCTCTTACAACCTATTTTTTTTCATTTTAATTATAATTACATATGTGACTTTTGCATTTGTCCCTTTTTAGCTTCTTAGGGTTATAGAAAAATATTTTCTTAATATTTCTACCTCCACACAGCATGTGTTGCACATATTTGGAATTCCAGCTTAAAGTGCTTGAATTGGATCCATTTACATAAAATTCTAGAAAATGCAAAATATAGTGACAGAAAATAGATCATAGTTACCTAGGGATGGGGGTGGGGGGAACACAGGAGAGGGTGGGCAGAGAGGTATGTGACAGACGGATTACAAAGGGACATGAGGAAAATTTTAGAGGTGACAGATAATAGCTTTGTGGATGCCTTATGGGTGTATATATAGGTCAAAACTTATCACTTAAATACCTGTCATTTATTGTCGATTTTACTTCAATAAAACTTTTTACAAAACCGAGGTTTGTGCAACAAAGAAAATAGAGTGCTCTGTGAGAGATCTTTAGGACAGTCAGTGAAAGCTCTTTTTGGGAATAGCTATGAATTCTAATCCTCATGGATGAGAAAGAGCTAAACCCATGAAATTCTAGAAAAAACCTTACCCAGATAGAGGAAACAGCTGCAAAATTGTAAAGAACTTGGAGTATTAATGAAAATAAAAGGAACAGGGAAAGTCAGGAGTGGGAGGGTGACAAGAAATGAGGTTGGGATGGTAAGAACTCCTCCAGATAGAGTTTGGATTTTATTTGAAATAAAAAGGGGAATTACTAAAGGCTTTTCAGCAAGAGGTTGTATAGACATAATCCAGTTTATGTATTAAAAAGGTTACTTTCTCTGAGAATTACTTTCTACAATAAATCCACGTGTCTGAGGGTCAAGTGGGGATAGGGGTATGAGAATGGGGTAGGAATTAAAGTAGAAGCAGAAAGATGAGGTGTCCTGGTGAGATGAGAAACTGTGTGCCTGGACTGGAGTGATAGGAGTGCGTTGGAACTGTGAATTGATTCCATTTTACTTTCATTTTTTTGCAGGTTTAACTTTTTAGATTCCATATATTAGTGATCTTATACAGTACTGGTCTTTCTCTGGCTGGCTTATCTTGCTTAGCATAATGCACTCAAGGTCCATCCTTGCTGTCACAGATAGAAGGATATCCTCCTTTTCAGAGTTGAATAATATTCCATTGTGTATATATACCACATCTTTCTTGTCCATTCATCCATTGATGGGCATTTGGGTTTTTTCCATATCTTGGCTATTATGAATAATGCTGCAATGAACATGGGAGTGCAAATACATCATCAAAATCCTTTTTTTTGTTTTTTGGGGATATATACCCAAAATGGAATTGCTGGATCATATAGTAGATCTATTTTTAAGTTTTTGAGGAACCTCCGTATTTTTTTCCATAGTGGTCATACCAATTTATTTTCTCATCAGCAGTGTATAAGTGTTCCCTTTTACCACAGCCTCATCATCACCTGTTGTCTCTTGTCTTCCTTGTGCTAGCTATTCTGACAGGTGTGAGGTGATATCTCATTGTGGTTTTGATTTCTTTTCCCTGATGATTAGTAATGTTGAGCATCTCTTCAAGTGTCTGTTGGCCATTTTGATGTCCTCTTTGGAGAAATGTCTATTCGGTTCCTCTGCCATTTTAAATAGAATTGTTTGCTGTTTTGTTATTGAGTTGACTGAGTTCTTTATATATTTTGGATATTAGCCTGTATTCAATATATTGTTTGCAAAAATTTTCTCCCATTCTGTAGATTGTCTTTTCATATTGTTAATTGTTTCTTTTGCTGTGCAGAGGTTTTGAGTTTGATGGAGTCACATTTGTTGACTTTTTTCTTTTATTGTTTGTGCTTTTGATATCATGCCCCCAAATTATTGCCAAGACCAATATCGATGAGCTTCTTCCTTATGTTTTTCTATGAGTTTTATGGTATCAGATCTTATGTTTAAGTCTTTGATGCAGTTCAAGTTAATTTTTGTTAGTGGTGTGAGATAGGAGTCCAGTTGCTTTGTTCTGCATGTGTCTCTTCAGTTTTCCCAGCACCATTTGTTGAAGAGACTATCCTTTCACCGTTGGATATTCTTGGCTCCCTTGTTGAATATTAATTAACCATATGTGCTGAGGTTTAATTCTTGGCTCTCTGTTCTGTTCCATTGGTCAGTGTGTCTTTTGGGGGGCCAGTAGCATACTGCTTTCATTACTATGGCTTTGAAGTGGGCAACCCCTACTCCCCACCTTCACCCTTCACCTCCTCTGCTAGAAAGGTCATGCTGGCTGCTGCCTTCTCTGCCATTACCACCTCTGCTGCTGTCACTTCCCTTGCTTCATCACCTCCTTTGCAATCAAATCCACCCACTTTTGGGTGCACAGATGAATGGACCTCCCAACTGTACTGGTATGCTGTGCAGAGGCACTTCTTTATTGTCATTTATGGATGTCTGATTAGTTGTAAATGAATAGGGAGAGAAAAAAGAATCATGCTGCCATGATCACTCCCCAGATTTATATTTTTTATATACTTAATTATAGTTTACTGTTATGAAGATATTACCTTTATGAAGATATTCATTATTTTGATTAAGAATTTTCTGAGAAGGTAGCTGGAATAAAATCAAGGAGATTAATTTTGGAAATAACAGAATTAGTGTGATTTTAGTCATGAAATATATTATACTTCCAAGATTTTAATATGATTGTTAAACTATTAGTAAGTACAATAAAAGAAAATATAAGGTGAACAAAATTAATATTGAAAAGTATATAATATATCCATTGTTAAACATAAATGAATTGCCTTAGCAGGGAAAATTTGTTTTTAAAAAAACAACAGTTAATGCATAGATAATGATATTCTATTAAATATATATTTTTGTATCAGTTTTATGAAATATGTATATTAATTGCTGAAAAAGAATTCACTTTTCATTTTTCTTTAGAGGTATTGCATTACCTAGAAAATGTGAAAATTCAGAAATAGCTTTTGTAGTTCTAAATATGTGTTCTTTGTTAGTACACACAAGCCCCATTATCTGGACCATATGAATAATAGTCAAATTTAAACTGTAAAAATTTAGGTAAGAAGGAGAATATCTAAAGTAAAATAACTTATTTAGAATATTGAATGGCTTTGGAATAAATTAGGTATTTTCCCCCACTATTTTATCTAGCCATGTCATAAAGACTAAGATTTGTACACAGAGAAAGGCCTTTTCAATATATAAGGTCAATATCTAATTCTAGAAGATGGCAGGAACCCAATTAAATATAAAAGAGGGTATCAGTATCAGATTTAAGTATCATAATTTATGTAGATTAAAGTGTAAGGCATCCTGGATCTTCACAAATGGTTAATGGTAGCACTGCGAATGTTTTGAGCTTAATTTGGACTGGTAAGTTTAGTGGTAATCCCCAAGGATGGCGGCCAGGAAGCCAAATCACAATGTCCAAGGAGGCCTAGTATACCTATGCTCATTTTAGCCCATTGGCATAAGCAAGAGGGATAGTGTGTAGGCAGCAGATACCTTGGGCAATTGTTTTATTCTTATGCAGACTTTGGTTTTTTCAAGGAGATTGACACCTGGATTGAAGTGAAACCCCAAGTAGTGGTTGGCAGTGTAACTATAATGTTTAACTCCTTCAGAGGTGAGGCTAAAGATGTTTGGGCTGAGTTTCATGGTCCCAATCAAACTAGGCTGCGGTCAGGGAAATGGGGTAAGAGTGCAATTATACTAAATTAGTACAAATAGAATGAGAGGAGTAGATAAGAGATACCACTCACTGGACAAGTGTGTCCAAGGCCTTACTAGACCCATTCAAGGCTGCAGGCAGCAAAGGAATTTTATATTCTGGCTCCTACTAATTTGGGGCTTCAAATATGCTAGACTGAGTTAGCATGGCTCAAGCCTTGAATATCTGTTTTAGCAACTGACTAGGGCAGGGGAATTTGAGGAGCGCTTTACTATCATAATGTATTTAAGGACATCATATGTCTGTATCTCAGAGGAGTCTAAATACACAGGAAGGGATGACATGGCTCCAGGTTCAAAGGTTAGAGGGAATGTAGAGACAAGGATCCCTGCACAGGCCTACACATGTGAGATTTTAGGGAATGGTGATTCACAAAACCTAAGTCTTTCTGAAAGAGCTAGTATAGTGTCTTCCAGCGTAGAATAGGCAAGACTGATGGAAGCTGTTACCTGTCTCATTGCTCTGTGGATTGGTGGTAAATAGTTATTACACAAAATTGAGAAACAGCAGTACAGAGGCTCAGACTCATATTCTGTGACTCAAATTCAGAAGTGCTCACCATTTGGTCGCTACTTAGGCCTTTTATTTATAAGTGAGAAAGGCTATTTTTCTCTGAATCATGCAATAAATCAGAGGTGCCATAAAGGTTCTACTCCTGTCCAGTAGATGCCCCACTACATACTTTTTGTTCTAGAATTAAATGAATTACTACAAGTATTCCTGCTATATCACAAAATCGAGATTATTCCTATTTCAGGAAATATTCAGATGATGTCTCATTCTTTCATCTTTCAAAAGATTCCCTGTTTGACGCTTTTACTATGGGTTGGACAATTTATAGTATTTGATTAGGTAATAGGAATTTAGGAAAGAAAATAAATTACCGACACTGAAGGATCCCTGTTAAAAAAATTTTTCCCCTATACTTTATGATGCGTAAGAGCATATGGAATCACACCCTACTGCCTACTTAAATTATTTCACCAAAGACTACTTTGCAGCAATTATACTAATGGCATATCTTGTTTTTCAAACAAGTAATACTAAGGCATTGTAGGAGGTGATAATAATCTTTTTTATAGTTGATAAAGTACTTTGAGAGTATACCCTCACTTTCATACACTTAAAACTTCCTAAGATAATTGAGCCTTGGATAAATATACTTTGCTTTTCTGAAACCAGAGAATCATTTTCTTTTTTCAAAGTTAAAAGAAACTATTTAAAGTATTTGAATGGGAAGAAAAACTGCTTATATAAGAGTGCAAAATACATTTAAATATTTTTAATATCCAAGCTTGGGATCTTTATGAAAGTCTGTATTTCAATTTGGAGAAAAATGGATGAGAATGAGACTTGAAGACAAATTCAAGATTAAAAATTTTAAAAACCCACATGGAAACCAAACATCAGTGGCTGTTATTAGAGATAGTGACTTTCCACAAAATGACTTTTCCATAAAAATTCCTGGATTTTCCTTTTTT
This sequence comes from Neophocaena asiaeorientalis asiaeorientalis, assembly GCF_003031525.2. Lineage (NCBI taxonomy): Eukaryota > Metazoa > Chordata > Mammalia > Artiodactyla > Phocoenidae > Neophocaena > Neophocaena asiaeorientalis. Next base: position 467,573 of record NW_020175434.1, on the reverse strand, counting down.
TTTACTTTTCCCTTATAGTGACCATTTTCAATGTTTCTGAAGCTCCCTTAAGGACTCAGAGAGTAAAGGAACTATACTTGTTTGAGGTTCTAATCTTAAACCAAGTATTTTAAACTTAAAAGAAAAATACGTACATGTAAAAACTTCAAATAATGGAATAAAATGGGACTACAATGCTAAATTTTTCTATTGTAAAAGTCTAAACTGTTTTCCAGAGGCAGAAGTCTTTTAAGAGCTCCTTGTTTAACCTTCCAGAAATTATTACTACCTAAGCAATTATATATAAAAATTTCTAGAAATATGACAATTACAGATAAATACATATCATTTACACATACACACATATGCACATGCACAGTTTTTCTATTTCAGTGTTCTTTTCTGACACCATTTGTGAAAGGTTTATCTATTAAGAAAATTAACTTCAAATGTTCCATAAATGCTGAAATTATTTTGCAGTTTTTAAGTTGCTTCCGTTTATGCTGTCTCTTTAATCAAGTAGAAGTATTAAAGTTTTAGGTATTCAGATTTATCTAATTTTGTGTTATGATTCTCAGTTTTTCTTATGCTTAGAAAACTTTTCCCAATCCAAGATAATTTACAGAACTTCTTACATGTTTTTACATAATGGTGTTAGTGTTGCTATTTAAATCTCAGATATATTTATTGTTGTTATTTAAGTGTTTAATCCAGCTGAAATTTATCTTAGTATAATAAATAAAATTTGGAGCTAACTCTTTTTTTTCCCCAGAGTGATTAACTAATTGCCCCAATATAAATGTTTGAGTTATCATTTCTTTAGATTCTCATTTTTATTCCAATAATATGTGAATTTCTTTCAAAACAATAATTGTAAATAAACAAAATTTTGTTTAATTTCTTTTTTAAAAAAGATTGCCTTTTCTGATATAGTTCTTGGAAAATCCCTAGAAGAGATTTTGAACTAATCATCTTATAACGGTGAATAATCCTATAATCATGAACCTTGCTTAGGGTTTTCCTAAGAAAATTCCCAAGTTTTTTACAATGCACAGGAAATAATCTCCTCATTTTTCCTAGTTTAGCTATATTTTGCAAGTTTTAGGAAGTGATGAGGCATTTTTGTTTGGAACCTCCCATTTTCACGATAAAAAAATTTTTGGAGCAGTTTTAGATTTATAGATAATGCAAGGATCGTATAGTTCCCAAATCTCCCAACAGTGTCCCTAATTATTAACATCTTACATTACATGAAATGTACAATTACATTAGTATTATACATTTGTCACAAATAATAAAACAATCATGATACGTTATTATGAACTAATGTTCATACTTTATTCAGAGTTCCTTAGATTTTCTAAGGAGAAACTAGAGAAACAGAGTTCCTATTTCTGTTCCAGGATCCCACCTAGAACACCATATTACATTTTGGTGTTGCTGTGGTCTGAAAGTTTGTGTGGACCCCACACAATTCATGTGTTGAAATCCTAATACCCAATGCCATAGATACGTAGCCTTTGGGAGGTGCTTAGTTCATGAGAGCGGAGCCCTGAGTGGGATTAACGCCCTCATAAAAGACATCCCAGAGAGACCTCTGGCCTCTTCTACATGTGAGGATACAAGATGTCTGAGACCCAGAAGAGGGCCCTCACCCAGCCATACTGGCACCCTGATCTCAGAATGCTATCTTCCAGAACTATGAGAAATAAATGTCTATTTTTTATAAGCCACCCAGTCTAAGGTATTTTGTTATAGCTGCCTGAACAGACCAAGATGGTTGTAATGTCTCCTCAGACTCTTCTTAGCTGTAAGTTTCTCAGACTTCCCTTATTTTTGATGATATTGAAAGTTATTAAGAGTGCTGGTGAGGTAATTTGTAGAATTTCCCTCAACTGGGGTTTGTTTGATGTTTTTCTCATGATTAGTCTGGCCTTATGGGTCTTTGGGAGAAAGACAACAGAGGTAAAATGCCGTTTCTCATCACATCATCTCAAGGGTACATGCTATCAGTATGACTTATAACTGTTAGTCACCTGACTGAGGTAGCATTTGTCAGGTTTCTCTACTGTCGGGTAATTCTTTTTTGTCTCCTTTTTATCTCTGCTCTTTGGAATGACGTCACAATGCACAACCCATCCGTAAAAGAGTGTGGAGTTACTCTGCCTCACTGAGGGCAAAGAATGTATGTAAGTTATTTGGAATCCTTCTGCATGGAAGATCTGTCTATTCTCCCTATTTATTTATTTAATCATTTTTATACAATTATGGAATCCTCTATATTTATTTTATATTTTGTGTCCATTTTGTTAAAAATCTAAGATAAATCTATCTTGATTCAGAAAAAGAAACCACTGATTGGCTAGCAGACAGCAGGGCAGAGGACAGATACAAGGATGAGAGCCTGAGTCACTGCCTGAAGAAACAATTTCTAGAAGCAGAACTGAGGTCAAAGGATTAAATGAAAAAGAAAAACCATTAGAATAATTTTGATTTATTCAAAATTTGACTAGGATGATATGGCCAGTACTTGCTATTTTTTCCCTCAATATCTATTTTCTCTCTTCTTCTAAAGTAACCACACTCTTGATACTTAGCTGGGTATAAGACAACTAGAATAAGGACTCTAATTTCCAGTTTACAATGTATTTATGTGTGGCCATGTGACTAAACTTTGTTTACTGGAATATAAAGAGAATTGATGCTTATGACTCCTGGGTTATTTTCTTGATGATTAGGAGTGCAGATATGGTGGAGAGCAATTTGGAGCCATGCTGGGGGTGTAGTGTGATAGGCAGCAGTCTGGGAAAGAGCTGTAAATTAGAAGGATCCTGGGTGATTGCCACTATAAAGCCACCAAACCAAGCCTAGGCAGCAGTACTTGGATGATTAATTACCTGATGTGTACCTGGTTAGGAAGAAACAAACCTGCGTCAGATAAGCTTACAATATGCTGTTATAATTGATTGTAACTTACCAGTTAAGAAAAAAATGTTATTTTAAAATAAGGAAGCGGGAGGAAATTGAACTGATTTGCAGCTACTTATTTAGTGTAAGGGTTAAAAAAAAAAAGGCAAACAGAAAATTGTGCATTTCAGACTTTTTCTACTTAAAACATGTGTGATCAGTTTTTTGGGGTTTTTTTTCCTTTTTTTGCCCTTAGAGAGGTTGTCTGAAAGATGCTGGGAGCTCTTAAAAAATGTTATGGCTGAACAATCTTATTGAAAGTCCTCTCAGGATAGTCTGTTTTCCCTGATGGTCCCTTTACAATTGATATTAAAACCTAAGGCTAAACCTTCACAATAACCCCTCCCAGTTCATGGCTGGGGCATCAAGGCCCATGTACAGCTATGAAAAGCTTTACACTTTAATTTCAGCTTTTTAGGAAGCTCCCAAAGTATCAGTTCTAACTAAATGATACATTCTTTCTTTTTTATTCTCTGCTTATTGTAAATATCCACATTATGTTTAAGTTCACCTGTAAAGCTACAATAGAAAAGATAAAAATACTCAAAAAATGCCTAAGAAGTAATGAGGATGTGAATTTATTCCCAGCCTTACAGGCTGGCGAAGGATTTTGAATTATATTAGATGATACAAATGATGTTTTAGGATGAGAAATTGCAGAACTAACTCATCTCAAAGTAAATGTCAGTTTGGAAGAGTGTTTTTCATGATAAGAGTCTTAAGTATTTTTCTGTGTGTATTATTTGTTGCTAGAGTCCAAAAATTAGCATTTCATAATATGTGAATATTTGCATTATTGCTGAGAAGAGATTTGTTCATGAGCTTTTATGATTCAAGTGGATTTAACCTAAATCCAAAATTTAATTACAAATAAGCTTGTTGTGTTGACTCAATCTTCAATTAGGTGGGAAACACACCAGCTGGGAGCTATCCACCTAACAGATTAAGAAACATTAATTTGAAGATATTCCAGTATACTTAAAAAGGATCCAAATCATTACAGACTTTCAATATTTTTATTTTATAGCCCTCTTTGGCATAATACATATTTTTTCCGTGTTGTCCAATTGTCAGGATTTAATGGTGGAAATAAAAGTATCGTAGTGTATTGGCTTAGAGTATTTCCAAGCAAGTTGATATTAAGTGCTGGTCATTTCAAAAGCTTTGTAATTGAGAATATCTTAACTTTTACTAAATTAATTCATGTAATGATTTTTGTTCTCTTATCCTTTTTGTGTGTTGTCGATACAAAGAGAAGCTTATATAAAAGGTCTCAGGGGATTATCTTGATCCTTAGAACTTCCAAGGTATTATCCTTTAGCACCATTACAACAAATAGGCACTCTGTGATAGATGCAAATACGATTTCCAAAGCTACATTTAACTGCATAATTTGTAACAGAAGCTGGGTGTGGGTACTGCCTGCAGAGTGAAAAGCAATCCAGAATAATCGAATCAGCATGATCACTGAATCTTTATTAGTCTTTGGTTAGTTCCATTAGCATGCAAAGGAAGCTATCTTTGTGCTCTTATCTTTCATTAATGCACCTTTTTAAAGTAACTCCAAGAAAATTAGAAGAAACTAGAAAATAAATGTCTCTCTTTTTTTTTTCTTTAAAATCTGGCTCTGCAAACATCTTCTCTTGACAATTTGACTCTGTATTGAACGGTCTCCAGCTTTCATTAATATATTCCTTTTGTCATGCATAGAGAGTAGACTGATCTTAACCTGTACCCAATATTATTTAATTAAAAAATTTTCCAGCTCTATGTAACTGGAGAAAAAGAGAAGATGCCACACTTTCTTTTTCTCCTCCATATTTTATACTATTTGGAGATATTAGGACATCTTAGTTCTAATTCTTCCACTAATAGATGAGTGTCAGATCACCTCACCTCTTTAGGTCTCAGTTTTCTTATCTGTGATATGAAGGGGTTTGGCAAGAATTTTTTCTAAAGCTCCTTAATACCAATAGGACATTAAAAGTAATGAATAGGTATTAGGTCAGGGACTTTTATTCAAAGCATTTTGAAGGTGTTTTCTAACAGTTCTTCCTTGGGAAGAACCATATACATCTTGTGTATTTTTTTTTTTTTTTTTTTTTTTTTTGCGGTACGCGGGCCTCTCACTGTTGTGGCCTCTCCCGTTGCAGAGCACACGTTCCGGACGCTAAGGCTCAGTGTCCATGGCTCACGGGCCCAGCCGCTGCGCGGCATATGGGATCTTCCTGGACTGGGGCACGAACCTGTGTCCCCTGAATCGACAGGCAGACTCCCAACCACTGAGCCACTAGGGAAGCCCAGTCAGGGACTTTTATTCAAAGCATTTTGAAGGTGTTTTCTAACAGTTCTTCCTTGGGAAGAACCATATAGATCTTGTGTATATATATTTGAATAGGACACATCTTTTCAGTGGTTTAGTCCTCAAAGTCATTTCCCAGTTGTATCAGTTTCCTATTGATGTTGCAACAAATTACCAAAAAATTTAGTGGCTTAAAATAGCACAAATTAATCTTACAGTTCTGGATGTCAAAATGGGCCTCACAGGGCTAAAAATTCAGGTGTCAGTAGGGGCTATGTGATGCTCCAGCTCCTGGCACCATCCTCCATCTTCTAAGCCAAGAGTATAACATCTTCAAACCTCCTCTCTCTCTCTCTGACAGCCTGCTTTGCTCTTAGGAAGACTGTTGTAATAACATTGGACCCACCTGGATAATCCGGGATAATGTTTTACAATTTGAAGATCTTTAGTCTTACCTTTGCCACATAAGGTAATATATTCCGTTTCTGGGGATTAGAATGTAGCATCTTTGGGGAGTCAGTATTCTCCCACTGTACCTACCAGTGAACCCTAGGTATCTTGCTTGCCTTTCCTTTATGAAGCTAATCTTAGCAACTCATTATCTTGGTAAATATGTCTCCCTTAAGACTGGCTGGTTTTCTCCATTTCCCAGTTTCTTTCTTAGGTGTTAGGAGGTATTGAGATGCCACTCCTTAGAGGTGGTGCTAGAAGTACCTCTTAAAGCTCAGATTCTTGCTCAAGGGAGATTTGGGAGAGACGCACTGCATTTTCAGTCTATCTGTGGCATCCTTATTCACATTTGGAAGAGGGGTGGTGGCGAGTGTTTGTGTAAAATACCTTCCTAGTTTTTCCTTAATGAAGAACATTTTCTTATCTGGCCCAAGAATCCTTTCTTTGGTTCCAGTGCCAGTGTCAGTTCCTAGAGCTGCCCCCACTCGCTGGTGCTGAAACTAGTCACTATAAGACTAGTTTATTCCTTCGGTGTAATTTGTCTATCTTAGTTTCTTTTTTATTTCTGTTTTGAAAAACTAAATTCTATATAATTTCAATGTCAGGTTTTTTTACTCAAATAATACCGATTATTTGATTATTCTTGAGTGCCACATGCCTGCTGCTCTAGCCTGAGTTCTTTCTCAAACACAACTATCATTAGTTGGTGAACACTGTCCAGAATATTTCCTATGTATCTACATATGTGTATGTGTACATGAACATTTATAATTGTAAACTCATTTTTTGTGGGCTTTTTAAGTTAGTGAAATCATATACCGCCTATATCATTCCCAAACTTTTTTTGCACTTAAATATCTGGGAGATCTTTCAATGTCCTTGTATATTGACTTGATGCATTCTTTTTTATTGATGCATAGCATTTTTGGTTTAGATGTACTATTATTCATATACTAATTTCTTTCTAAGATCAACATATGGTTATCAATATTAATCTGTTATAATCATTAAGAAAATTAGCATCTTCTCTATATTTCTAGGGTGGAATTTCCTGATCAAAGAAGTGGCATATATAAAATTAAGATACACTGCCATATTGCACTTGAGAAGGTTTAATTAATTTCCAACTCCTCTCAGCAGTCAATAGAGTGTGTTTCTTCAAATTCCAACAATACTTGCCCGTCTTGTGGTTGAAAAATTGTATCACATTGTTTTAATATTCATAATTCAGTGACATTTTTCTTCTGTGTTGCCTTTGTTCTATTTTTTATTAGTAGGTTTACATTTTTCCTTTTAATTTGAAAGATTATTTTTACATGTTCTGCAGGTAAAAGATAAGTCCAGTCTGTGGCTTGTCTTTTAACTTTCTTTATGGCAATTTTGATATGCAAACGCCTTTACATCTTACTATAATCACATTTTTCAATGTTTCAATTAGGGCTTTTACATTTTGTCTACTGTTAAAAAGAGACCTTCTGGCATATGTATATAAATCATTTCTTTTTACTGAATTCTCATTCTGTGGTATTTTTGTTCTTTACATTTAGTTCATTAATCAATCTGTGATTAATATTTGGCCTCATCAGAAACAAGTAAGCTTGTCTTGATTGTTCTAGACTAAATTTGGGTTTCTGTTACTTTAAGGACTATACTAACTTCCTATTACTGCTGTAGCAAATTAATACAAACTCAGCAGCTTAAAACAAGGCAAATGTATTATCTCACAGAGCTGTAAGTCAGAAGTCTTGATACAGCCTTGCTCAGTTGGGTCCTCTGCTTAGTTTCACAAGTTGAAGTCAAAGTGTCCATAGGCTATATTCCTCCCTGGAGACAGTGAAGATGGACCTGCTTACAAGTTCATTCAGGTTGTTGGCAAAATTCAGTTTCTTGAGGTTGCAGAGCCAAGGTTCTTATTTCTTATCTGGCTGTCAGCCCAAGTCTCTCTCAGTTTCTTAAGGCCACCTGGGTTTCTTGTCATGTTGCCTCTTCATCTTCAACCCATCAAGAACATTCCAAGTCCTTCTCATGCTTTGAATCTCTTTAATTTCTCCTTCTTCCATATCTCCTCTGCCTCCAGCTAAAGTTCTCTGCTTTTAAGGGCTCATGTGATTAGATTGAGCTCACCTGAATAATCCAGGATACTCTCCCTATTTGAAGATTCAGAAATTTAATTCCTTCTGCAAAGTCCCATCTGCCATATAATGTAAAATATTCACAGGTTCTGGGGATCAGGGCATGGGCATTTCTGAGAGGTCATTATTTTGCCTACTATAGAAGCACACTGATCTTAGGTTGGGCACCATCTTCTTAGTTATTCCAACTAGTTTATGCTCTGTTTATGGATGTTTCTGATTAAAAATGATTTTGTTGCTTTTAAAAACTCTTCTACTTCCATGGCAATTTCTTCTACGCTCCTCTTTTCTTCTGAGGAATAGTTTGAGTTCACAGCCCAATTACAGAACATATATGCATACACATGAACACACGGTAGCATGTACACATGTGTATGTGTGCACATATATGTATGTATGTACATGTATAGTAGTATAGCTACACATGCAAGTATGTGTATGTGTAGTGGTATGTATATACACATGTGGTATGTATGGGGTATGTATATGTATATATATAGTAAAGTGGCCTTCACATTGGTATGTTAAATTTGCTTCCAACAAAGCAATCAATCAATATGCGGTTATTAATATACTTCAATGAATGTATATCAGTGAGATGATTGGTTTTGGTACATGCATTTCTGTTGTTCTAATAATATCGATATTATAAAACACACACAAAAAGATGTCTTTAAAAGATAAAATAAAGATGCAAATAATATTTCTACTAAATATCTTGCTGAGTATATTATTGACCAATACACAGTTAGGGTAAGGCTTGACATTAGTGACAATGAGATATTTTGTTTATTTATTTATTTATTTACATTTGTATTACAGTTTTAGTTCTATATAATTGACATGTAGCACTGTACACATGTAAGGTGTACAGCATGATCTGACTTACATACATAATGAAGTGATTACCACAGTAAGTTTAGTGAACATCTATCATCTCATATAGATACAGAGTAAAAGAAAAAGAAAAAGATTTTTTCCTTGTGATAAGAACTCTTAGAATGTACTCTCTTAACGACTTTCATATATAATATACAGCAGCGTTAATTATATTGATCATACTGTACACTACACCCTTAGTACTTATTTATTTTTTAACTGGAAGTTTGTACCTTTTGACTGTCTTCATCCCTGCTTCTCGTAACCACAAATCTGATCTCTTTTTCTGTGAGTTTATTTGTTTGAAGTATGATTGACCTACAACACTATGTTAGTCCCTGGTGCAGAACACAATGATTAGATATTTCTATACACTACAAAATGATCACCATGTTGTCTAGTTACCATCTGTCACCATACAAAGGTATTACATTGTTATTGACTGTCTTTCCCATGCTGTCTGTACATTTCATTCCTGTGACTCATTTATTTTGTGACTGCAAGTTTGTACCTCTTAGTCTCCCTCACCTATTTCACTCATCTCCCTACTCCTCTCCCCACTGGCAACCACCTGTTTGTTCTCTCTATCTATGACTTTGTTTCTGTTTTATTATGCTTGTTCTTTTGTTTTTTAGATTCCACATACAAGTGAAATCATGCGGTATTTGTCTTTCTCTGTTTGACTTATTTTACTTAGCATAATATTCTCCAGGTCCATCCATGTTGTTGCAGATGGCAGGGTTGCATTCTTTTTTATGGTTGAATTATATTCCATTGTATATATGTATCACTTTATCCATTCATCTATCAGTGGACACGTAGGTTTCTTCCACATCGTGGCTATTGTGACCAATGCTGCAGTGAACATAGGAATGCATTTATATTTTCTAATTAGTGTTTTTGTTTTCTTTGGAAAAATATTCAGAAGTGGAATTGCTAAATTATATGGTAGTTCTATTTTTAATATTTTGAGGAACCAAAAATTGTATTTTTCTGTACTTGTATTTTACAATTACAATTTTGTAATTGTATTTTTTTAAATAAATTTTATTTATTTATTTATTTTTGGCTGCACTGGGTCTTTGTTGCTCCATGTGAGCTTTCTCTAGTTGTGGCGAGTGGGGGCTACTCTTAGTTGCAGTGCGTGGGCTTCTCATTGCAGTGGCTTCTCTTGTTGCAGAGCACGGGCTCTAGGCGCATGGGCTTCAGTAGTTGTGGCGCGAGGGCTCAGTAGTTGTGGCTCGTGGGCTCTAGAGCACAGGCTCAATAGCTGTGGCGCACGGGCTTAGTTGCTCCGTGACATGTGGGATCTTCCTGGACCAGGGCTCAAACCACTGTCCCCTGCATTGGCAGGCAGATTCTTGACCACTGCACCACCAGGGAAGTCCCTATACTTGTATTTAAATATCATAAAACAGCTGTTCAAAGATAATTTTCAAAATGGTAAAATAGTGGCTACCATACAAATATATATACACATGTCAAAGATATTTAATTCACTAATTAATTAGAGAACCTATAAAATGTCACATCTGGTTCGAAGGAGCACCTGAAGAATAGATATATATGGGCAGTCAGGAATGCTGAAAGGAATTTGAAAAATGGGTTGATATGGGCAGTATAAACATGGTCCCTGGTTTCAGGGAGCTCACAGTCTTGAGGGGAGCCAGTCTTTAATGAAGCTGTCCTAAGTACTAGCAAAGCACAGCATCAGAAGAGGTAAGTTTGATGGAGCATGGGATGTCAGACCAAACTTCCCTAAGGCAATCAGCTGAGAGCTGAGTCCTAATTGATAAATAGAAATGGTTAAATAGGTAAACAAGGTAGTGAGTGAGGGAGAGGACACAGGGTAATTCATGAAGAAGGGATATCTTATGTAAAATCCCTGTGGGTGGAGGAAATATTATAGTGGAGAGATAGGCAGAGTGACTTGAGGTAAAATCAGAGAAAAAGGGAGGGATAAAGCCTGCAGAGCTATGGTTATGGCCAGAAATGATGCTGAGAGATGAGTTAAGAGGCCGTTATAAAGTTGTTAAAAACACTGGTAGGACTAATATTAGGGCTACATGTAAACAGAACCATAAAAATATGGCTCAAAGAAGAGAGTCAAGATGTTTAAACATGTCTGTAAGAAGCAAAGAGTTAGCTTTGCTCCATTTTATTTGTCATAAAGTTGTATTTAATTTCCTGAGCAGTAATGTTTCTGAAATTTTGCCAAAAGGGAACGTTGGACAAAATAGATCACTTCGCTGAATAAACTGAATCCTTTGGGGTCTGGTTGAATTTAATACTCAGTAAATGCTGTTCAGAGATTAGAATATGATTTGTAACACTTTTTTTGGAATAGTTGTTTATTAAGAACAACATTATTTTTAAACAACATTGTAATATGGAGTGTTTTATATTGGTACTCTGAGCAGCTAAACATCTTTTGGCAATATGTATAATTTTCTTGAATTTCAAATAACAGAGTTAGTGTTTCTTTTTCTATATCATTTTTACAAAATAAGTTCACATCTTCTTGGAACAGTTGGGTGGGTTTATTGTGTAAAACTGCTTCTGTTTTAACTAATTCTGTCCCAATTTTGAGCCAACACTTTATATAAGAATTAAAAATAACTTCTGAAAGTAATATCTCACGTTTTTACCAAAAATTGTATATGTTTGCCACATTTTTAAAAACCTGAATTTTTTACTGTTATTTTCATTAGATTATATGTTTTAATCATCATACATGAGTCATAGTTATTAAGCAATTAATTATTTGTCTTAAGCTGTAGCTCCAAATATTGTGTAATTTTTTTGGTATATTTTGTACAGTAGTTGTATTTTGAGAGTAAAAGATTTAGGCATAAACAAATCTTAAAACCAGCTGTTATTCACCAACCAAAATGTAGTTACCAGAAAAGAACGCTAAGGGCCAAGACGCTCTGATCATTCTTATCTGATAAAGACAGGCAATATATAAGAAAATTGACCGCCTATGAAGCCAGAGGTGTCAATATTATAAGATTCCTGCTAAACTCTTGCCCATGAAAGAAATCTTGGGAAGAATGAGGAACTTTGCTAAGAATGAACATTTTTATATCTTGAATAATCACACACACCAAAAAAAAAAAAAAAAAAAAAAACCCAAAGCCAAAATATCACAGATGACTAACAGCTATATTGGGTTGTGTGATGATGTAACCTACTTAATTTGCATCTAATTTTCATCTAATCAAATGTAGAAATGTGTCTATTTTTTCTTTATTTCTTTGATTTTATCCCCTTATTCTCAATAGATTCAGGGGGGGTGAGTCTATATTCTCTTAGCTTTCTTTGCTGCTTTCTACCCCTTTATTACTCCATTCTTATGAAAAATATGTTTTCTCCTCTGGTTCCTCTCATCTAGCTGTACTAATGTTTGCCTCTTCTGTCAACCAACCTCTCAATTATTTATTCCCACTCTCCCATTGATGGAATTTGTTGTCCCTTCCCCTTCTCTAAACGGGCTACTATAATCTTAAGAGATTGCAATCCATCAACAGTTTTGCCTTCACCTTCTTGGCTCTACTTAAATCCAATGTCCTTTGTCTCTGCTATTCCCAGTGTCTCAGTGAGAATCTAATCCCCATCAGGAACCTCTCCAATTTTGACTCCAAATCATAGTCCCCTCTTCTGTAGCCATTTTTGTTTCCAGATTACTCTGGTTCTCATTCCATTCTACATGCTATTCAACCTCAAAGCTAACTCTCATGTTAATGAATGTTGCCCACCCTCAATTTTCTCTTAGACAACTAGCAGCAGCCACCCTACCCAATCTTTCCCTATTACACTTCTTTTCCTCCTTTCCTTCTCTCTGACCTTGAAGCTCCACCAGCCTCAATTCAGAGATTCTTTTTTGTACCTTCTTTTGACCACAACAGTCTAATCACAATCTTCTAGGTCAAATATCTGCATATTTTTGCTCTTTCATCTGGGCAGCTGAAAAATTACCAATATTCGTGGTCTCAATTTTACTGTCAGTTTCAGTCCATTCTGTTAATTCTTTCATTTGTCCTTTTTCATGTTTATCTCTTATATTCCTTAAAAGTTATTCCAGACTTTCTCTCTAAGAGTTTGAAACCACCTTTTAACCCATGTATATTCATTCTCAGTTGATGATATTGGTGCCTATTTTAAGGAGAAAACTGAGGTCAACAGATGATTTTTCTTAGCATGCCTAGTCAAACCATCTTCAAGTGTATCCAGTCTCTGAGATATGGTGTATTTCTGCCTGTCCAATAGTAACCCCATCCACATAGACAATTTATTTCCTTTTCATTTGCCTTTTCCCTGTCTTGTTCCTTTCATCAGCCCTCTCCCTCCTGTATCTTAAAAAATCTTCCTCTTTTTTGGCTTCTCCTGGACTACAAACATGCTTATGTTTCTCACATCTAAGGAAAGAAACTATCCAAACAGTCCAAACAAAGTGAGGACAATCATTTTGTAGCCTCACTTGATTTTTTTGTCATATTCTTCTCACATGTTTCATCCCCAAAGAGAATCCCAAACTCACTGTCTCCACTACTTTCCCTCTCACGCTGTTCATAATCCACTGCAGACAGGTTTCAGCTTCTGATTGGCAAATCCAATGGAGATGTACTAGTTCTTATTTTACGCCTAAATGAGGGTAACTATTCTCTTCGTTCAGTATAAATTAGAGTTTTTCACTTGCAAGCAACACATACTAACTCTAAAGGAAAGATATTATGAAATGAATTGGGAGAGTTGGGAAGTAAACTCAGAAATGGACAGATATTGGGGCTACCAAACAGTTGTGTCAGGTCACCATTTACAGACTGAATAAGGGTGATATAATTTTTCCTGTTTTTGAATCATAGTGCTAAGATTCAAAGACTTGGGAGAGGAAATCCAATTGGTCTATCCTATGTCACAGATCTTATCCTTCACTGGGCCATGGTGAATAGCAAAGCTATAAACAATAGTCTCTACAATTTCCATAGCATATAGTCTACTGATTCTCTTACCTCTGTCTCTCTCTCCCACTTTCATTTTAATATTCTCATTGATTTTTTCTTTGCCCACAATTTAAGTATGAATGTGACCCCATGGCTTTGTTCTTTTCATCCTCTTATGTCATCCTATATAGTATCATTGTAGCAGTTACTATCATGACTTCATCTAAACTCACTATTTTTTATTAAGCCTTTTCTGTGGATAAGTATTATGCTAAGTGCTTTATATGTATAAGAACTATACAAAACTTTATGAGCTTTGGGATTATAATATACAGTTTACAGATGAGAAAACTGGGGCTCATGGAGACTACGTAATGTTTCTAGTTCCAGGTCTTTAGTGAAACTGGGGAGTCAAGTCTTCAAAAGCCAAATGCTCTTATCCATTTGTGTACCGATAATGCTCCAAATATATATTCAACCAAGCTTTGTCAACCGCCTATTTGGCCTCTCCTCTTATTCTTTGTTTTTCAGAGACATATATTTAAATTGAAATTTATCATCCTTTATCCCTCTTATATGGTGGTTCTCCTGACTACTAAATTGTGAAACTGGGTGTTGGTGATAGTGGCAGTTGGGAAGGACAATCATCATCCCTTTCCTTTCATGCCAATTAATAAATGGTTCCCCCCCTCCATACCTGTCACCGTTGACTCTTATCGTTTGCGATCAAAGTGTTACAACAGCCTCTGAGCTTGGATTCTTGCCCATATAACCATCTCCCTCAAATCTATCATCCATCAGGGTCCCAGATGTTTAAAACACAACACTAGCTATGTTATTTCTCTATTTAAAGTACTCACTTGGCTTCTTGTGTCCTATAGGATAAAGATCAAATTCCTTAGCATTTATTGATCAGAGCCTTTTTGATTTGGCCCCCTTTACTTCTCCAGCCTCATCTCCTAAGTCCATGTGACCTAAATCCCATGCCTCTGAAATATTTAGCTGTGCATAATACCTTCAATATACCATGATACTACAAAAACACCTTGGGATTTTTCTTTGTGTATACTTCCTGTTTTTGAAGTTAGTATTTTTTCCCCTCCCTATTTCCCAGACTGGCTAATTCTTTTCTTCTGTGTCTTATTCCATCTTCAAGGAAATCTACTGAATTAAGTTTCCCTCCATGTATCCTTTCATGATCATCAGTGAATAACTATTACTTTCCCATTGTGTAACTTCCCATTCTTACTGTCACAATTAAGAAATTCAGAAACAGGGTGTTTCCACAGTGGAATAGGAGTATTATTCCGTAGATTATGTTTGGATGATGAGAGGGCTGCTCCCCGAATTCCGCATGACTAGCTAAGGCAGAAAGGATTTTAAAAGTAGATAGCCCCACCCATAGAAATATCCAGATATCAATAACTAGTAATTCAGAGAAACTTAGTCATATATTAGATAATGAAATTTAAGATGATATATGCTGTAATCAGAGTCACACAGAGTACACTTCAGGAAAGAAGTTGATAGGTTTGGGTGATTTCTAATTTGTTTTTTACAGTATAATCACATAAGCTCAGGGTTGCAAACAACTTTAAACATTATCTCGAAATCTCTTGTAAGCTAGCTCATTGTGATTACCTGAGAACATCAATTATGCCAGCATTAGGTTAAGGAGAATATAAATGGAATGCAAATTGCATTACGATGTAAAATATTCTCAAAGTTTTTTTTATGTGACTAACTTGGGGATTGGAGCATTTCTGGAAAATTTCAAAATATACACAGCTTCTTAAGGTCTTCCAGGAACTAAATGGAACATAACTTTTACAGTTATGCCAAAGTCCAGCTTAGAGATGAGTCAAACTGCTGAGAAGAGCAGACAGCTTTATATTGGTTTCCTGTTGCCAACAAATCACCACACACGTGGAAGCTTTAAAAACCCAGGAATTTATCTTACAGTTCTGGAGGTCAGAAGTTTGAAAGGGTATGACTGAGCTCCGCAGGTATGAGTTCTTTCTGGAGACTCTAGGGTGAATCCATTTCTTTGCCTTTTCCAGTTTCTAGAAGCTGCTTGCGTTTCTAGGCTTGTGACCCCTGGTACCACTTCAGAGCCAACTGTGTAGCATCTTCAAACTTTTTTTCTGACGTCTGCTTCTATAGTCATATCTCTCTTTCTGAGTCTGACTCTCCTGCTCCCTTCTTTTCCTCATAAGGACCCCTGTGATTATGTTGGATCCACGTGAATAACCAGGATAATCTCCCTACCTCAAAACCATTAATCTAATCACATCTGGAAAATCCCTCTTCCCATGTAGGGTAACAACATGTCCACATTAGGATGTGGATGTCTTTGGTGGCGCCATTATTCTGCTTATCACAGACTCTCCAATAAAGTTGTGGTATTGTTTATCTTTTGCTCTAAAAATGTGGAGCCCTGAAGGTGTTGGGATTGTTTGGATTGCAAAACAAGGATAGTCCTTACACTCTATAGCCAGAGATGCGGGATGGTAGTGTGGAACTTAAAAAAATGAGGGAGGGCTAGGGGAAGGGGATATCAGAGACTATTGTGCAAGAAAAATCTGTGAGGGAGAGTTAGTAAAAACAAAACAGTAGTGAGAGAAGGAATATGAAAATATAAGAAACTGAGGTAACACCCAATTAACTGAAGAATTCCATTATTAAGAGCACTGAGGTGTTTCTGTATCAATTTCACAGAGACCCTCCACTTAGAAAGCAGAATTATAGCAATAGAGTGTGTCAGAGCCGAAAAAGACCAGGAGTTAAAGCCAAATATCCTGATTTAAAGTTCGTGACTCTTGCCACATTTTCTTCTAAGACTTCTTTTCTCTCCCAGTAGGAAATAACAACACTTCCCTTTCCTTAGGAAATTTAAAACAATGTTTCTGTCATAATAGATTGTTCTGGCACATGTCTTTCTGAGTGGTGTAGAAATATCATCTTTCTTCTTTTACACAGAAGCTAGAGCTAGATTTAGCCTGCTCTTCATAACATGATTTTCATATCACATAATATCATCTTGTATTGGTCTATCACTCTGTGGGTTTGAACGTACTTTCACATTTCACATAATATTGCCCTTGTTTCTCAGAATGATACTGTGAGGCTTTTAGGCAGAGCAGGCAGTTTTGTACACACAAAGGCAAGCTCATGAGAGGCGGAGTCACGACCAGAGTCCAGGTCTCCTGGTTCTCTTTTTCCCCCTACACTTCTGCACCCTGGGGCTTTGTGATTTTAGTCAAATCTCTCAGCCACTTGGTGCATTAGTATTCTCATTTGTGATATAACGGCAATAAGTTTTGTCCTACCACGTAGGGAAGTTATAAGAATAAAACGAGGTATTAAATGGGAATGCCCTTTAAGAAAGGGTACATCCTCTGTAGCAAATGCAATGAGCTGGCAGTTGTAGCACTTCTAACATGAGGAGGACAACATTGGTGGGTTGCTCTAGATGATTTAACAAAATTTACAACCGGGTTAAGTTGTTTTCCACATAAACTTTCTTGTGTGCATTAGGAAAAGGGTTTTAAATGAAAAAACAAGTTTTGTATTTGATCCATGAAGCAGCACAAAACTGTGCAATTGTAGCCATATGGAAATAGAAAAAAATGACAGATACTATTTTTCAAATTGTTTTAATCTCTGGCCAATCTCTGTTTTTCATCAGCATTACCCATTACTGTCATCACTTTTAGAATCTGAATTTTAATTAGGGTTTTAATATGACATATATTGATCATTCAGCTCCTTCTTTGACACCCATAAATACAGCTTAGTTCTTCCACATGTGAGTTGAAACTTTCACAAAAACAATAGATGCAGGAAATTAAGACAAAATTCTGTAAGATGCCAAAGAAGCAGGAAATCTTCAAAATTATAGAGTCGTTAGATATAATTACTTTCAATATCAATACATGAAAGCTATTAGAAAGTGTATCAGTTATCTTCCTTACACAGCTTGAAATGTAGAATCAGATGATTCTTTCATAGCAAAATCATTTCCTACTACTTTGAGGTTTTGAAACTTTGAGTTATCAGGAATAACAACCATATGAGAAATGAGGATACAAAGAAAATAATAGTAATGATGATGTAAATTTCAATCTAGAGAACATAACATGAAAATGAGAAGTTTTATCCTTGAAATGTTAAATCTGAAAATAAGATCTACTATTCAAACCCCAATTTGTTGCTGGACATTGGTTGTTGGACACAGATTAGTTCAAGGTTCAGGGATCACATCTCTGGAAAAACAAACTTTAAATAATTACTTATGGTAAAGTTCTAAGGCATATAAACTCATTATCAAAAATCACTTATCACATAAAGAAAAAGATGACAAGATAAGAGTCACTTAAGAAATATCTCAGCAACATCTGAAGATCCTGAAATTTTAGTCAGGGAATATAGAATATAGAACAATGTTTAATATATTTAAAGAAATGAAGGAGTATATTAATAACTAAAAATAAGACGCTGTAAAAATTGAAAAGGTATATTTTTAAAAGAACCAAAGAGAATTTTGAGAATTTACTAGAAATTTAATATGCTAGATTAATAGTACATAACATGGGCAGAAAGAGAATTAGTAAACTAGTAGACATAAAAATATTATACACAAAATATTTAATAATTTAAATCACAGAGTGAAAGAGAGGTAGAAATTATGAAAGATAAGATGAAATGAGAACATTCAATACACAACTATTTAGAGTTTTAGAAGGAGGAAAATCGTGTAAGAATACAGACTATCTGTAGTATCTATATCTATAAACACAAAAATTGGGTTTATATCAGACATGCAAAAGTCTTTTATCATTAAAAAACCTTTGTTCTCCACCATAGTAACAGATTAGAGTGGAAAAAAGAAAAAAAACCCACATTATCACAGAAGACACAGATAATTCACTCTAATACCATTGAAAGAGCATATTGTTTTGAAAGGAACTTGGCTGCAAGTAACATTAAATGACACAAATGTGGCTGAAACAAGCCAGGGTTATTAAAATCATATTAAAAATCTAGAAGTTGCAATTGTTTGCTTTAGATCAGTTGTTCAAAACTGTTGGGGTGAGCATCTTTGCAATTCTCCTTGACTTTCCTTATGTGTGAAAGATAGCATCCCCAACTCCAGGGAGTTGAGAGAGGAGGAGTCAAAGGTTAAGAAAATGCCAGGTCCTTCTTTCTGGCTAACTGCGAGCTTCTTTCTTATACAGAGACAAGCTGAGCCGGAGGAGATGCTGAAACTTTAAATCAAATTTTGACTTTGGTAGTAACACATGACTGGACCTTTTACACAGTGAATTGAGACTGTTTTGTGACTTACAGCTCTCACAGTTTCCATTAAGTCATGGGATCTATCAGAATTTTTCATTTTCTGTCTTTGCAAGTAGTAGAACCACACAGAGGATTTAAAGTGACGTGGAAAGACAAAAATGGAGTAGCTTTGTGTTTACTTCCACTGCTTATGCATGTTCAATATAATGGTTAAGCCACAGAGCTGTGCAAGTCAGTGAATCAGAATTACGTGTATCAACAGAAATGAACTTGTGAACATGATAATGTCAAGTGAAAAAGTAGGAAGAATGAAAATAGGTACAGTGTCAGAATTTCAGAAATAGTAATAAAACTAGATCAGGAAACCAATTTTTAGTAAGAATGTATTGTGTATGTAAGAACAGTTATCAAACTGGGGAGCTTTCAAACCCCAAACTGGTATGAAGCTCAGAGGCATGATGTTACAGGATGGATTATAAAGTGAAAATGAGGAAGTTCTTTAAACTTTGCAATGATTGGTTAATACAATGGGATTTCTGGACAGCAAGGGGTTAGCTAAAAGTGATCATCTTATACCATCTTCAGAAGATACTTAAATTTCTTTTATGATTACCAGAGACATTGGATTTCTGGACAGCAAGGGGTTAGCTAAAAGTGATCATCTTATACCATCTTCAGAAGATGACTTAAATTTCTTTTATGATTATCAGAGACAGTTACAAGAAATAACCGTTTTGTTTTGTTCATGAAATAAGCTAGACTTAGTTCTTCTTATATGGTTTAAATAGTTTTGTCTGCCCAGGGAATTTACAAGTTCGGTCTCTCTTTTGTATTATATTTTAACAACAGTATGGTAACATTTCTAAAATATTTTATAGTATCCTGAACTATAATACATTTGCTTTGTTATGTATATATACACGGAAAAAGTATAGAACTGTGAATGAGTCATCAACATTAAATTTGGAACAGAGATTACATGAGTCACTAGGGATATATCAGGGGAAAGTAGATGAGGACTTTTATATTTCACGTAAACCTTTCTTAAACTGAGCAGTGAGTACTTTAGTACTCATAGAATTATTCCTTTTATTTATTTTTGTATGTTTCATAAATTTTCTTCCAGAGCAGGAAATAAATTCCCAAATTGAAAAATCTGGGAGATTACTTTGCTTCTTTTAAAAATGAATTGAGAGAAGATTTGCATTTTTGGAGGGAAATTAGTGATACTTAGATGGAAAAAATCAGACAATGGAGAAATGGAGGCATTTATGAACTCCAGGGGAACAGGACAACATACAGGATAGGAGATGTACTTCTAGAAAACTTCATGCCTCATTTGTGAGTAATGTTTAAATAGTAATAATAATGTAAACACTGAACACTGCTTTAACTACAACATAATCTCATTTAAAGGTGGATGGAGGAGGGACTTCCCTGGTGGCACAGTGGTTAAGAATTCACCTACCAGTGCAGGGGACATGGGTTCAATCCCTGGTCCAGGAAGATCCCACATGCCACAGAGCAGCTGGGCCCATGCGCCACAAATGCTGAGCCTGCACTCTACTAGAACCCACAATCCACAACTACTGAGCCCGTGTACCACAACTACTGAAGCCCATTTGTTCTGGGGCTCACATGCCACAACTTCTGAGCCCACGTGCTGCAACTACTGAGGCCCACATGCTTAGAGCCAGTGCTCCACAACAAGAGAAGCCACCGCAATGAGAATCCCACACACTACAGTGGAGGGTAGCCCCCGCTCTCTGCAACCAGAGAAAAGCCCTCGTGCAGCAACAAAGACTTAAAGCAGCCAAAAATAAAAAAAAATTTTTTTAAATTAAAAATAAAGGTGGATGGAGGAGAAATTTAAAAAAAAAGGTGGATGGAGGAAGCCCTGCACATTTTGATTAAACATAAAATTCCATATTTCTCAACTCTTCACCATTGTGTGAATATTCTAGGGTCCACTTAGACATACTGTACACACTTTCTGCCTTGTAAACAATAATGCTGTTCCCTAGATCAAGACTTAGAGTAACTTTATAGGGCTTCCCTGGTGGCTGAAAAAAAAAAAAAAAAAAAAAAAGACTTGGAGTAACTTTATAGAATAAAGTTCTATAGGCTCAGGACCAGTAGAATATTTGATTTGATCATCAGCGATTCTGCATTATGTCACACTGCCTCAATTCAAGCAGGATACTAAAGCCACAGTGACAGTTCCCAGGAAAATATATCCAGTTAGTACATTTACTGTGAGCTTTGCCAAAGAATGATTAAAATGACTGTAGAGTCTGCCTGCTAGTGATGACTTCTGATTGCAGGGACTTGCCACCAGCTGTACCCATGAGCGCTTGACCCAGTGGCTAGCTTAGCAGGGTGCTGAACCCACTGATGAGCGCTCTCCTAAAACCTCAGTACCTCCTTCCTTGTTCTACCTCAGCATCTAGAAGTTGGCAGCATATGGATGTGATATCCAACTGTTAATATACACTACAGTGAAGCATCTACTGAAAATTATTTGGTATCCTAGGGTTTTACTTTCATATCACATTTGGTACTGTAACTGTCACATGTCACATTTTAGAACATTTTTTTAGTGGAGAAACACCAGATGTCTGAAAACCAGGAAAGAAATGTGGAAAATTAAGCAAGGAAGTTAACAAAATACTCATCTATAAGAATTGACCAGTTCTACAGAGTGAGGGATCCGATTCCCAGTACGCAGGCAGGCAACCATTCAGAGATTCTGAGGATAACACAGCACTAAATCTCCCAATTTTTCTCCCAAAGTAGGAACAGGAAATGTAGGCTACCCACTGACCATTGCAGGTGGTAAGGAGGTGAGGTGAAGAGAAAGAAAGAGAGAGAGTTGCTCCAGAAAAGTCACTGCTAGAGGAAACCAGGTAATGGCTTAATTTCAGAAATCAAATGACCCTTTTTATAAAAGAGGTCATGAATCTCTGCATTGTTTGAAACAATATCATGTCCTTGTACTGTATATTCATGGAGTCGAACGCAGCAAAGAAGAGTTTGTTAAAATACAAGCTCAACCGTACGAATAGGCAGCAGCCTACTTTCCTTCCACTTTTTTGAAAATCAAATTACTGAAGAAATTAATGCAATGAAATGTGGCACATCTCAGTACTATTTTAAATGCATCAGAGGTCTAAACCCCACGTTTCCTAGAACAAACGGATACTTGAATATTAAAGCATTGAGAAGACAAGCTGATTCTCAGTCAACTCTCTAAGAATGATCATTTCACCTCCATATTATTTTGTTCACTATAATTTATATGCCCTTTTAATAAGCATTAAGTTAGAGGTATAATATCACTTCTTTGGTTAAGTATCTATCAAAATTTCCATTAAAATAAATTTTGCTCTAGGCTAATAGTTAACAGGATCCTCAAATTTAAGAATACCGTCTTGCTTAATAACAGTGATATATAAGTTTAAACACATATTGCTTAACAATATATATAGACTCTCCAACAAAATGTAATTTCCAAGTATTTGCTTATTTTCGTGAAAATTTAGTTTGCTACATTGAAGCACAAAACATGACATTATCCAAGGGAGAACGTTAACTATAGTAACAGAATAACGTATTTCGATTAATACCCTATGGATATTTTCCAGTTTGAATCTTGAGCATAGCAAATTGTGGTATAGCCTAAGTGCCAAACAGCTGCCCAAATCTCTACCCAGCTCTTTTCGCCTAAGACTGGGACATTTTTGTACTCAAAAAGTAACATCCAAGTTCATTTATTTTCATATATTTGTCGTTGTGTTTATGATATGGTTTAAGTTCTCAAGAGTATTCCCATTGTTTAAATTCCAAGTAAACAGAAATCACTATCATTTAATGAACTGTTTTATTTATATGGAGGGTTTTTTTTGTTTTTGTTTTTGTTTTGCGGTACGCGGGCCTCTCACCGTTGTGGCCTCTCCCATTGCGGAGCACAGGCTCCGGACGCGCAGGCTCAGCGGCCATGGCTCACGGGCCCAGCCGCTCCGAGGCATGTGGGATCCTCCCGGACCGGGGCATGAAACCGCGTCCCCTGCATCAGCAGGCGGACCCCCAACCACTGCGCCACCAGGGAAGCCCTATATGGAAGTTTTAGCAGACCAGGAGAATTTATGGCGGCACATACTCGTAAGATCTTGCATGAAACTTTTAGGTGAAATCAACTCTCATGTATAGTTTAGCCCTAAGTTCTGTCAATACAATAAAATATACCCATGCTATATACACACGCAGGCACACACACAGAAACCACCCTGTTACACGATTTAATTAAACATTTGGCAGCTCTCTGCAACGTTATTACTCTGGGGAAGAAATAAAGGCATGTATGCATTCATTCATTCATAAACTATTCACTGGACAGTAACAAGTTACTAGAGCGGGTGATGTAATATACAACGATTCTGCTCTAATGAACAGGATCTAGTAAGAATAGACATCTTAGCATGTTTAGTCTAACAGGGATCCTTAGATTTCTATCAAGAAGGATCTACTTTATGTTCCTAGATACCCCAAAGGAAAGTGAAGAAGAGAGAAAAGTTGGCATACACAATTGGTACACTATGTGTTTGGATGGCTGCAAAGTGTTGCTTTCAATATCCATGTCCTGATGCCATTTCTGGTGGTGCTGTGTAACTGAGGTTCCTGTTAGGGAGAAGGTCAGACTATTCCTGCTGCCCAGCAACCAATAAATTCAAACTCTATTATAATGATATCGAATAATTTTATACTATTTAAAATTTATTTACATTTGGACTTTTTGTAAATTTGTGTAAAGTTCTTCATCTAGTGCACTTGAGATGAGAGCAGTCTTCCTATGGTGTTTTTTACTTTCCTTTCTTTTCCACTAAATGATGTACCTCTAGTACACAGGAGTCACATTTTGCTTATATGTATAGCTCAGGTGTATCGCAGAGCACTTAGCACTTGCTATGTGTTATCATATTTCCCTATGTATTGGGTCCTGATTGGCCACGTGATCTTGATCTGTACCTGCTATGACTTTTCATATCTGTAGGGTCATTGGAAGCCTTGCTTCAGGTACACAAGTCAGAGTTTGATCCTGACTTCTCTCAGTCTCACCAAGTCCTCGACTGAAAATTCCTTTTGCCCAGCAGAAGCAGGGGTAATGAAGGCAATATCCTGTCTTCTCTCTAGGCAGCTGCTGCCATCCTTTCCCAGGAGCACAATGGACTCAGAAGCATTATAGCAGCACTCCCTTCCATTGATCGTGGACTTTAATGTCTGCTTTTCCTAAAATAGAGTTAAATTGGCCAAGCTGGCCCTCTAAAGTCAGGTAAGTTCCTCACTTGGCAGTGTGCCTGAAGCCCAGGGGGAACAGCCGGAATGATGTCTAGATAGGTCATCAGCAAAGCTGTTTCACCAAAATGGATTCTGGAAGGAGGGTCAGACATGTACACTGTGTAAGACAGTTCTCCTTTTATCACAGTAAAGATTTTGTTTAAAAGCAATTTAATTATCACTGAGCTGCAGAAAATGTTCATTTAGAGTTAATCAACTTTGGGGAATTGTACCAAAATACAGACATGAAATACATATAATAAAAAGTATTTGCAATACGGAAATAACAAAAGATACTTAATGGTAATGAAGGTGTTATAGGAAAATTATGAGACAACGATACTATGCAATATTATGCTGCCATTTACGTTAGATAATGAGCACAATGAAAAGAAGACGTGAAATACCCTTGAGATAGCACTAAGTGACTACGCCACTCACACAGAAAGCCATTTAATAGAACTAGCCCTCCCAAGTTGGTGCTTCTTAACTTTTCCTTACTTAGGGACTTGCTATATATCTGATGGTATAAACACTCTCTCCTGAATACAGCATTTGACATTTTTTAGGGATTTGATGGCTTTTACGGGGCTCCTGGGGGGGTGCAGGGGCTATAAATTCCAGTCTAAGAATATATCTAAGACTGGAGGAGCTTAATTTTATCTGTTTCTCAGGTTCATCTGTATTTTAGGAGTGGATGGCTAGACCATAATTACTGTAAATGACTGACTCATGAAAAGGCTACAGATATCAGAATATATCTGATTCTCCTTCCAGACAATAAAGATGGCAGCAAATCCCAGAGAAACATGGAGAGAAATTCCTTCATAGCTTGCCCAGAATGTAGTAGAGCTGCTTCTACTTAATCCTGGGAATTCTGATCACACCTGTGGGTTGTACACATGTCCCCGAAGGATGAATTGAGCTCAGTTTTAGAGAAAATTATTACTTAAAAAATTTTACATAATATTTATTTAACACATGGCAGCATCTCTCAGGAGAGTCTTACTAAATGTATGTGATTAATGAGCCTGGAGCCTAACAGGAATCACCCGGGGGTAAGCTTTCAATCTGGCAGCACTAATTAGTATCAAAACAATCTTTATCTCTCTTGGTATTTGAGCTCTATTTCTTACCAACCCATCACATTTGATTTGCGATCTATAGATGCCCAAATCCAAGTAAGCAATCAGATTTTTCTTAAATATGAATCTTAATAAAATTTAATCTTGAAGATACAATGATTTCACAAGTTGGGTGTGACTAAACACAGTGTCCTAATACTTTGACAGGTGCTGACTGCAGTTGGAAAGGGGGGTGTACCCTCTGGTCTTCCAAGAATCACAGAGCCTGTGGGATAGGATAGGATTATCTAATTAGATCCCTGACTCCAGATAGTTAACTTATTACATTTCTGACAAAGAATATTTGTCTTGTAAAAAATTAACAGGTAGGAGATTCTGAACTGTAACTTAATCCTAATCTATTTGAAAACGTCTGATTTTTTTCATTTGTTCCCCATTTTAAAGCAATTCATGGTCTCATAAGTCATTTTTGCCACTTTGCAAGTTTTATAATATGTAGTACCATGTATCATCATACATAGTTACCCATTTTAAATAAAAATAAAGGCCTCAAAATGCAGCTCAGTGGAGAAAGGATAGTATTTACAGTGTATATGCTGGAACAATCAGATATGTATATGCAAAACAATGAATTTCAATCAATACCTTATACCTTATACAACAGTCTTCTCAAAACTGATCATAGACAAAAATGAATCACCTAAAAGTATAAAATTTCTAAGAAAAATACAGGAGAAAATGTTTATGTCCTTGAATTAGGCAAAGGTTTCTTAGAAACATGATACACAAATGAAAACACGTGATATACAAATGAAAATGTTGAAATTAGTTTTCAGCAAAATTTAGAACCTCTGCTCATCAGGACATTGTTAAAGAATGAAAACAGGCCACATTTACAAATCACATTTGTGATAAAAGTCTGCTTATAAGAATTATAAAGAACAAAAAAACCAATTAAGTGTAGGTGAATTATTTTATGGATACTTCAAAAGAAGATATATAGATGGCAAATAAATACTTGATAAAAGTACTCAACATCATTAGTTATTGAGGTAATGCAAATTAAATCCACAATGAAATACCCTACACGCCTGTTATAATGTTAAAATGTCAGTGGCTGCATTTTCCACATGTATTCATGGGACATTTACAAAAATTGACCATGTACCGGCCATAAATGAAGTCGCAACAAAATTTCAAAGATTCGGTTTCATACAGCCATAGTGTTAGGGTTAACAAAGTTAGGGATCAATTTTAAAAGATAACTTTAAAAAATGTCTTCTAAATAACATACTGATCAAATAAATCAGAATGGGAAAGGGAACATATTTGGGATTGAATGACCAAAAAGGAATTAGATAATGCAACTTCAGAGGTCCATCTAAAATAGTAACTAGAGAAGAATGTATTGCTTTAAAAAATATTTATAAGGAAAGAATAAAGGCTGAAAATTAATGAGCCAAGCATCTACATTTTGAACTTAGAAAAGAAGACAGAATGAGGCAAAGTGAGAAGGACTATGTGTGTGCATGTGTGTGTATAAATTATAGAAAGATTCATGAGAATGGTAAATACCAAATTAATGGTTTTGGTTACCTGTGTGTAGAAGAGACGAAAAATATTTTGGCAAGGTATATACAGTTTCACCGTACTGGTTATGTTTTCTTTAAGATGGGTGGTGCATATGTATCAACTTGTATTAGTCTTTTTATATATCTGATATATATAAAAATATATTCTTTTTATATATCTGAATGTTTTATAATAACATTTTAAAAATTTACTTAACAATCTCCCTGACTAGTAAGTCACTCATTACTAATTTACCTTCAGCAAATATTTTTTGAATTTTAAAATGTCATTTACCCAAATTAGTATTCTCAGTATTTTCTCCTTGTTATCATTGACTTTCAAAGGGCATCGATTTTGTTAACACCAAATCTAGAAAATGCATGAGAGAAAATGTTATAATTTTAAGAAATGAAAAACCAGTTCAAGATCTTAAAGTTACCTTATTCTTTTAGTCTTTTAACCTATTTGTTTCTTCTCTATTGTATCTGCTCTGGATCACTTCTTCTGTTCTTTAACAATAAAAAATAAAATGTACCTTTTAAAGGGAATGGTTTGTAATAACTGTAAAGACAAATCAAGCACAAGTAAGTGCATATAATTGGCATTGAATGATTGTAATAAATGGCTATATAAAATTCATTTGTCATACATATTTTGTAATGTGACATAGCTATTCTTTTGTTTCTTTTCCTCTTTTTTGGACTTTAATTTTCAGTTACTCTTTGGCTTACATCTTATCTCCCACCATAATGGCAGAAATTAATGTAATAAAAGTACTCTATTCAAAGACAAATTATCATTTCACTGATCTACTTCAGTAAGTGCAAATTCCCTCTGCACCCATTAAAAGGTTTAGAACAGTAGAAAAGTGCTAGTTAACTAAAATTGCGTTTCCTTTCTTAGACCATAAAACTTGCATTTATTTAATCTGTTAAACCCTTTTGTAAATACAGTAATTTTGAAGCCTTTC
The DNA here is from genome assembly GCF_003031525.2 of Neophocaena asiaeorientalis asiaeorientalis. NCBI lineage: Eukaryota > Metazoa > Chordata > Mammalia > Artiodactyla > Phocoenidae > Neophocaena > Neophocaena asiaeorientalis. Next base: position 439,662 of record NW_020175434.1, on the reverse strand, counting down.
AGTATTGTGTGATACGTATTTTGGCATTGTAGCAATTCTGGATTTCTTCTATGGTACTTTAATTTTATGGTTCAGTGAGCAAAACTCAGAGTTTTCCAGGAGGACTTGTACTTAAAACAGTCAGGGGTACACACACTGCCTGATGAGACATTCAATCTTTTCCCTTGATGAGGGTGACTGGTCAGAAAAGCCCATTTGTTTTTGAACTCAGAAAAGGTTTTAAAGAAAATTACCACCCAAACAGTAAAAAGCAGTCAAGGTTTTCTCAGTGCTACTGCACTATACAGCATCACAATCTAACACATGTTTAGTAAATGTTTTTAGAAGCTGTTGCTTTGGATGATGAAATATACCTATCTGTTTTCTTCATTTAACCTCTTCACCTCAGTGTTCAGAAATTCCATGTCAGAGAGTAAGTTAACAATGACATATTTTATATTATTAAATCCTCAAAACAATCGGATGATGTAAGTCAGTAAATTTCATTTGCAGAGGAGAAAAGAGTCTTAGAAAAATTAGCTAATATCTCCAGAGCCAAATAGATGGTAAGTAGTGCATCTGGGACTCAAACTTATGTCTTTCTGATCCCCAAGCCCCAAGTAAGCCAAATATTCTAATAAAATAAGACAAAATTTAGAATTTAATTAATCAAAAATATTTATTGAGTGACTAATATTTAATATTCTCATCCTGCAGTTTCTGGTCGATGACTTTACCAAACCCCACCTCCCCACCAGGTTCTTATAACATGGATATTGAAGCCAGTTTCCTGTGGTGCACGAAGCACCCCACCTCCTCTTCCCAGCTTTGGTCCACTTGAGTTCTGACTTTCTTCTTGTTCCTATCTGTTCCATTCAATTAAGGAGCTTCTCAAACCCTTTACCTCATCTTGAAATATTCTTCCCTTCCTAAATATTTGGGAAACCTTTATGTTGAGTACTGTTGCCACCTAGAAGACAGTCTTGTTGAAACCGCCAGGTGGCGTTTTCGGGGGGCTCCCAGGAGCTCTGGTCCTTTATGTCTCAGCACAGAAGGAATTCAGCAAGAGGCAAAGTGATAGATAAGAAGTGATTTATTAGGATAGGAAGCTTGTGAGGCTTACAAGCAGGCGGGCGGGAGGGTGCTGCATCCCAAGAACTTAGTGGGCTACAGTTTTATAATCAAAGGAAAAGTGGGGAGGGGGAAAAGACCACCTTCTTCCTCATTCTTGAGTAGATGTCACGCTTCCTTCATCAGTTCCTCCTCCATGTTGGGCAGGGGAGTTTTCTTATCCCTACATGGTCAAGCTGGGACTGTTATGGCACGATGGAAAAATTATTTCAGGTCTCAGTACAATGAGCGTCTTTTACTTTGAAATGTCACCTTTCCACAAAGTATTGTTTTTTATGTGTGCAGAGAGCATATCCTAGGGGTCATTAACTTACTTAACTCACTGGGCAGGATGTGGGTCTCATGCCACCATTGTTTTGGGACACGTCTCATGCTTCTTTTGTGTGGTTTTGTTGCTAAGCAAGCCTGCTTGGTTTTGTGGTTAAGTAAACCTGCTTTCTTGAGTGATCATTAATTTACAGGGGTCTCCCATACTTTTTTTTTTTTTTTTTAACTTACAATCCTCTATTGGGATTAACTATTTAATCACCTACTTTGTCCCTATCGCTCGCTGTGGGCCAACTCTACATTTTGCCTTATATTTCCCCACTGTTGGGGGGAAGAAATTTTCCTCTACCCTCCTAGGTTCTTTTGGCTGGATGAAGAACTAAACTGACATGAGACATATTAATAGGAGAAAATCACACAAAAGTTTAATAACAAATATACACGGGGGAGACCCAGGTAAACTGAGTAACTCACCAAAATGGCTGAAGCCCTCACCTCTCTAAAAACAGAAGAGGATGTTGGGGATAGTGCTTTGGGACTTTAGGGAAGGAAGGCAATTGACATAGAGATGGAAAAGCACATGTTTGGTAAACAAATGTTTGCTGGGCCATGCAGAGACAATGGGATGCAGAGTGGACCCTGATCTTTAGGACCTGCCTAGAGCTTCCCTCGCCATACCTGGCCCTTAATCTTTGCAGGTATCTCTGGTGATATCTCTATTCTGTGAACAGGCTCTCTGTGTAATTTCTTTTAGGCAGTTAGTGGGGAGGTCTAAGATTTTTCCTGAATCTTTTGGGCCTTGATTGTTTTCACCACGAAATAGTTTGCACGCCAAAGAGATTTGGGGGTGGCAAGTTTTGTTCCCCTATATCACAAAAATTCTAGTCTGCTTCCACATAATTCTTTTCCCTTAGATAAGACTGAGCCAGTTATGGACATTTCTAGGGAATTACATATTTATTATCAGTTAAAAAGTTAATGTGTAGATCAAGGAATCATTTCAAGAAAAAAAAGCTATAATATTCCTGAACTAACTTACTGATAGCTGAAGGGAAGGGAGGACTTTGTGATTTGTCCTATTTATTTAATTAACTCAAAAGTTGCCTGATTGGCTATGAGAAAAGCAGGAAGAAAAGCAGGGGGAAAATATTTGTTTAGTGATAGCTAAAAAGTAAAGAGGAAACAATTTTCTGTTTATCTGACAGATTAGAGAAGAACATTCTAATTTGAGGAATAAGCCCTAATTACCTAATTAACAGGTCCTATCCAAAAAAAAGGTTTAGGCACAGAATAAATAGAACTGCTTAACTGAGCAGAAATATATAGAAACAGACTCAGAAATCCTTAATACTTCTGGGCATCTGTTTCTTCATCTATAAAATGAATGAATTGGATAATATCATTTGTAACATATCTTTCCACTTAAATAATTTGTAATATACACCCTGACCAGGACATCTCTGACAACTGGGTTCTCAGGCAGATCATCGTAAGGCCTTGCATTTAAGAGAATGTGTCTATATAGATTAATATTAGTTAACTGGCAAATTTATATCCACCTTTGGGTCTATGTCTACATTGTCGACAGAAGGAAAAACGCGCAACATGAGAGCTGTGAGTTTCAGTTTTATTCGGAGACCTTACTGAGTGCTAGAGCCCAGGAGGCAGCCTCTCAGTAGCTCTCAGGAGCTGTTTCAAACTGTCCAGTATATATACGATTTTGGCCAAGAAATACGTGCAGTCAAGCATACATCCAGATAGAAGGTTATTGCTAGTCACGAGGAATAGATATCTCAGTTAATGATTTTAGCACTTTTCTATGTATGGGAAGATGCAAAAATCTGGGTATATAAAAATTTTTCATGAAATATATTTAACTATCTAAGAGACTGTTTTGCCTGTTTTCCCAAAGCACAGAGTGTCTCACCCTGTTCTTCATCCTGAATTCTTTTCAGGATGTGCTGTACGTCAATGAATGCAGTGGCTAATGACTGGATCCTTATAGAATCAGATGGTGGAAAACATTCACTGTTTAACAATATCTGTATATCTATATTTATATCTATATCTATAACTACTACCACTGAGCAGTAGATTTTGTGCTTATTTTCAACATTTATCCATTGGAAAGTATTTACTCTCTACACCAAAAGATACTAAATGAATAGATTTATCCCTTCCTCTAATCCTTTCATGGGTATGTGGGTTGTAGGTGGAGGGGTGGATATCTCATATTTTACTCATTGTCTGAGAAGGTAGGCCACCAAAAAGATAAAATGCAATATCAACGCGTTCAGAAAAGAAGAAGTTTGTTTCTGGCTACAGAGAAGAGGAAGTTAAAATCAGGATGGAGTTGTGTTTCCACAGTTGGATGGACGAGGAAAAATTCCAGAGGGAGGTAAGGCTGGAGCAAAGACCCAGTGGCTAAAAGGCAAGGGCTATATCCAAAGGAGGGGTAAATAGCTCAATTTGACTGGACTAAAAAAAATTAATAGAACAGTATGAGCCTGAATGTCAGATCATATTGAAAGAATGATCAATTTTAGTTTACTTTGGTTGTTACTGGGAATGAATTGAAAGATTTTGAGAAAAGAATTTATGCAGTTCACAAAAAGACGGCTCAGAAATAGAGATGAACTGGAAGAGGAGCTGATTAGAAGAGTGACAAAAAAGCTTTTAGAAACTATTGTTGTCATTTTGGCAAGAGTCAAATCAGGTCTGAAAAGAGAAAGAGGGATTCATTTAGACCTAGTGACTAATTGCATAACGGAGAGTAGGGAAAAGAAAACATGATGCTGAAATGGCCTTAGGAAGAGTGGACCTCTGAATGAAATAGGGGGAGCAGGAAATTCTGCAGTTTGACAAGCAGATTGTTGAACATGCGAGACTAGATTAAAGAGATTTTGCCTAGAAATATTTTAGATTCATTTGCAAATAGATAAATGTTGAATCAGGTATTCTTTCTTTCTAGTTTGCAATATTCTGTGAGGTAAGAATACTTTCTTTTTTTTTTTTTTGCTGTACGCGGGCCTCTCACTGTTGTGGCCTCTCCCGTTGCGGAGCACAGGCTCCAGTCGCGCAGGCTCAGCGGCCATGGCTCACGGGCCCAGCCGCTCCACGGCATGTGGGATCTTCCCGGACTGGGGCACGAACCCGTGTCCCCTGCATCGGCAGGCGGACTCTCAACCACTGCGCTACCAGGGAAGCCAGAATACTTTCTTTTTTTAAATGAAGAAACTGAAACTTGGGTAGGTTACATGGTCTGTTCAAAGTCACACATTGGGAATTCCCTGGTGGTCCAGTGGTCAGGACTCCACGCTTTCACTGCCGAAGCACCAGGTTCAATCCCTGGTTGGGGAACTAAGATCCCACAAGCCGAGTTGCAGCCAAAAAAAAAGAGAAAGGAAAAAGAAAAGTCACACAGACAGTCAGCAGCTGTGCTGAGGTACATACCCTGTTTCAAGTAATAGGTATAGTGTCAACTTTTTTCAGAGTTTTGGTGAGAAGGATAGAGAAATTGAGAGAGTAGTACTTAAATAATTTTGTCGGTTTGCATGTTTGACCTAATATAGAAGTAGGAGAACGTGATGGTAAACGAGAGTAGTTTCATCTGCTGATGACTCCAGGTTTGGGAAGAGACCGATAAGAACTGGAATCAAAGTACAAGCTAACTTAGGGAAGGAGAGGAACTATTCTTCCTTTAAGACAGGAGGGAAGTCAGACAGAGGGAGTCATGTGGGTGTAAATCAAGAAACTGGGGTGCTTTGGAGATGAATCTAAAAATGTAAAATGATTCTGGAGTAATGACCTGAGCATATGAATTTCTGAGAAAAATCAGAAAACCAGATGAGAAAAAATAGCACGATTATATAGTGATATCAAGTTCCATGACTTTCTAAAGCAATGATTAAGGTCCAATAGGCCCTATTTACTCAATGAATATTCCATAAGTAAAGTTGTGTTATGTTACCTATAAATTAAAACTGGTATGTTCAGGTCAAATTTAGTTCTACTTTGCAGAGTAACACATTGTTTTCAGAGCACTAGTTAAAACTGTCATTTCTCTGCAGCTTCTTTCAGAAGCTCTTTGCTTACAGCCTGTCAGTTCTGAAGCTTACCAGATAGAAGTGTTTTCTAAAGTGTCTCTCCATATGAGCCATGCACGTCTTTACTTCTCTTAGTTAACTATATAACAGTAGATTAAGTAGACAAATAATGACCAATTTAAACACCTATAATGAACTATACTTTTCAAAAAATGAGAGCTTTATTCATTACTAAATGGTAATTACATATACAGAATAGCACAAGAACAAAGTATGGGAGGTAAGACTTACTGAATTGTAAATCACAGAAAGGATAAGTCACATTAAGTTATGGTGGTCAGGGAAGGTTAAAAGGGGGATGTGAGATGAATTGACCTTTGGATTACTTTTTTTTTTTTTTAAATTAACCTGATCTAACATTTTGGGTTGTTTCTTTTTAGTCTTTTTTCTCCGTCTCACACACACTCTTATATATTTATTTATTTATTTATGGCTGTGTTGGGTCTTCATTTCTGCACGTGGACTTTCTCTAGTTGTGGTGAGCGGGGCCTACTCTTCGTTGCGGCGCGCAGGCTTCTCATTGTGGTGGCTTCTCTTGTTGCAGAGCACAGGCTCTAGGTGTGTGGGCTTCAGTAGTTGTGGCTCGCTGGTTCTAGAGCGCAGGCTCAGTAGTTGTGGTGCACGGGCTTAGCTGCTCTGCCACATGTGGGATCTTCCTGGACCAGGGATTGAACCCTTGTCCCCTGCATTGGCAGGTGGATTCTTAACCACTGAGCCACCAGGGAAGTCCCTGAATTACTTCTGAATTTAGAAATATGAAGCATAGAGAGTAAGGAATTATTAACACAGTAGGAGTGGAGGGTTACATTTGGAACAGAGAATAAACTAATTTGAAAATTTTATATAAGCAAAATGGATATTGTTGGAAAAATAGGTTGGCATTAAATTGTAGAGGATTATATTATTCATAAAATGAAGAAAATAAATTTTAAACAATGTTTAATGTATTCCAAGTAGGTATTTGGAAGATTAGTTTGGAATGGGAAGAAAATAGAGAAGAAGAAAACATGGAAAATGTGATAATCCAGATACACATTAAGTGCCACTGACGTGACCAGGCCAATGGCAGAGGGAATTTTAAAAATAGGAAAAAAAAAAAAAAACACAAAAAAACAAACATGTAAAACAGGTTTAAAAGAGAAAGGGATGTTATGTTCACAAAACAATATAATAAATAATGGCATGGGAGAATCAAAGTGATTGGTATATTCAGATAAGGATTCTGATTATTTTATAAATAGAGTACGGGGAAGTGGGTAGAAATGAAGTTAGAAGAGGTAATCAGAGCTCAAATGCAAAAGGTCATGTTTTTAAACAGCTTTAAATTTATCTTGCATAAAATGGGGACTCAGCAAAGTTATTCTGAACAGGAGAATAGACAGATATAAGATTAAAGGAAAATTTTGTTTGTTTGGTTTCTTGTTGTAAGGGGGTGACAGGTAACACTTGAGCTTGTTTGGGTTAAGAAGCAGCAGCAGCCAGTAGAGTAGAAAACTAAAGGTACAAAGCTCAGTCAGTATTTGGGAGAACATTCTAGAGAGTGAACTCAAGAGCACAGAAGGATAACAAGTATGTCATATAAAAGGATATGATAAGAGAGTGAAATATAAATGTTAAATTATGTAGAGATAAAAGGAAGATCCAGGTTGTGGCCATCGGAACAGCTACAGGAATGAATAGAATTGAAAGCCCCTGATGCAGAATAAGTTAAGGAATTATTGAGTCCAGCTGGGGAAGAGTTCATCACTGAACCTATTTTTTGTTGCCTACTGTTATGGCATGTATGACTGGGTCTCAGTGGATTGTGAGCAAAATAGTTGAAAAAGGGTAGCATAGACAACTGGATTTCACAGACCAAAAGATAAATGATTAAAGGAGATTTGCAGAAGAATGGGCTGGAGTGGCAACGGATCCAGGAGAATGTTGGACTAGATACATGGAGTGTAGGAAAATGAGGCTCTTCCCTGTAGAAGGCTTAGGAAAGTGATGTTATCAGAAATATGTTAGGAAATGGACAGAGTTCTAGCAGTTGGCTAAACATGAAGAAGGATTTCTTGACAACGCAAAATATGAAAATACTGAAAGCTATGACTCTTTTACCCATTAAAAAAACACATTCAAAAACAATTTCATGGGGTTCATGGGTCCTCTGAAGCCATTCAAGGACTAGAGAGAGGAGATCAGCAGGTGGACGGCTGGGTTAATTCAGGGTGGTAACATACGAAAAGTAAGGTGACCAGAGGGCGTAAGGGCAGATACAAATTAAAAAGAAGCTTAATTCTCCCTGTTGAAAATAAGGAGAGATTTCCTTCCCTTCCTTTTTCTCAGAGTATTTCCTTTAGAAAACTTGTAAGTACTTTCCCCTCTCTTTGAAATGTATATAAATCCTTTTGAAGACCTGATGGGCCTTTTGCCGGGAAGTCTGGAATGTCTTTTCATCAGGAATGTCTTTCTCTGCGAGGTGGGAGCTATGTCTTTGAAATGTGAACATCAAGGAGAAGCCCCCCAAATCTCCCAGTTTCTGTGGGAAGGGGGCAGTTTGCTTACCTTGCAAAATTATCTCCTTTTATAAAGATATGAGAAGTTTGTTTTTCCTCTGGAGAATGCTAGTTGGCTAACACAGATGGTCACCGCAACTGCCAGGTAAGGCAGTTAGGAAAGACTGTGCATGACAAATGGTGTTGTAAAGTACAACTTACTTGAGGCTAGTGATTGTCTATCTTGAAAACTTGTATACAATGGGTTTGTAGGGGAGGAAAGATAAATTTCCCTCTACCTTTCTAGATTGGCTGAGACACCCCCCTCTAATCAAAGACAGATTAACAGGGAAAATAACAAACAGAAGTTTATTAACATGCCTATGTCCTGTATACATGGGAGATACCCAGAAAAATTGAGAAACCCCCCAAAATGGCCAAAGCCACAATCTTAAATACCATCTCTAGCTAAAGAGAAATGAAAATGTTGGGGGAAAGGGGAGGCCACTTCTGAGGTGTTACCAGGTAGAATATAGTAATCAAGGGTAAGCATTTTCTTTTAAATTTATTGAAGTACAGTTGATTAAGGGTATGGTTTTTAATGCAGATTTAAGTCCATGCCTTCTCCATTGACAAGAGTTTCTAGGGGTTTACACATCCTTCTATTCCTGGGACAGAGAGGGAGACACCATTACAAATGAAGATTTCCCTTATAAATGTAAATGTCTCTGGTACAAGGGTGACTTCTACTTGGCTTTCAGAGCTTTTCCTATGTCTGCTGTTTCTTAAAAATAATCAGCCTAAAGTAATCTTTATGCCAAAGAGACATATTTTGGGGGTACATCCTGCTCCCCTTCAAGTTGCATCTGCTTGGCTGTATAGAAGATCAAGATTTCTTTCCATCTTTTCAATCTCTTAGCAAATTGCCTGTGACGCACATCACATTCTGGTTTAATGCTTATTCAATAATAAAAGTGTTTTCTCTCTCAACTACCTTTGTGGAGAGGATTTCTGGGCTGGGAGAAGTTCTTATTTTTAATTATATTTCCCCTTCAAGGGTTGGGTAGGGATTGCATATCTGAGGGACTTTAATCTAACTAACAAAAGTCAACTTTCTAATTACAATTTTGGGCAAAGCTATTACAAGAATTCTTTCATTCGTAAGTGTCTTGTCAGCAGTTGGTGATTGTGACACCTGCAGTTTAAGCCTAGGGAGCTGAACAAGATGACTTTTGTCTTCTGATGACTCAGAATTTCCTTTTAGCCCAGAGTCTATGATTTTCTCATCCTGATTTTCTTCATGGAGTAGGAAAGCTTGACTCAATTAACTTCTCTCATTTCATTCATTAATACATTATATGAAATGTATTGATTCATTATTACTCTTGTATCAATGCATACTACCTTCGTGTCCTAACAATTTTATTCCCTAATTTATATCAAGGATTATACAGGTGATGTTTCTCTGTGTGTGCACCAGACAGCAAAAATAGGAGGGGTAGTTTTGGATTTTGAAACTTGCTTGTGATTAAATCTTCTCCCAAATATTCTTTATTGCCTATGTTGACTTAAAACACACGACATAAGAGTTGTGAGCTTAAGTTTTATTCAGGGGCCTCACTGAGGACTGTAGCCCAAGAGACTGCCTCTCAGTAGCTCTGAGAAAACTGTTCTGAAAGGGTAGGGGAGAATCCAGTATATATATGATTTTTGGAGAGGTAGTATGTGCGGTCAAGTATACATCTTGGTAAAAGATCACTGCTAGTCACAAAGAACAGATATCTCAAGTTAATGATTTTAGCGTTTTTCCAGGTATGGGAAGATGCAGGAATCTGAGTTCATAAAATTCTTCCCGAGATGTACATCTAACTGTCTAAGGGGACTGTTTTTCCAAAGCACAGAGTGCCTCATCCTGTTTTTCATCCTGAATTCCTCTCAGCTGCGCTGTAGGTCACTGACTGCAGTGGCTAATGACTTAATCCTTGCAGAACCAGTTGGTGAGCAACATTCTTTGTTTTACACCTATTTTATCTTTCCTTACAGTATTTCCTGTTTCCCCTTTTTCTTTTCTCCTGGAGTCTTTCCATCCCGCATTAATTTGTTACCTACCAAAAGACTGCTTGCACATTTCTTATATGCACAGTTCCTTGGAAATTCACACTGGTGTATTTACTTCCTTTTGATTAGGGTTTCAGTTTCTTTCCAAGCACCATAGCTTCTTTAGCTTCGTTCACTTTTTTTAGGAGTCCCTCAGTATGCACATCAAAGTAATGGCAAATACTCTCTTGACCACCACCCCCATTAGCGTGTTTGAAATGTATCAGCTTTTCTCCTTTTATCCAGAAGCATAGTTTCTCTTTATTAGGGCTTCCTGGGTTCTGTTGTCCTTTGCATCAATCCTTGACAAGCTGGCCCCGTGGAAAGCCTGTGCCTTAACTAAAGAGTTCTAGGTTTCACCAGCATCCTGCCCAGATGAACCACTATTTAATCTTCATTTATTATGGGGATGACAGCACTAAACAAAGAACTTCTGCTTCATGAAGTAGCTTTAAAAAGTCATCTCAGTTGACTCCTTTTGATACTCCACAGTGGCTGCATCCTCCACACAAAGTACTGGAGATACAGTGATTACAACGAGAATAGAACAAGAAATGTTTGCTACCAGAACAGCGAACATAATGAATGAGGTATGGAAGGGACCCTGAAAGGCTTTTAGGTCAGCTCTTTTCTGTCTCAAAAAGATTTCTTGTTCATTTTCAACCTCTGCTTTAAGAAGGCAAAGAAACAATGGCCTCTTAAATGTGTTTGTGAGATGACCTTTTCTGTCTTCAGTGTCTCAATAGAAAACTATATCTCCCCGGAGCTAGAATCAAAGAAACCGTGTGGAAAAAAGCAGCAAAGCCCCCAGGCAGATCAGGCCTTGGACCATTATTTCCAGAAAGAATATATATAAACAGAAGTTTCAGAAATAACATAAAGTGAGACTTCACGAACTATTCATCATATCTGATTTAATGGGATCCTTATAACTGGCATTCAGCATGTGATAATAGTATCTAACACATAGGTACTTTGTTTTGACTGTTGAATGAATAATGACCCATGATTTTGGTTTTCCTAATGCCTCCTTAATATCAACTCTTTGGGCAAGAAAAACTGGTTAAATGTATGACATTTACTTTATATTAGCAACAAGGAACGTGCCTGCTTGTAATCAAGGTAGATTTTTACATTGCAGCTCTAATGATTTCTCATGAAAATTGGATGGTTACAAGGAGTGCATCTCCAGCATGAGTATCAAATGGCAGCATATTAGCTAGCAATGGGAGAAAAAGTACAGACACAAGGACACTATTGCTGATTTATAAAGCAAGCAAAATCTGGTGCTTTTCAAAGAATTCATCATTTAATGGAAGCTTTCACCCGCTACAAATTGATGGGCTAGGATTTTCCTTCTGTGTGCTAGAAATTATTTTCTGCAAAAAGAGCAGAGAGAAGACATTCTTTTTTTTTCCCGCTCTCACCTATGACTCTTCCCTAAAGCTACATTCTCTGTACTTTCTGGGGCGATGTAGAAAAAGGTCAGTATTTCCTTCGGCATCTACCCTTAAGGGCATTTCTAGATGAGCAATAATGTTGTTGTGTCCCCACCCCTCAATTTTTCTGAGTCTCTTAATCTTGGACCATATTAATTAGAAGACTCAGTGTGTTGGCTGACATCAAAGGGAACTTCACGTGCAGGAAGACTCAGAGTGTGATGACAAACTATCAACCTAATCCAAGAGAAGGGCTGGTATTTTCGCTGACACAGTGTATAGTGTAGAGCTTGGCTGGAGTTAATATGACAATGTAGAATACAGAAATCCACGTTAATTGGAAAGGGAACTAATTTGAACACTGTTCCATTCCCTAGCTCGGTTTATGAAATATGGTGACCCCTGTTTCTGACTGCTTCAGTTAAATGCCTTGGACTCCCATACTGCCTCTGGGAAGAATATTTTTTCTCATCATTCCTCTTATGATAATCTTGAGTTCACAACTGTCTTTTGGATTCATTATGCAAATTTGCACACCCTTCCTCCCTAATACTTGTGATTCCATGTTTTAATAGCTTTTTTCAGAGAAAAAGAATACTGCATTAGCATTTCTCTATTGGAAGGAAACAGCTTTTTTCCTTCATGTCTCTTTCCTCTCAAAATCTTCCATGTGTTCCCTGCTGGCTCCTTTCTTCAGCTCTCATTTCCACTGGCAGTAACCAGGAGACATGTATGCTTTTTAAAATGAAATTTCTTTCCTAGCCCCATAGTAAGACTAATCCCATGTTTACCAGGTCTTCCTGACATCCTGCCCACCTGCAATGACCATGCCAAAGTGGACGTAGGGAGCTGGGCTTTTGTTCAGCATTGCAATTATGATCATTAACATTATTTTTAATCTCTCTTGATTTATTTCTATTGTCTCTGAAAAAATTATTAATGATTCTTCTCTTGAGTAAATTTGCTCAATGGTGCTCAAAATTAGGTGAGCATAACAATTCTAGCTCCTGTGAAACTTTTAAAAAAGTACTGTGGGGTCTGTTTTAATAGATGGGGCTCAGGAATTTGTGTTTTCAACAGATGTGTCTGGTTACCAGCCTACATTTGGGAGCCTCTATCAAACAACAAAATTGGTTATAACCGCAGAGATATTGTTTTTTAATTCACTTTAGTGATTACTCTGTTACAATTCAAAATTAGCTTTGCATCAAGAACAACAGTTCTATTTTCAGAAGTGTTAAAATGAGAACATTTTTTTTCTTAAGGCAACTTTTTTTCATCTGAAAAAATAAGTATATCAGCACCCTTGTAGTTATGGTGGTTTTTATTTTTTGGAAGGTTTGTTTTCCATGCCACGTTTCTTTTCACTTTCTGATACCATGGGCCAGGTGTCGTATAATACATGATTCTGTCCACGACTGAATTACATTGCTGCTTCAACTTCAGGAAAATCAGTTAATTATCTCTGACCATCAGTAGTAACATAGTTGTACATATACCTATATCCACTCTTTTTAGATTCTGTTCCCATATAGGTCATTACAGAGTATTACGTAGAGTTCCATGTACTATACAGTAGGCTCTTCTTAGTTATCTATTTTATCTATAGTAGTGTGTATATGTCAATCCCAATCTCCTAATTTATGCCTCCCCCCCCTTTCCCCCTTGGTAACCATAAGTTTGTTTTCTACATCTGAGACTCTATTTCTGTTTTGTAAATAGGCTCATTTATACCATTTTTTTAGATTTCACATATAAGAGCTATCGTATGATATTTGTCTTTCTCTGTCTGACTTACTTCACTCAGTATGACAATCTCCAGGTTCATCCATGTTGCTGCAAATGGCATTATTGCATTCTTTTTTATGGTTGAGTAATATTCCATTGTATATATGTACCACATCTTCTTTATCCATTCCTCCATCAATGGACATTTGGGTTGCTTCCATGTCCTGGCTATTGTAAATAGTGCTACAATAAACATTGGGGTACATGCATCTTTTCGAATTATGGTTTTCTCCGGATATATGCCCAGGAGTGGTATTGCTGGATCATACGGTTGCTCTATTTTCAGTTTTTTAAGGAACCTCCATACTGTTCTCCGTAGTGGCTATACCAATTTACATTCCCACCAACAGTGTAGGAGGGTTACCTTTTCTCCACCCCTCTCCAGCATTTATTTTTTTGTAGATTTTTTTGATGATGGCCATTCTAGCCAGTGTGAAGTGATACCTCATTGTAGTTTTGATTTACATTGCTCTAGTAATTAGTGATGTTGAGCATCTTTTCATGTGCCTCTTGGCCATCTGTATGTCTTCCTTGGAGAAATGTCTACTTAGATCTTCTACTCATTTTTTGATTGGGTTGTTTGTTATTTTGATATTGAGCTGCATGAGCTGTTTGTAGATTTTGGAGATTAATCCCTTGTCAGTTGCTTCATTTGCAAATACTTTCTCCCATTCTGTGAGTTGTCTTTTCATTTTGTTTATGGTTTCCTTTGCTGTGCAAAAGCTTTTAAGTTTAATTAGGTCCCATTTTTTTTAATTTTCATTACTCTAGGAGGTGGATCAAAAAGCAAGATTTTGCTGCAATTTACGTCAGAGAGTGTTCTGCCTATGTTTTCCTCTAAAAGTATTATAGTATTCGGTCTTATATTTAGGCCTTTCATCCATTTTGAGTTTATTTTTGTGTATGGAGTAATGCCAATTCTCATCCAAATGGATATGAGTGCCAATACTAGGGTGAGAATGGTTAATTATATTTTATACACTTTGATTAATATTTATTAATACTTAAAGAATAAAATTTAATCTGATTGAAAGTATATTTTCTCCTTAAGAACCTGTGTGGAAGCTTGTTAATAAGGGTATTAATTCATTTGAACACTCACATCACCCCACATAGTTCTTTGAATTAGAAGTACGCATATGTAGTCTATGAAGCAAGCACAGAAAAACTGTTTTTTAGATATATTATTACTGAGACTCCAATAATAAGTAAATTATCTGGAGGAGATTACACAACTTTCTTCCTCTCTGTTTTCTTTAGTATAAAGTTGCTTCCCAAGGGGTAACACAAAAACCATCCCTGTGTTCCCTGAGCAGTTTTCTTACCTGGATAATCCATTAATGAAAATTGGACAAGTTATAAGGGCATTTCTTTACAAAGTTGAGTACAGTCCTCTGAAGAGATTAAATATACAACAATATGGAAATTAGTATAAATAGAATTGGGCCAGAACTTAACATTTCAAAAATTTGTAGAGAGTAACCATATTTTATAAGAGAGAATGCTGGATTATATACTCAGAGTAAATATTAAGTTCAAGAAGTGTTGCAACAGTGGCATTTATTTTGTTGATATTAAATTGGATTATTCTCCCAAGGTAAATCAGTGGGTCTGTCTAATGCTATTAGTATGTTCTATCCATGGTTTGAAAAAATAAAAAGCTTAGCCCAGTAACGAGGCATGAGTAGTTCTGAGTTAATAGTGCTGGTCTTATTGAACGCCTTGAAGGTATTAGCCAAAGAGATGAGGATACAGAGTGGATTTTGTAAAGTTGGGTTTTTCCTCCTTTCTAAAAGCAAGGATATTTGTGATAAAACTCTAATATAAGTTGCCTAATTAATTTATCATAAAAGTGAATTTGGTTAGGAGTCTAGACTACAACCCAAGATTGCCTAATGGGTGGTATCATTAATAGGAAAGCAAGAGTCAAGCAGAGGTGTGTGTGCATGAGTGTGCAAGCACGTGTGTTTGTGAAGTACTTAATAAAAGTGCTGATGAAAAGTTAAAGTACCAGGAATTAGTAAGAACAGCTGGAATGACTTCTATTGCTGTTACCCAAGAGAAAGATGCCCCTAACAATTTAAAGAAGGGAAAGTAATAAAGCAGAAGAGAAACACTACACTAAGAGAAAACAGGCATCTCCAGAAGCTACCAGTTACCCAGAAAGGGCCTGAGCGTGGTGGACACTGTGGGTTTATCTTATTTCAGAGTCTGTTTTCTGTCTTTACATAATAAAAAAGCTTATTTGTTGTTTAATTCACTGACAATTGACTAAGCTATGTGGGATTTGTTCAACCAAACTGCAAACTCTTAATAGTCTATATAATACTTGAATTACTGTGCTCATCTAATCATTTACAGCTAGAAAATGTAACTTAAGAGGAACAGCATGAAATTACAGCAGGCCTATTCTATGTACTCTTGATGGTTAGTATCATTGAGGTCTGATAGACTATGCCATCCATGTCCATTTCAGAGATGGTTGCCCAGGACACCTGGTTGCTTATGTCATCCCCTCCCCTAGACAAGGATTATGACCAACTGAAAGTGTTACTCCTAAGTGTCTTTTTTAGTTTTCTTACATATCACCCTGCTTTTATTAAGATCTTTATTCAGACTGAGTAATGCCAATGAGTCTGCCAATTAAATATGTCAATATCCTCATGTTCATCATAAGAATTTTATTATTTGTATGTATGTGCCCAATCTTATCCTAGTAGAGAAGAAGAAGCATGTATAATCCACTACTTTATCCCTAGCACTTACCACAGTACCTGGCACACCAAATTAGCTTAATATTTAATGCCCTTTAAAAAATTATTCTTTTTTTTAAAAAAGCAATCAAACTTCCATTCACAGATTATGGTATTGTAGATCAATTAGTTAACTGTGCAGATTGAAATCAGATTACCAAGGTTTGAATCCAGTTATTTCTAGTTATTTGACCTTGGGAAAATTACTTCACTGTCCTAAGCCTCACTTTTCTCATCTATAAAATAAGACTAATACTTGTATCCACTTCACAGTATTGTTTATAAAGAACTTGGCAAAATACCTGGCCCAGAGAAAGTGTTCAATAAATCTTAGCTACTAGTACCATTTAAGGTGGATTTTTTTTACAGATGATGAATCTCATTTATTACATGTTCACTTCCCCTAATTTAATCAAATTTTCAATGGATAACTTTAACTTCAAATTTTCTGAATAACTTTTCCTCCTTCCCTACTCCTGCTACCACAAAGAACCACCTGTGAGAAGCAAATTGAAAACCAACTAACTTGTTTGGAAATATTGGTCAAAATGAATTGGTTGTAAACCTTCAACAAAAGCTGTCTAAAATCAAGACAGGTTAGTATTAAATGGTAAAATACTGAGTTGTAATTAATCTTAACAAATACCTATTAAGAAAACCAGCTGCTGGCTGGTGTGCTAGAAAAAGAAGGAAATAATTACATTTATTGACTGCCTACTTTAAGCCCCCTTGTGCTGGATGCAACATACATCATCTTATTTAAGTCCTCACGATTATGCTGTAGAGTAGGTATTCTTCTATATGTAACAGTCCGAGGTTAATCCATGCTTTTTCCAGAGCTAAACCTCATCGTTAGGTACTGTAGAGAAGATTTAATGAATGAAGGGAAGGCTTTAAGCAAAAGTGTCTAATATGCAAAGAATGTAACACCAGGCAGGTCATTTTCAAACATTTAACTCTAGGAGAGGGACACTCTAGTGAAATAAAGTCTAATATATAAAAAGACACTGGTGAGTGCTGCTTTGGTTGAAGTAGGGTTAGTGGACTTCAGAACAACTTGATGTGTACTTCTCCTTCTACTTCACCATGGGAAGCCCTTATTCCCCGCTGCACAAACTCCTGGGATTCAGGAATCAGTTTCAGAATAACCTTCCCCAATTTACAGATTCAGACTAAGCTGAGACCAAGAGACTAATGTCTCTTGTAAGTATAGAGTAAGCAAAAACTTACTACTAGAGTATTTGCTCTACTTCCTGATTAATTATAGTTTTCTAGGTAATTAAATGTTGTGGTCAGGGAATTTTAATTCCATTCTGGGTCTAAGGCATGTTTCATAACAGAAAGTAATTATGTTGACCAGTTTCTTGGATGAGGCATGTATAATGTTTATATTCTGATCACTTCTTATTTGGATAAAAGAATGCATTTGAAAATTTTAATTCATGAAGTCTGTAAGCTATTATATAATCATAGCTATCAATATATCATTTGTAGTGGGGGCAGGACTTAGATGGCCTGTACAACCTCATTGAGATGACAGGATCAGGCAGGGGTTTATCAGAGGGGACTTTTCAGCACAGACAAATTCTGCAGAAAGTTTAGGACAGAGGCATTGGCCAGCCTGGTTAGAGTATTGATTATATACTGAGTACTGAGCAAATAATTTGATATATTCAGTTTAATGGGAACCACACATACAAAATTAAATTTGACTTTCTCCTGTTAATCTGACTCATGTCAACGTAATTCTTACACCAGCCAGAAGAACCTAGAATGATAGAGGAACTTGTTTTCCCTCCTTGACACCAAAAAGTTGGGAAGCACTCAGAGAATAATGGGGATATGTCCAAACAATGCAAGATTGAAGAGGCTTCTACTGGCTAAATCTGGAAAAATTTGGTAATAATGTATTATAACTTATTGTGTAAAATAGGAATATCTGAGTCTATACTGACAAAAATGAGAGGGAGAGAAAGAGGGGGAGAGAAAGAGAAAGAGGGAGGGAGAAACAGAATGATGTTGGCATAAGGTAAATATGGAACATGTCAAAAATTGTGGAATCTGCATAAAGAGTCCATGGGAGTTCTTTACACATTAAAAATCTAAGTTCTCAACTGTGGGCAAATTACTTCGCTGTAAGCTTCTAAATTCAGGTTAAAACTTTAAATATTCTATTTATAACTCTAATAAATTTTAGCAACCACTTTTAGTGGACTTTGAGCAATACTTAGTCCTATTTACAAATCACACCTTCAAATATTTTAAACTGTATTTACAAATTGTCATAGGTAATCTCTTTTTAAAAATATTGATTAAGAATGAAACATTCTTCATTAGTTTAGTAAAATTTATTCATATATTTATTTTTAAATGATCCAATATATCATATACACTTGTTGCAATTTCTACATAAAATCACAACTCTGCAGCAATTAGTCAATTACACATTTTATTTTTTTAAATCTCGTACTTTAATTAGAACTACAAGGATAACTTACATTACTTAGCTAAAATCACCTAAACAATAATAAAAGTTAAAATCTACACAAAACACAAAATTATAAATACTATGGTTTGATTATCTTAGTAATTCTGCACTTAATTCCCAATCTTTCTAGATTAAAAATGAGTACCTACAAAGAAAATAATACATGTCTTCAGGAACAGTTTTTGACGGGACTTTCTGTCATAAATTGGTCTCTAAGATTTATAATCTTCTTCTACATTATACCAAGGTTGATCTTTGTGATCAACAGATTACAGAAGAAGTGATAGAAGAAGTGATGATGTGTCACCTTCATGATTAGGTTATAAAAGATACAGCAGGCTCCACCTTGATCTTTTTCCCCCTTCTTGGATCACTCTGGGGAAGCTGGCTGTTCTGTGAAGAGGAAATTTAGCCCTGTGTGCAGAGGTCCATATGGTGGGGGACTGGGACCTCCAGCCAGGAGCCAATAAGGAAGTGAGTTCTGTCAGCAACCAAATGAGTGAGCATGAAAGCTGGTTTTCCAGCACCAGGTAGGCCTCCAGATGACTGAGTCCTAGCCAACAGCTTTGGCTGCACCTCATGAAAGACTCTTAACCACAGCCAGCCAGCTAAGCTATTCCCAGTTTCCTGCCCCTAACAACCTGGGGGAAATAATAAAATGCAAAATTTTGGAGTAATTTTTAATGCAGCAATAGATAACTAATCTACTCTTCATGCCAAGTTTTTGAGTTTGCCTTCTCAGTGGTTTACTAAATGACCAAAAGTTTTAGCTGCTTTGGGATTGAATTGTTATGTTCAGTGCTGATGGGATATATTGAGTCCTGTATCCAGTTGCTATATCAGTGACTCCCTAATTAAAGAATTTTGCATTTTGTTTTTTACTTTCTACTTTATTTCTGAATAACTCTTGTGGCTTTCTCCACTTCAGCACAGCATCTAGTATTATTATGATTATACTTTACAGTCTCTGTTGTCTTATCTCCATGCCTTTACTAACTTCATTCATTCTGTCTAAAATGGTCTTCCCCTCTGGCTTTTTCAGGTGATATCCATGTTTCAAGGCCCACTTACATAGAACTTTCTTGTCAACCATCTTTTTTCAAGAGAACACCTGCCCCTCTGTGTTTCTGTAATCTATTGCTTGGAAATGAAAAAAATAACACAACATTTTGCAATTGCTTATTCTTTGGGGCTTGCATTCCACCAACACTGCATGCTGTTAAGAGCAGAGTTCCTGTGAGTTCACTTTTTCATCCCCCATGGCATCTAACACTGTTTAGATAGAAGGGAAATAACCCTACTGAACTACTTTAATGCGGTTAGAATTTGTTGGATAACAATAGTAACTTGTTTTCTGTATAATGGTGATTGCTATGAAGCTCTAAAGAAACATTACATAATTCTGTACCAGAAATACTTAGGACCTAGACAATGTGAGAATGAAACTGTTCCTTGTGCTAGTTTTGGTCGTGTTGTTTCCTAATACAGACATTCTTTGCTAGATATTCTGTGTGTAGCACTGACTTTATATGAGCAACCAGAATGGATTACATACAGTAAATGTTTGGTAAAAATATGTTGAAAAGATGACTTAATAGTAGCTTAGAAAGGTGCACAATGCTAAGAAATGCACACACACATAGAAATATCCACAAGACTCTAAAATTGCTCTGTGTTAAGAGATTAAGTATGCACTGCCTCAGGAGACTGCTGAGGAAGTATCTATTAACTAGTTCTCCAGACTAAAGCTAAGAATCTCAATTAAAGAAATAAATTTCCTCTTTTCTTTAGCTGTGGTAGATTTTCAGAATTGAAAATAGCAATACAGGAAAAAAATGTTCTTATCATCTAGCCTGTAATAAGTAAACATAGCCTATTTTCATTTCTACCTGTACATGGAAAACGCTTTTTCTTTTCTAAAAATTGAAACATTTCCTGGAATAGCTTAAAAGTAAAACAGCGGATTGACTTCATTAATTTCATATTATTCCATGAGGTGTATCTTTATTTTCACAAAGAGAATTAAAATTTAACTGCATTTTAACTTCATTTTTTGCCTACAACTGAAAATTTGTCATTTACTCAGATTTTGCTATTGCATGAATGAAATCTTAGTGTATGATTTTGGAGCTATGTCAGAAAAGAATTCATTTCAGTTGGGATATATTGCTGAACAAGAAGAAAAAAAGAAAAAAATTCATTGGTCATTGTGTGCAACACAGTGGTAAAACATTTGATTTACTGCATAACTCTCTCTGGATCATTCTGCACGATGGAAAACATAATATAGTGTCTGTTTAGCTCTCTTGATTATATCATGCTATAAAAGGAGTATTTTTTCGACACAGACGTGACAAGCTATGGGTCAAACCTCAGCAAACAGAATAAGGTGTTGTGTTTGTTTACTCTGAAGAGGACAGTATTGAAAACTATTTTGTTTTTGTAGTGGAAGTGCTGTAACAGCCTAGATCTCAGTGACTACTTACAATATCTTTGTGGTGTTCAATAAAGGAGAAATGAAGAAAAAAAATTGTCATTTTCTTGGAGTTCTATCTAAGCTTTCATTCCCATGGCCAATATAATGCGTGTTTGTTGAGAACAGTCTTTGATTGGAATGAGATACTTGGTCTGGTCATAAAAAGATGGATGACCTAGATAATTCCGGAATACCAGCATACTGGTGTCTGGAAAGACATCAGTAGCATGTGAGCCTGTTTGTTCTTGTTAAAACTTCAAAGAGATTCTCTTTTGTCAAAGTATGCTACTTTCTGTTGAAAGTTTTTAACAAAATCACAGTCTAGTAGGTATGTACCAGGATTTACACCTAGAGTCTTTAAACCTTCTATTCATTTTCCAGTTATGGAAAACAACAGTCAGTGCAGAATATCAGAATGATCTGACAATCGCTGTAACACGAAAAGAGGAGATACTGGCTAATCAGAGTTTAGTTCATTGTTATGTCTCGGATTTTGACAGACAACTCAGTTAACCTTCCAGTGACAGAGAAGGTGAGAGTACTTTCTCACCATACATGTGCTTCACCATCCTATTTGTTATGGCTTTTCCAACTTCCAATCTACTTTCTCTCCTTACCTTTTACTCTCGCAATCTGACAATCTGTAAAGCCTTCAGCAGAATCCCATCTCGTATCAGATAAGAGTCAAATGACTATCCTTTCCATCCTATGGCCCCTTGTGTCTCATGGTACTTTATGATTTGGTTTCTATCTCTTTTTGACCCTCACCTCTAATCACAGGTGATAAAGTCAAGCCATTGAAGGCTACTAGAAATTACCAGGACAAACCTTACTTTTTGACACCCCTAACCCTTTATACAATACATGCTTGTCTCTCTCCCTGGATTGTCTATCTTTACCTTTATATACTCAGAAAACTCCTGTTCATCCTTGAACACACAGTTCTGGTGACACCCTCAATATCATTGTCTCTTCTCTGTCCAGAACTGACTTCTTATATGTATGTTTATCATTGTTATTATAGAATGATTATTCTCTCTATCCATCTCTCACCTCTTGTATCACCCCTAAGAACGGGTATTTTGCATCCTATGCGCAGTACCTAACTATGGTCCCTGAAACATAGTAGATGCTTAATAAATGTGATTGAATTGAAAAGTATCAAGCATTCACCACATCTCCTTGGTGACCTTGTCTCTCCTAATTAACAAGTTATACTAAACATTTACCTACAGAAATTAATTTTCTTTTATTCCCAATCTTTTGTTGCTACATCATTTTCTTTCATTTTCTTCTAAGTTATAAGAACTACATTATTGGCATAGCAATGTCTCCCTAGTATAAACTCAGATATTTTAAAAGGTGCCCTACTGAAATAAACCTGAACACCAGGAAATAATTTTAAAAGACCTTCAGCGACTACAAATGGACTCCAAAGTCCATTTGCAACCCAAGTAAATATTGGTTGTGAATAGTTAAGGAGTAAAATATTTGCGCTATTGTGGACAGTGTATAGTGAAGCATCCATTTTTCTACCTAGTACTTTTAGCATTAATACAATTTCATAATGTTTTTTTTTAATCCCTCTAAAAAGTAAAAAAAAAGTACACCTCCCATTGGCACAATGTGATTAGAACACTGGGGCAACTGGTCAGAGAACATATAGGATACGGAGTAAAAAGGAAAAAGAAAGTCATAGGCCACCAGACTACAAAGAGAATCAATTTCCTGGTAGTAGGTAACCAGTGGCTTCTAGCATAGAAAAGATATAAAAAGTTCCTTCTCTTGAATGCAGTTGATTAACAAAATGTATTTAAAATACACTTCATTCAGATTCATGAGCCAAGATTTAATATTTTCTCAAATAATAATAAAAGAAAGGACCCAGGTGTAAATAATCATTATTCTAGCAAAGAAAAACTTAGCATAAAACACATAGAGAAATATAATCAGGACAAAACAAAAATAAGATAAAATCAGGATCACAGACAATATATTTGCCTCAGGTCTTTCACCAATCTTAAATTATAAATTGGAAATTTCTATCAGAATTACCCTACATAGACTTCACAGTCTGCTATATATGTTTATGCCCATGTTAACTACAAAGTATGAGTTCAAGGCATTCTCAAGCTTACATGTTTATTTTACTGATAGAAGAGTTCCTCAGGTTATTGTGTTCTAACAAGTTTTGTACTTGGTTTACATGCTCACTATAGATGATATAGAACAAGTACTAAATTGAAATGCAGGAAAAAAAAAGCAGACCTTGAAATTAATTAAAAAAACCAACAACACATAAATCAAAACATGTAGTTTATAGACTTTGAGTATAGGGGCAAGCATGTTGACATACCTGGAAGTGTTCTGAAAGTACCATTGCAAATAACACTTTTTTTTTTAATTGAAGTATAGTTGATTTACAATGTTGTGTTAATTTCTGCTGTACAACAAAGTGATTCATTTATATATATATACATTATTTTTAATATTCTTTTCCATTGTGGTTTATTACAGGACATTGAATATAGTTCCCTGTGCTATACAGTAGGACCTTGTTGTTTATCCAGTCTATATATACTAGTTTGCATCTGCTAATTCCAAATTCCCAATCCATCCGTCCCCCACCATCTCCCTTGGCAACTGCAAGTCTGTTCTCAATGTCTGTGAGCCTGTTTCTGTTTTGTAGATAAGTTCATTTGTGTCATATTTTAGATTCCACGTATAAGTGATATCATATGGTATGTGTCTTTCTCTGTCTGACTTACTTCACTTAGTATCATAATCTCCAGGTCCATCCACACAACATGGGGTTTTTATTCATATGCCTCCCACTGAACCTGAGACACCAGCAAAGTGTTGATGTGGTTCAGCAAACAATGAAAATAGTAATTTCAAAATAGGAAATACTGTAACACTTACAGAGGTTAAAATAAAAGGCTATTTTGGTGCTTAAATGAACAAGCCGCAAGTATCTTTCAAAAACAATGTTTCTAAAAGCATTTTCTGTAGAACATTACCCCATTAGAATAGATTGTCTGCTAAAAAAACCCCAAAAAAATCCAATGGCTAAATATTTGGGAAATGATGCTGTAATTGTTTGCAAATTGTTCTAGCTTTGCTTGTGACATCTAAAAGAGTAAACTTAATCCCTCATTCAAAAAATACTCCATGAAGAGAGTCTTTGGTTTCTTCCAGGTCATTTTTATTTCTTATAAAAATTGTTCTACTTCTTGAATTCTCTCTTGCTATGGTTCGAGAGCGTTTTGTTTTAACAAACCATTGGAAAACTTCACCTAGTTATTTTTCTTCTTAAGTATGTTGATTATATTCAGTGGCCTTAATTATCACTTTTGTGCTAATGGCTACAAAATAAAAATTAAAACGCATCTTCTAGAATTTTAATGATATCAATTTATTTCATAAATAAAAATTTTCATAAATAAAAATATTTCTGTTTAACCAGGCAAACTCTATTTTAACATCTATGCCCTAATTCACTTCTACAGTTTTCTTAGGCCCTGTTTTGCTTGTGTTCTACAGTCTGAGCACAGAGATACACTGGGAGAAACATTTGGATGAAACGTGGTAATAAATAAGTTTAAATACACCGACCAGCCCAATCCCAGGACATCCATGTGAAACTCTGGAATGTAACCTTCGGAAAACGCTGATGACCTTGTGAATTGACTAGAAACATTGAAATAAGATGTTCTATTGTGTACATTCAGAATCCAAAAGATAGATCCATCTGTTGTGAAACAATGGGCTTTGTCCGTCAGTGTCTGTGTTATGGCGGATTCCTGTGTTTGACGAGATGAGACTCTTTAATTTAATTCTGAGTACAGCACATTGGATCCTAATGAGCCGGGTTTTCTCTATTGCCTAATTCACTTTTTCTTTAGTTAGATGTTTAGGGAGTCCACTAAAAGTCCATTAGATTGGAATGCAAAAAAATGGGCCCCATGTGACCTAAGAGAGATAATATACCTCACTCGTGGAGTTACAACTAAGTTCCTGGCTTACTGAAAGTTAAAATGATAGAGAAGCAATAATTTAGTATTTTTTAGAACTTAACTTTAGCTGTTTTTTAAAACTATGAATATGAATAAAATGACAGTTCTGTCCATTTGCCTATCATTGCATCAAACATCTATATTCAAATGGATTTCACCCAAATCGGAGGTTAGTGTTAGGCTGGCCTAACTTAAAATATATGCTGCATGTTGTACTCGACACTTCCATAAAGCTGGCAGAATAGCACATCTTGCAAGGGCCCTGCATATAGTAAGCGCCCAGCTTCTACTCATGAGTGACAGCTATTTCATCAGTTCCTCCATTGTCATTACCCACATGGTACGTACAGGTTACAAAGTCAACCTGAATTCTTTACTCTCTCACTAACTATGCATTGCCCCCTTCTCCCAATCTTTTTTTGAAGTTTTTCTAATGGGGAAAATGTGTGAGCAAAATCTTACTTAAGTTTTATGAAATAATTGTCACCTTCATTTATATTTTCTGTGTAAGGAAGGGGTCTCAGGGCAGGGTTAGTTTGAAAGGAGGTGGAACAATCAGTCATCTTTCAAGTCTTACTGCCCACATTGCTTGTATCCTCATCACCCTGGGTGCATGCATCATGCACCTGATTTGTCAGAAAAAAATTCTGATTTTGGCTTATTTCTTGCTGTCATGTTGTCTTGGCCAAATTTGCAGTACATGGCTTGTATAATTTTTACTTATATATGTTAACTTTGATCTCATAATGAACTCATGGCACAGAGACAGGAGGCAACATGACTGTGACTGATGGAAAAATTCATAATGTTTATTAACATCTTTATTTCTGTTTAACCATAGATTGAAAAGTTCCACCTATGCCATCAGTCTTTTCTGGGACTTCTCGTTTAGTACATGGGTTATAACATTTGCTTATCCTGTGTTAGAACATACAAAACTCTAGCAGTTTTCTCTAACCTGGTCCGCTCAGCGCCCTTTATATTTCAAAAACGTTCCCTATTGTCTTGGTTTCATCTTTCCTTCCACCATAATTTCCCCAATACTTAAATATTTATAAAAACTCTGATTTTATAATTTTTGTAAAATGGCAAGTCTCTGCTTTTTGTTGTCCATGCTCCTTTCTGATGCTTAAATATACATGGTGAGCAGACACCCTTTTCATGTTCCTCTTGACTTTAGAATTATGGCACATACACCTTACAATTTACTGGTATTTTTTGTGTTGTAGCAATAATTTTTATAATAATTTCATACTATTTAAAATTTCAGTGATGTTCATAATACTAGTAGTTCATCACCCAGAAGATCCAGTGCCTCCAATTCTAAAACCATCATGAAAAAATAATAACCACTCAGTCTCATACAAATGATTATAAGTTAATAAAGTCTATAGAACATAAATAGGGAGCATTTGAGAAAAGGGAAACGTGGAATGGATATTACATGCCAGAAACAGTTCTAATTAAGAGCTACTCAAAAAACAGCCGATTAGGTAAGAGATCTTTCCATCTGAGGTAGAAGCCAAATCATTTAGTTTTCTCATCAACTAAAAATGGAAAGGCCATTACAGCAATAAGGAAGAAACACATTTATGGAAGTGATTAAGGATCAGTATGTTTTGTTTTTTTTGTTTGTTTGTTTGTTTGTTTTTGCGTTACGTGGGCCTCTCACTGCTGTGGCCTCTCCCGTTGCGGAGCACAGGCTCCGGATGCGCAGGCTCAGCGGCCATGGCTCACGGGCCCAGCCGCTCCGCGGCATGTGGGATCTTCCCGGACCGGGGCACGAACCCGTGTCCCCTGCACTGGCAGGCGGACTCTCAACCACTGCGCCACCAGGGAAGCCCCAAGGATCAGTATGTAGAAGACAGAAATGGTTAAGGTTAATTGCATTGATAATATCAAGCAGTAGACCCAAAGATTTTTTAACCCTGTAGTAAATGCTATCTTTGAACGGCTTATAGTTGTAGTAACCCATAAATTAATAATTAATTTCATGAATTTTCTTGCTTCCTTTCTTCCTTTCTCTTTCTTTCCCTCCCTCCCTCTTCTCTTTACTTCCTTCTTCCTTTCTTTCTTTCTTCTTTTTTTGTTTGACAATTAACCAGCCTTTTGGTATCCATTTACTATTTGAGTGCTTGATATTTCACTTCTGCAATTGCTTTTTAGATATAACTTTCAGGTATACCTACTAGAAAACACGGCACGATAAATTTGGCATTTAAGAGCTATTCTTATCCATCTGTTTGCTTTAAAGTTGTAGACTTTTGAGAAACCACAACTGATTTCTAACATTTTGAAAATGCAATCTTTTAATTATACTACTAGTTATGTAAGTATACTGCATATGTTTGTAGGAATTTTTAGCAAAGTTTTCAAATTCATTGCCACACTTGATCTTCACAAGATCCCTATGGGTAAGCAGAACAGGTGTTGTTATCACAAAAATAAGATACAAAGAGAAAAATTGTCTTGCCTGAGAATTCATAACAAATTATTTATCGGGAGGGCTATAACTAGAATCTGTGTCTTCTCTGTTTTTCTTTAGTATACTTATACCATTGTTCTATCATAATTTTTTCATGCTTTCTTACTATTCTCATTCATTTATTTTATTCAAAGTAAGTTATAGAAGATTGAGCATGTGGACATATATTCTACCATCAAAGAGTCACAATAAACTCTTTGCAAATCATTTTAATACTGAAATTTATTTCTTCAAAATATTCTAGAACCTCAGCATGTGTATGTTTGGGGCATGGCACTGTGTTAATTTTTATCAAGCTATCTTCTTAATGTATGAACTTCAAAAGAGCAAGGCCTCTGAGTTTTATGTCCTCTTATAGTACCTTGTATAGATATTTGTGGCTTCTAACCCATGGAAGATTATTTTCTACGTTATAGTTTATTTTACATTTATTTTACTTTGAACTCATAAAATGCTTGAACAACCCACAATAAAGGACACATCAAATAGGAGCAATAAAACTCAAGTCCAGAAAGGAAACATGAGTTCTAGGAATGAAAAAAATAATGTTGACAACAACACTCACTTAGCGTTTACTGTTCTAAGTTGTTTATGTAAGAGACTTTCATAGTTGCTGTGTTAAGCACAGGATTTTCTTACAGCCAAATTAAAAAGGAAGAGAGGGACTTCCCTGGTGACACAGTGATTGAGAATCTGCCTGCCAATGCAGGGGACATGTGTTCGATCCCTTGTCTGGGAGGATCCCACATGCCACGGAGCAACTAGGCCCATGTGCCACAACTGCAGAGCCTGTGCTCTGGAGCCCGCGAGCCACAACTACTGAGCCCACGTGCCACAACTGCTGAAGCCCACGTGCCTAGAGCCCATGCTCTGCAACAGGAGAGGCCACTGCAATGAGAGGCCTGCACACCACAACGAAGAGTAGCCCCCCTCGCCACAACTAGAAAAAGCTCGTGCAGCAACAAAGACCCAACACAGCCAAAAATTAATTTTAAAAAAAAGAAAAAGAGAAGGAAAGAGGGAGGGGGAAGGGTGAAACAAGGGAGAGAGAGAAAAAGAGGGAGAATGAAAGAGAACAAAGTGATGCTGTCTATCATTTCTCACAGCCTACCATGTACCAGCTTACCATGTACCAAGATTCACATGCAGTAATACATGTATTGTCCCAATAGCCCTGCTGGGTGAGTTCTATTAGTATTTTTAAACAGGAGGAAACAGAATGGTGAAGTAACTTGCTCTAGGATACACAGCTATGTGTTGACACTGGGATTCTGACTCATGAATCCAGCTCCAGCTACTACGGGATTGACTGTTTAAACAAGTTGTCTCTATATGAAAAATTCTTATCAGAAGGCAAAAAATCAACTAATTCCTCAGGGGACAATTTTTCCTTGTGATAAGTACTCATACATTTATTAAGTGGGACCTTTGATGAACACGTGGACGAAGTTCTTATTAGCAGTTTATATTGAGTGCAGAAAGAATATTTCATGACTGTTTTTTTTGTTGTTTTTTGGGGTTTTTTTTTTGTGGTATGCAGGCCTCTCACTGTGGTGGCCTCTCCCGTTGCGGAGCACAGGCTCCGGACGCGCAGGCTCAGCGGCCATGGCTCACGGGCCCAGCCGCTCCGCGGCATGTGGGATCTTCCCGGACCGGGGCACGAACCCATGTCCCCTGCATCGGCATGCGGACTCTCAACCACTGCACCACCAGGGAAGCTCCATGACTGTTTTTTAAAGTCATTAAAAGCATTGGAAGTCAAAATTCAAATAAGTAAAATTGTTTTAAGGGTTCTCTATGGTGAATCAGAAAAACAGAAAAGAATAATAACTTGGCTTCTAATGTCCCTGCTTTGAGCCAGTGAGTTAGAAAAACAAGACAAAATGTGTAGTGATGGTGAGCGTGAGACTAGAGGCATCACACAGTCTTGAGTTACTGCCTCTGAACACTAAACAGGGTCGTCATCCATTATTGGTTTTTTGTATAGACTGAGGTTCAATTTGACCCCTGATTTTTCTTCTTAGCAAGTGTAGAGAAGCCTTCAGAATAAGTTACGCATCAGTGTACTGTGCCGGTGTGTGTCACCTCTAGGCTCGGTTGCCTGTCTTCTACTGGATAATTTCTCTATCTCAGTGGATTAACATGCTGAGCATTGATTGATTGATTGATTGATGGTAGATCACATAAGGCAGCTAGCTAACCAAGAACACCTGAACATTCACTTTAGCTCTACTAATTTTAGACAGATTTCTTCCTGACTATAGGCTCTTGACTTCCCTTTTCTTAGAGCATTTCCTTTAGAAAATTTACTGCAATTTATAAATTCTTTCTCTGCTCCTTTGAGATGTCTATCTTCTAAAACCCAGGAATGTTTTCTCAAGGACCTGGAGGCCATCCCCATGAACTGTAATCAAGAAAGAAAGTGTGCCTGTCTCCCACTCTTTGTGGGAGGGTAGGGGTCAAACTCTAATAGACACCAATTACCTGTGGTCCTTTCTGACTACTTTTCCTCCATCCAAGATTGTAAGTCCAACCATCACCAGACACTCTTCACATCACGGTGTCTCCTTTCCTCTTCAGCTCTTCAGTGATGAAGTTGCCCCACTGCCTGATCTGTGTGAACCAGTTGGAGTTGACAACCTTGCTATTACCAGCTTCCATTCTTTTCTTACCTCTGGACAAATAGAAGCGATATGAAGTAGCATCCCACAAGGTGGAGCAAGATGGTGTTAGAGCAGGGGTAATTAGAAAGAGAGAAAGTGGAGGTCGGGTTATTGAGGAATAGAAAAACAGAGATATCTCTTAATGTCCTCCCAGTACCTCCCAGTGTTCTAGTATCATCAAATTTTCTTTTGCTGATTTAATGGGCTACATAGACTTCTACTATAAAGATATTCCATCATTTATCTAACCATTATATTATTGTCGGGCTTTTAGACTTTTCCAATATCTTATTTTTAAACAGAGTGTGGATAGAGTCACTATTAATAAATCTTAAGCTTTTCCTTAATTTTCCTTAAAATATATAAAACATGGAATAAATGAGATCGTGTTCATTATATCTGAGGCTCTTATTTTCATACACCCCTAGAGAAATTTTGACCAGCCTCCCACATGAGTGTATTAGTATCAACCGTATGAAATTCTTAATAGTCAAAAATAGATTTATCCTTAAAAATGGCAGTTTTATATGGTTCAATCTAGTGAATGCCATCTTTAAATAAAACCATTAACTATATTAGGGGTCTCTACCAGATTCAGAGCTTAGAAGATTCTGGGAGAAGGGTGAGGCCTCTTAACTTTAATTCCAAGTTTTTGCTGAAAGTAAGAAGCCCTGTAGCTGAAAGACACATAGGCCAGTGAATTCTCTCTTTGAGTTGATTAATTTCTACCCAGGAAGTACCTTTCATGCCCATAAGGAATCTGAAAAAGAAGGAAAAGGCAAAATAATACCACTAGCAGTAGCAAGAGACAACTGGAAATTTTTTCTTTCTGCTTCTCTCTAAGTCTTTGTGTTTTTCAGTGTCTCATTCATTTTCTTTTCATATATTCTGTCTTCTAACACCAGTTAGGCTGCCTTATTATTTTCTTGAAGTAGAAAACTAACAAAAGTATTTTTTGAAAAAAAGTTAAAATATTTTCAAACACAGTTTATGAAAAATTTAGAAGTGGAATGAGGTTGTACAAGACTGGCTCAACTATTCCATGAGTTGTTTTACATTTTACTGACATTTGAGGGAGAAAGTAAAAAGCAACACATGGTGTTCAGTCAGAAAAATAAATATTGGTTCAGGGTTTTCCTCTTTTCAACCATGATGTTTCCCATACTGGACTTATGCTCTCTTTTACAATTTGGAACAATCTAGTTCACCTACCCAGTCCACTGAAAATTCCTTAGTTATATATATATGGTTTATGAGAATAGTAATTGCTTTTGTGGATATTTCAGTGATGGGCTCTTAATTACATATCATTGTACTTGTCAAAAGTATTTAAATCAATTATGACATAATGTCCTTAAACACTTGACAGACTGCTACTGGGAAGATCATTCAGCTAGAAATAGGCCCCATATTTGGTGGTATTGAAATTGGCCACACACACACACACAAAGTAATGTTTGCTGAGAAAATTGTTCAGAAATTTTTTTTTGAATGCTGAGATGCAAACATAGGAGAGTCATTGTAATCACAGCAGTACAACCGAAATTCTCATCTTGCTGACCACACCCCAAAATACATCAGCTTGGAAAAAAGCAAATACCAAAGAGCCATCGATAATATATGAAGCTGTTAGAGAGAAAGTAGGGACAAATGCTCTGAACCAGGAGTGGGTAAATCTTTTCTATAAAGGGCTAAATAGTAAATAATTTGGGCTTTGTAGGCCATGTCGTCTCTGTAGCAACTGCTCACCTCTTGTCATTGTAGTGTGAAGACAGCTCCAGACAGCACATGAACAAATGAGTGAGGCTGTGTTCCTGTCAAACTTTATTTATGGACACAAAATCTGAATCTTCCATGATTTTCACTCGTCACGTCCTTTGATTTTTTTTCAACCATTTTAAAATGTAAAAAACAGTCTTAGTTTGTGGGCCATACAAAAAACAGCTGCAGCCAGATTTGGCCATGGGCAGTAGTTGCTGACCCCTATTCTACACAATGAAATCAAATGAGAGTTTGATTAAATATAGAATGGAATCCTAATTAGAACCTTTGCAGCAGTTTCACTCCTCTATTTAACTCTAGGGAACAATCTCAAGTATTTGAATTTAGAATTTTAAACATCAAGTATCTGAAATAAATGGAAATTGCATTGAAAAGAAGCAAAATAGGATGAAACACCCAATCGTATAAGTGAGTTTTTTGTAATTAAGAAATGACAAGAACAATTACATCCTCTATCAAGTGAAGCAAGAATCAATACACATGGCCCTAACTCTAAAATTACCTACCTATATAAAGTCAGGTGGTTAAGTTAATTATTTGGTTTACTCATGTAAATCTCACTTTATGGCATCGATCTGGAGAAATTGGGCCGTGGAGTTTTTACCATTACTCCCCCATTTCACTTTGTACCTATTGAAAATTAATTACTTCATTTGCCTCTATACCTAAAAAATGAATAGTATCAGAGCTTCATTGCAACTAGCCTTTAAAAAAGAGAAAAAAAATTTGCAAAATATTGATTCAATATGTATTTATGTCTGTTTTGTGCTGTGTACTATTCTAAGCAGTGGGATTGGAATGATAAACAACACTGGTGGCAGAAATTTTTATGTGAGCTGTGTCAAGACAGACTTTAATGGAAGTGGCAATAACAGCATTTTTTTGAACTTCAGAAAAAACACTAATTACAAGGGTCTACTTGGACATCATTGTGTTGTTAGGTTAGTTAATATGATGGACTTATGCAGATGTATAACATGCATTTCACAGTACTTATATCACATTGGTAAACTAATGAATTAAATTGAAAAATGCAAATAATTCTACATGCTTGGAGTATGGGAACAATTTGCTTACAGAGCAACTTCCTTCTGGACAAATAAATGTTGTGTTGAAGGGGCTGAGACCAGTTCCCATAAAAATGCATTAAAATTTTAGTGCCTGCTTGGGATATGTTTGAATCTGCCCTGCAATATTTCAGGAGGTCATAAAAAGAAACTTTTGAAATATGATATAGAAGGCAACATAATCAAAAATAAGCTTAGAGCATCGGTCATCGAAATAAAAATGAGCAAGGAAGAGGATCAGAATTGAAAATTACCTTTTGGCCTTCTCTAGGAGGAAATTTGTTATATTTGTGTTTTAAATCCATATTTAATTTTAAGATAATTTTCAAGGGCAAGAGAAAAGTCCTAGCATCTTAATTTCTAGTAAATGCTCTGGGTAAAATTTATCATTAAATAACTTTAGCTTATTTTTGTTCACTTGATCTTTGTATGAAGATCTTTAAGAGATGCTGGGGGCAAAAAAAGGCCAGATAAGTTTTTCTTTTTTTGAACAGACATAAATATGGCCATATGCCATGTATCTCTTAGGTCCATGTGGAATGCTTTTCTTTTAAGTAAAATTTCTACATTTTTCAAAATTCACATCATTTAAAATTTACCCTAAGGGCTAAACTTGCTGGATAATAGGAAGTGAGATTAAGTAAAAGCATGTAGAGAACATTTGGCTTTACATTGCACTTTAAAATTTCATTTTTGTTTCCTACAGTTGCATCTAACTTCGTTTACTCAGGGTATCTAAATGACTCAAAAAGAGCATCTGGAAAAATAACTAATACATGCCACATGACATAAATGCTGCTGACTCCTTTTTGCCTTGTTTTATTAAATTTAACATCACTTGTGAAATGATACTCTCTGAATTGTTTATATGTGGTATTTTGAATTTGCAAATGGTCTTGCTATCAAAGCATCAGTAGTCATTGAAGAATCTCATGCTCTAAGTAAATTCCCAGAGAGAAGGGTATAATGAGATTGAAAATATTTACCTAATCAAAAAATTCATCTAAAAATTTAACAAATTCTGTTGTCAGGCATTCTGAAAAATACATATTTCCTTCTGTTCTTTTTGTTCCATCTATTTTCCTCCTCTTCCTACCTTTATTCACTGTGTAAGGGGAATGAAGAAGTTTTGAAAATATATTTTCAAAAATACTTTTGTTGAAACTTTCAGTTCAGGCGCATCCCCCAAATAAATCTCTCTTAGTAAGGTTATATCTTTTGACATTAATTAAGGATTGTTTATAGGCCAAACAATGAAAATTATGGACTTTCTTTTTCAAAGATGAACTGCAATCTGTCTGTAAGTTTCAGTTGATAACCAACTGATTTAGGCGATTTTAAATAAAGATAATTTTGTGTGCAAAGAAAAACTCACTCCTTGTCCCCACAAACAAAAAAAAAAATCCCTCAAACTGAAACTCCTACTGGCTCCACCTATTCACTCTCCTGCTCCCTTCCACCTCCCCCCACCCCCATACACAACAGTAAACTGGGAACAAAAAGAGGCATTTAAAACACCAGAAAATTAATTTTATATGATTTAGGATTGAATAGGATATTGAAGATTATATTTTCAGGGTCTTACAAATTTGACCAGCTATCAGAAACAGCTGTTGAGTTTTAGAAATGTGTATTCTTCAATACCAGCTTGGATCTGCTGTATCAAAATATACGTGCATAAGAATTAAAATTTGTATTTTACAACACAATTCCCTGGTCATTATGAGAATTAACAAGGTTTGGGAGTCACTGCTATGACAAAGCTATAAATAAAGGACTCCTGACTGATATAAATTGAACTGATTAGCTCAGACCTAGAGGGAAAGGGGGAGAATGAGAAAAGTCCTAAAGAAAGCCTGTCCTTTGTTGGGCCTTGAATCATAGGTTAAGTTTCAATAGGTAGATATGAGTGATGTAACTAGCACTGGGATTTACTGATCATCTACAGCGTGCCAGGCATTGTGCAGAGCAGATGTGAATACTAATTTTTGTTTTTAACATCTTTATTGGAGTATAATTGCTTTACAATGGTGTGTTAGTTTCTGCTGTATAATAAAGTGAATCAGCTATACATATACATATATCCCCATATCTCCTCCCTCTTGTGTTTCCCTCCCTCCCACCCTCCCTATCCCACCCCTCTAGGTGGTCACAAAGCACCGAGGTGATCTCCCTGTGCTATGCGGCTGCTTCCCACTAGCTATTTATTTTACGTTTGGTAGTGTATATATGTCCATGCCACTCTCTCACTTTCCCCCAGCTTACCATTCCCCCTCCCCGTATCCTCAAGTCCGTTCTCTAGTAGGTCTGTGTCTTTATTCCTGTCTTTCTCCTAGGTTCTTCAAGACCACGTTTTTTTTTTTTTTTTTAGATTCCATATATATGTGTTAGCATACAGTACTTGTTTTTCTCTTTCTCACTTACTTCACTTTGTATGACAGATTCTAGGTCCATCCACCTCACTACAAATAACACAATTTCGTTTCTTTTTTATGGCTGAGTAATATTCCATTGTATATATATGCCACATCTTCTTTATCCATTCATCTGTTGATGGACACGTAGGTTGCTTCCATGTCCTGGCTATTGTAAATAGAGCTGCAATGAACATTTTGGTACATGACTCTTTTTGAATTATGGTTTTCTCAGGGTATATGCCCAGTAGTGGGATTACTGGGTTGTATGTTAGTTCTATTTTTAGTTTTTTAAGGAATCTCCATACTGTTCTCCATAGTGGCTGTATCAGTTTACATTCCCACCAACAGTGCAAGAGCGTTCCCTTTTTCCCACACCCTCTCCAGCATTTATTGTTTGTAGATTTTTTGATGATGGTCATTCTGAATGGTATGAGGTGATACCTCATTGTAGTTTTGATTTGCATTTCTCTAATGATAGTGATGTTGAGCATCCTTTCATGTGTTTGTTGGCAATATGTATATCTTCTTGGAGAAATGTCTATTTAGGTCTTCTGCCCATTTTTGGATTGGGTTGTTTGTTTGTTTGATATTGAGCTGCATGAGCTGCTTGTAAACTTTGGAGATTAATCCTTCTTCAGTTGCATCATTTGCAAATATTTTCTCCCATTCTCAGGGTTGTCTTTTTGTCTTGATTATGGTTTCCTTTGCTCTGCAAAAGCTTTTAAGTTTCATTAGGTCCCATTTGTTTATTTTTCTTTTTATTTCCATTTCTCTAGGAGGTGGGTCAAAAAGGATCTTGCTGTGATTTTGTCATAGAGTGTTCTACCTATGTTTTTCTCTAAGAGTTTGATAGTGTCTGGCCTTACATTTAGATCTTTAATCCATTTTGAGTTAATTTTTGTGTATGGTGTTAGGGAGTGTTCTAATTTCCTTCTTTTACATGTACCTGTCCAGTTTTCCAGGCATCACTTATTGAAGAGGCTGTTTTTTCTCCACTGTATATCCTTGCCTCCTTGATCAAAGATAAGGTGACCATATGTGTGTGGCTTTATCTCTGGGCTTTCTATCCTGTTCCATTGATCTATATTTCTGTTTTTGTGCCAGTACCGTACTGTCTTGATTACTGTAGCTTTTTAGTATAGTCTGACGTCAGGGAGCCTGATTCCTCCAGCTCCGTTTTTCTTTCTCAAGATTGCTTTGGCTATTCGGGGTCTTTCGTGTTTCCAATCAAATTATGAAATTTTTTGTTCTAGTTCTGTGAAAAATGCCAGTGGTAGTTTGATAGGGATTGCATTGAATCTGTAGATTGCTTTGGGTAATAGAGTCATTTTCACAATGTTGATTCTTCCAATCCAACAACACGGTATATCTCTCCATCTATTTGTATCATCTTTAATTTCTTTCATCAGTGTCTTATAATTTTCTGCATACAGGTCTTTTCTGTCCTTAGGTAGGTTTATTCCTAGATACTTTATTCTTTGTGTTGCAGTGGTAAATAGGAGTGTTTTATTAATTTCACTTTCAGATTTTTCATCATTAATGTATAGGAATGCAAGAGATTTCTGTGCATTAATTTTGTATACTGCTACTTTGCCAAATTCGTTGATTACCTCTCAGAGTTTTCTGGTAGCCTCTTTAGGATTCTCTACGTGTAGTATCATGTCATCTGCAAGCAGTGACAGCTTCTTTTCTGATTTGGATTCCTTTTATTTCTTTTTCTTCCCTGATTGCTGTGGCTAAAACTTCCAAAACTATGTTGAATAATAGTGGTGAGAGTGGGAAACCTTGTCTTTTTCCTGATCTTAGTGGAAATGGTTTCAGTTTTCACCACTGAGGATGATGTTGGCTGTGGGTTTGTCATATATGGCCTTTATTATGTTGAGGAAAGTTCCCTCTATGCCTACTTTCTGGAGGGTTCTTAGCATAAATGAGTGTTGAATTTTTTCGAAAGCTTTCTCTGCATCTATTGAGATGATCATATGGATTTTCCCCTTCAATTTGTAAATATGGTGTATCACGTTGATTGATTTGCGTATATTGAAGAATCCTTGCATTCCTGGGATAAAACCCACTTGATCATGGTGTATGATTCTTTTAGTGTGCTGTTGGATTCTGTTTGCTAGTATTTTGTTGAGGATGTTTGCATTTATGTTCATCAGTGATATTGGCCTATAGTTTTCTTTCTTTGTGATATCTTTGTCTGGTTTTGGTATCAGGGTGATCGTGGCCTTGTAGAATGAGTTTGGGAGTGTTCCTCCCTCTGCTATATTTTGGAAGCATTTGAGAAGGATAGGTGTCAGCTCTTCTCTAAATGTTTGATAGGATTTGCCTGTGAAGCCACCTGGTCCTGGGCTTTTGTTTGTTGGAAGAGTTTTAATCACAGTTTCAATTTCAGTACTTGTCATTGGTCTATTCTTATTTTCTATTTCTTCCTGGTTCAGTCTCAGAAAGTTGTGCATTTCTAAGAATTTGTCCATTTCTTCCAGGTTGTGTGTTTTATTGGCATAGAGTTTCTTGTAGTAATCTCTCATGATCCTTTGTATTTCTGCAGTATCAGTTATTAATTCTCCCTTTTCATTTCTAATTCTATTGAGTTGAGTCTTCTCCCTTTTTTTCTTGATGTATCTGGCTAATAGTTTATCAGTTTTATTTATCTCCTCAAAGAACTAGCTTTTAGTTTTATTGATCTTTGCTATCATTTACTTCATTTATTTTTTATTTATTTCTGATCTGATCTTTATGATTTCTTTCCTTCTGCTACCTTTGGGGGTTTTTTGTTCTTCTTTCTCTAATTGCTTTAGGTGTAAGATTAGGTTGTTTATTTGAGTTGTTTCTTGTTTCTTGAGATAGGCTTGTATAGCTATAAACTTCCCTCTTAGAACTGCTTTTGCTGCATTCCATAGGTTTTGGGTCGTCGTGTATTCATTGTCATTTCTTTCTAGGTAGTTTTTGATCTCCTTAGCGATCTCTTGGTTATTAAGTAGTGTATTGTTTAGCCTCCATATGTTTGTATTTTTTACAGATTTTTTCCTGTAATTGATATCTAGTCTCATAGCGTTTTGGTCAGAAAATATACTTGATACAATTTCAATTTTCTTGAATTTACCAAGGCTTGATTTGTCACCCAAGATACACTATGTCCTGCAGATTGTTCCATGAGCACTTGAGAAGAACGTGTATTCTGTTATATTTGGATGGAATGTCCTATAAATATCAATTAAGTCCATCTTGTTTAATGTATCATTTAAAACTTGTGTTTCCTTATTTATTTTTATTTTGGATGATCTGTCCTTTGGTGAAAGCGGGGTGTTAAAGTCCCCTACTATGATTGTGTTACTGTCGATTTCCCCTTTTATGGCTGTTAGCATTTGTCTTATGTATTGAGGTGCTCCTATGTTGGGTGCATAAATATTTACAATTGTTATATCTTCTTCTTGGATTGATCCCTTGATCATTATGTAGTGTCCTTCTTTGTCTCTTGTAATAGTCTTTGTACTAAAGTCTATTTTGTCTGATATGAGAATTGCTACTCCAGCTTTCTTTTGATTTCCATTTGCACGGAATATCTTTTTCCATCCCTTCACTTTCAGTCTGTATGTGTCCCTAGGTCTGAAGTGGGTTCTCTTGTAGACAGTGTATATATATGAGTCTTGTTTTTGTATCCGATCAGCCAGTCTATGTTTTTTGGTTGGAGCATTTAATACATTTACATTTCATGTAATTATCAATATGTATGTTCCTATTACCATTTTCTTAATTGTTTTGGGTTTGTTATTGTAGATCTTTTCCTTGTCTTGTGTTTCCTGCCAGAGAAGTTCCTTTACCATTTGTTGCAACGCTGGTTTGGTGGTGCTGAATTCTCTTAGCTTTTACTTGTCTGTAAAGCTTTTAATTTCTCCATCAAATCTGAATGAGATCCTTGCTGGGGAGAGTAATCTTGGTTGTAGCCTTTTCTGCTTCATGACTTAAGTCTTGCCACTCCCTTCTAGCTTGCAGAGTTTCTGCTGCAAGATCAGCTTTTAACCTTATGGGGATTATCTTGTATGTTTTTAATATGTTTTCTTTGTATTTAATTTTTGATAGTTTGATTAATATGTGTCTTGGCGTGTTTCTCCTTGGTTTGTCTTGTATGGGACTCTCTGTGCTTCCTGGACTTGATTAACTGTTTCCTTTCTCATATTAGGGAAGTTTTCAACTATGATTTCTTCAAATATTTCCTCAGTCCCTTTCTTTTTCTCTTCTTCTTCTGGGACCCCTATAATTCAAATGTTGGTGCTTTTAATGTTGTCCCAGATGTCTCTGAGACTGTCCTCAGTTCTTTTCATCCTTTTTTCTTTATTGTGCTCTGTGGTAGTTATTTCCACTATTTTATCTTCCAGATCAGTTATTCTTTCTTCTGCCTCAGTTATTCTGCTATTGAATCGTTCTAGAGAATTTTTAATTTCATTTATTGTGTTTTTCATCACTGTTTGTTTGCTCTTTAGTTCTTCTAGGTCCTTTTTAAACGTTTCTTGTATTTTCTCCATTCTATTTCCAAGATGTTGGATCATCTTTACTATCATTATTTTGGATTCTTTTCAGGTAGACTGCCTATTTCCTCTTCATTTGTTAGGTGTGGTGGGTTTTTGCCTTGCTCTGTCATCTGCTGTGTGTTTCTCTGTCTTCTCATTTTGCTTAACTTACTGTTTTGGGGGTCTCCTTTTCACAGGCTGCAAGTTTGTAGTCCCCATTGTTTTTGGTGTCTGTCCCCAGTGGCTACCGTTGGTTCAGTGGGTTGTGTGTGCTTCCTGGTGGAGGGGACTGGTGCCTGTGTTCTGGTGGATGAGACTGGATCTTGTCTTTCTGGTGGGCAGGACCACACCCAGTGGTTTGTTTTGGGGTGTCTGTGAACTTGTTATAATTTTAGGCAGCCTCTCTGTTAATGGATGGGTTTGTGTTCCTGTCTTGCCAGTTGTTTGGCATAGGGTGTCCAGCCCTGTAGCTTGCTGGTTGGTGATTGGTGCTGGGTTTTGGCATTGAGATGGATATCTCTTGGGGTTTTTTGCCCATTGTTATTACGTGGAGCTGGGATGTCTCTTGTGGACCAGTGTCCTGAAGTTGGCTCTTCCACCCCAGAGGCACAGCCCTGACGCCCGGCTGGAGCACCAAGAGCCTGTCATCCACATGGCTCAGAATAGAAGGGAGAAAAAGTACGGGGTTAAAGGAGTAGCTGCTATGGGGGCTCTGGCTCACTCAGGCCGGGGGTAGGGAGGGGTACGGATGCAGGGCGAGCCTGTGGCGGCAGCGGCCAGCATGACATTGCACCAGCCTGAGGCCCGCCGTGTGCTCTGCCGGGGAAGTTGTCCCTGGATCACAGGACCCTAGCAGTGGCGGGCTGCACAGACTCATGGGAGGGGAGGTGTAGAGAGTGACCTTTGCTTGCACACAGGCTTCTTGGTGGCGCCAGCAGCAGCCTTAGCGTCCCATGCCCGTCTCTGGGGTCCGCGCTTTTAGCCGCGGCTCGCGCCTGTCTCTGGAGCTCCTTTAAGCGGCGCTCTTAATCCCCTCTCCTCGCGCACCAGGAAAGAAAGAGGGAAGAAAAAGTCTCTTGCCTCTTCGGCAGGTCCAGACTTTTCCCCAGACTCCCTCCCGGCTAGCCGTGGTGCACTAACCCCTCCAGGCTGTGTTCACGCCGCCAACCCCAGTCCTCTCCCTGGGATCCAACTGAAGCCTGAGCCTCAGCTCCCAGGCCCCGCCAGCCCAGGCGGGTGAGCAGACAAGCCTCTTGGGCTGGTGAGTGCTGGTCAGCACCGATCCTCTGTGCGGGAATCTCTCCGCTTTGCCCTCCGCACCCCTGTTGCTGCGCTCTCCTCCAAGGCTCCGAAGCTTCCCCGCTCCGCCACCCGCAGTCTCCGCCCACGAAGGGGCTTCCTAGTGTGTGGAAACCTTCCTCCTTCACAGCTCCCTCCCACTGGTGCAGGTCCCGTCCCTATTTTTGGTCTCTGTTTATTCTTTTTTCTTTTGCCCTACCCAGGTACCTGTGGATTTTCTTGCCTTTTGGGAGGTCTGAGGTCTTTTGCCAGCATTCAGTAGGTGTTCTGTAGGAGTTGTTCCACGTGCAGATGTATTTCTCATGTATCTGTGAGGAGGAAGGTGATCTCCAAGTCTTACTCTTCCGCCATCTTAAAGCTCCTCCCCTGAATTCTAATTATTTAAGCCTCACCAAGAAATCCTGAGATAAGTACTATCGCTATGCCCATCATTCTGATGGAGAGGATCAAAAACTTGATGTAGATGACAGAGCTTTTTGCTGGTAGCAATACAACCCAGGACCGGTTTGGTCCAGCAGTATGCTAATTTACTGATGGCAGACTCCAGACTTTAAGACAACTTAAGGTTTCCTTCACTTGTTCTGTCACTCATTCTCCCAGGGAAGGGGACAAGGGCAAAGAAGCCCATCCCAGGAATTGGGCATGGCAGGAGCAAATAGTAAAGCCCTTATTCTCTGCCCTCTTGATGGGCCTTGTCTCTACCCTCTTCTCCTATGACTTATTCCACAGTGCTGGTTTTGCGTCGCTCTCACTGGAAGCAGCACATGACTGATAGAGCTATGTGTGCCCCACGGCCATGCTCTTGTGAACAGACCTCCCCCACCTTATGGGCAATCCTCTCCTAAGGTCCCAAGTTTGCCCTCAAGAAGCCAGCAAAGACCAGGGTGGGCTCCACACAGAAAGTCATGTAGAAAGGCAGTCACTTACGGCTTTTGCTAATATTATAGTGGAGTAAGCACATGCTTGGTGGCACAAGAAAACTTTCTAGGAGGAGGCTCTGCACAGATGGGTTCAAGCATGTCATTTTCCAAATCCTCAATGCCCATGTGTTCTTTCTTACAACCCAGCTACCTGATAAAGTACTGAGTGGAGGCTGGATGCCTCCTGGGTGGATGGATATGCCTCCTGGGTGGAGGCGTCATGCTGACACTTCTTCTCTGCCTCCCCTTTCTTCCATTTTATAAAAGAATGGTATACCTTTCTCCCTACCTGCAATTTTGTGAATGCTAAACAAAGAAAAAATTAAAATGCTGTTGCCAGAGAAGCCTCCTTTAATAAAAGCACAATAAAATTGCCCTTATCCATCTCATTAAAGGAATATCTAGATATTTATATATATATATACATAGATATCTATACATAGATATAGATATATTTGGGCAAAATTATTTAAGGGAAGAATTTATATATATATTCATATTATATGAATCTATTATACATATGTATCTGGACAAAATTTCCTAAGTAAAATAATAGTATAGTTTCAAAAAGAAAAAGGATGAATGAAACATTTCTTTTAAAGGAGAGATTGTTCATGTATTTTTTTAATGAATGATTATATTATCACATATTTTATTTCATATGTTTAAAAGAGTTATATTAACAGTTTCATACAAAGCATTTTATAAATATAAAATGTCAGTATTTAAAGTACACTAGAAAGGAGACAAACTATACCTCACCTTAAAAATGTGGGAAGGAGAGACGTTACGTGTTTTTCAAACTTCTTTAAAGGGGTCATTAAGCAAAAACATCTGGAGACCACCCCTACAATCTAGACAAAGATGATTTTCCTGATTTACAGAGCAACCAACACAGAAGAAACTTGCATGGGGTTTGGAGAAAGCTTAAGTAATAAAAAGGGAGCAGTTGATCTGAATATCACCTCTACATACATCCCTTGGAGTTCTGTGGCTGAAGAAGACTCAAAATAAATGGCATAAATTGTGCTTAGTCTGAAGACTTTTACATTTATATTTAAAGCTAAAAATAGAATGAAAGAATGATAAATTAATAGTATAAGATAAATTGCAGATAAATATAAAAATAAAGCTAATCATTTTAAGAATAAGAGGGCAGTCAGAATCAGTTACTTTACTGAAGTAGCAAGAAAAAAAGGTGCTTATAAAGACAACTCTTTTTAAGACTGGTTTCCTTGAGTTAGATTTTTCTTATTTGGAAAGAGATTTTCTGTTTCAGTAATAAAGCTTGATTAGTGTGTTTGTGTGTGGGGAGGGTTGAGGGGATTTTTTTCTTGAGGAAAGAACTGTCATTTAATGTTGTTTTCTGCTCCCTTTGTTCATTTACGTTTGATGTTCAAAACTAATTTCTTCCTCAACAGGCAATCTTCAGTTGGAGACATCCCTGTTGACCTCTCTCTTCGGTTCTGTGTTAAAATGTTTGTGTGCCATTTTTTAAGTTCACAAGTCTAATTTTCTCCCCAGAGGGTGTTCACTCTTTCTTCAAAGACTTCAGTGCTTATCTGTTGTTAAAGGTTTTCTTTAACAGGGCTCACACATTTTGCCTTTAAGGTATCCCCTGGTCAGCTCAATGAGGAAAAGGAGACCCCGAATAAGCTTGCTCAGAACTGACTGCTGTTAATAAGGGAGGATGGGATGCAGTTTATTTCACGCTGCTGTTTTCGCTTCCTATAGTTTACCCAAAATCTAAATTGGAAGCAGTGGGTGTCTGATCTGAATATAAATATTTTTCCTCTTCTTGATCTCAACCTTTTTAATGGAGAGATGATAGCACTAAAAATACAATTTATTTTTTCATGCAGATTCTAGAATGTTATAGGCTGTGATAGGACCCTGCTGAATGAGATCACAGAAGCCTGGATCCTCATTAATAGAAGATTTAAATTTCCAGATTTT
Source organism: Neophocaena asiaeorientalis asiaeorientalis (assembly GCF_003031525.2). Lineage (NCBI taxonomy): Eukaryota > Metazoa > Chordata > Mammalia > Artiodactyla > Phocoenidae > Neophocaena > Neophocaena asiaeorientalis. The sequence continues at coordinate 395,545 of NW_020175434.1, read as the reverse complement.
TAATCCTAGAACAATTTTGGCTAAATTCTGTCGAGCCCAGACCCCAATAATATTCTTTATATTGTACGGATGATTAGAAGGTCAGTTTGAGGAAAACAATAAAACAGGAGTTCCAAAACACAGGTGAGACCGTGACTCCCCAGTGCTTGCACCCTCACGGCTCAGGCCTACTCTTGAAGTCGAATCCAGCACCTGTACCCCAACACTGAATTAAATCTCGGAGACAGAGTTTTGGGTGAAGTAGAGAAGAACAGCTTTACTATTTTGCCAGGCAAGGGGGGCCACAGTGGGCTAATGCCCTTACAACTGTGTGTCCCGACCTGGGGGGCGTTGTGAGGCGTTGTATAGTAATGGTTCAAAGAGGACGTGATCAGCTCGCGGATAATCTTCTGATTGGTTGGTGGGGAGGTAAGTGGGAGTCAGCATCATCGACCTTCTGTTCCAACCGGTCTGGGGTGTACGTGCCTTTGGGGAGCATACAGTTAGCTTCTGCCACCTGGTGGGGGTTTCAGTATCTGCAGAACAGCTCAAAGATATGTTATGTGTATCCCTTGAGGGGGATCCAGGACCCTGCCCCACGGCTGTTTCTTGACTGCCCCTCCCTTGTATTGCACATTCCGTCTTCCCTAATTAGCAACTATTTGAACCTGCCCCTTAGAACTCAGGGGAGGTCACTGAGGCTGAATGAGGCCTATTTCCTGTAATCAAGAGATGTGGGGTCATAAAAAGGCTTTTGTGCCCAGGAGCCCCACAGGGTCCTGCTTGGTTTCACTCTCTGCCTCAGAATTTTCAGGACCAGTCTTACCAAGCCCATTATTATTATTTTTTTAGGTCAGTGGCAAGTTTTTTTTTTTAATTTTTTCATTTTTTTAACATCTTTATTGGAATATAATTGCTTTACAGTGTTGTGTTAGTTTCTGCTGTACAACAAAGTGAATCCGCTATATGTATACATATATCCCCGTATCTCCTCCCTCTTGCGTCTCCTTCCCACCCTGCCTATCCCACCCCTCCACATGGACACAAAGCACCGAGCTGATCTCCCTGTGCTATGCGGCTGCTTCCCACTAGCTATCTATTTTATATTCGGTAGTGTATATATGTCCATGCCACTGTCTCACTTCGTCCCATCTTCCCCTTCGCCCTCCCCATCCTCTAGTTCATTCTCTACGTCTGTGTCTTTATTCCTGTCCTGCCCCTAGGTTCATCATAACCATATTTTTAGATTCCATATATGTGCGTTAGCCTATGGTATTTGTTTTTCTCTTTCTGACTTACTTCACTCTGTATGACAGACTCTAGGTCCATCCACCTCACTACAAATAACTCAGTTTTGCTTCTTTTTACAGCTGAGTAATATTACATTGTATATATGTGCCACATCTTCTTTACCCATTCATCTGTCGATGGACACTTAGGTTGCTTCCAGGTCCTGTCCATGCCCATTATTCTTACTTGTGTAGGTCACAGTATTATCCCTCGTCCAACAGACTCTAATCCCTGCTGTGTAATTTCTTGAAACACTCTTACTCTGCCCATGGAAGTTATTCTCTACCTCTCTCTCATCTGTGAAATTTCCTGTGCTTTCTTGCTGTGCTCTCTTGAAACCTCCTCAGTCTCTCCTCTGAGGACACTGCTTTCCTGCATCACTCTGGTGGATATTTTTCTCTAGCTGTCTTGTACCTCTAGGCTTGGAAGTCAGGAGGTTTTTTTCCTTGTTCTTCTGTAATGTCCAAGGATTCTCCCTCCTTTCTCTCTAAAAGTCATTTGCGTGAAGCTCATGTCATCAAACTTAACTACTGTCCTGCCTTGTTACAAATCATCTACTTACCCTTACCTGTCTTGCTCCCCATTTTTAGTCACTTTTTTCATTTCTTAAAGACTTTGGCCCATGACTGAGTATGACTCTTTCTAACACTACCTAGGTCATCATTCTTGAAAATATCAAAATCAATGTAGATGGTCCTTCCCACACCCTAGACACCTGTTCCTCGATCTTCTCTGCTTCTATGATCTTGCCATACCCCCTTGCTCAGCAACTCACTTTCATGCCACATTCTAAATGTTTCCGTTAACAATAACTGAACCCCTTCTATAATCCCATTACCAAGTATCCCATTCACTGACCACCACGTTCTGTCTTTCCAGTTCATTACCTCTCATAGCCCCCAAAGTAGGTACTCCTCTTTTTCTCATTTACTCAGCATAAACTCCATGACTTACAATTATTACAATTCCTTCCTTGCCAGCAGCCTCAACAGCCTTACTTCATGCTCTTTTCTTCACTAACAACCAACTTCAGTTAATATAAAATCTTCTCTCCTGCGCATGCACCCCTGCAGTTGAACAAGGCTGGAAAAAAAAAACAAAAAAAAAAAACAAGACATATGCACAAATACATGCTGACTGGTTTCATTTTAGCTTCACAACCAGTGTGAGGTCTAGCTATTATGCTGTATTTCCTAGTACAATTAATCTCCCACTCTTTTGTTAAAAATTAATTGATCTATTCCTTGAAGAACATTTTCACTGGGCTTTAAATCCTAGATTGACATACATTTTTCTGTCAAAATATCAAAGCTATCATTTGAGTGTCTTCTGGCTTTTTTTTTTTTTATTTATTTTTGGCTGCTTTGGGTCTTCGTTGCTGTGCACAGGCTTTCTCTAGTTGCAGCGAGCAGGCGCTACTCTTCATTGTGGCACGCGGCTTCTCATTGTGGTGGCTTCTCTTGTTGCAGAGCACGGGCTCTAGGCACGTGGGCTTCAGTAGTTGTGGCACACAGGCTCAGTAGTTGTGGCTTGTGGGCTCTAGAGCGCAGGCTCAGTAGTTGTGGTGCATGAGCTTAGTTGCTCTGCGGCATGTGGGATCTTCCCGGACCAGGGCATGAACCCGTGTCCCCTGCATTGGCAGGGAGATTCTTAACCACTGTGCCATCAGGGAAGCCCCAAGCAGGTGGATTCTTAACCACTGTGCCACCAGGGAAGCCCAATCGCCCACTCTTAAATAAGATGATTTCTAACTTTCTTCTCTTGCACAGACATCTTAAACCACTCCATCATCCTCACTTTCAGCTGATGAAATTGGTCTCTATGTTATGGAAAAAATAGAGACAGAAGATAACTTTCATCCACTCTCACCACATTTACCCACCTATGCCCACCGACTCTGCCCTCCCTCCCATCACTGTGGGTGAACTCTTCGTGTTCCTCCCTAAGGTCAGCTCCTCACTTGTTCATGGCGGTGCTCCATCCTCTCCAGTGTAACCTAAGATATTGCTGTAATATTTTTGTTTTTTCTATCCTGCAACTTTCTTTTTCTCCTTTCTATTGGATGTCTCCATCACTATACAAATGCTGTGTATTTCTGCAGTCTACAGCAACATTAGCAAAATAAAATACAAATCTTTCTTGAATGTTTTTCTCCATATTTCTTTTTCTTTTAAGATACCAATTCCTTTAAAGAGTCTCCCAGAAACCTTCTCTAATTCCTCTTCCAGCATGGTTTCCTGAACCACTGCAACTCGAATATTTTCTCACATCTCCACTGAAATTATGCTAATCATGTTCACCAAAGTCCTGATATCTAATTCTGAATTCTCAGATCTCATCTCACGTGAAGCATCGGCAGTATTTGACCTGGGTGATCATTCTATCTCCCCTTGGTGTCTAGGACACTTCACTAGTACTTTTTCTTATTCTCTTTTGCTAGTTCTGCTTCCTCTTCCTGACCTTTTAACGTGTCCAAGAGCTCAGTCATTGGACTACTTCTCTTTTCTGTTTCCATTTACTCCATTGTTGATTTCATCTAGTGTCAAGCTTTTAAATACCGTGTGTACACGGATCACGTCTAAATTTGTATCTTCAGTTCAGGCCAAACCCTAACTTTAAGAATCATATTTGATTACGTTCTTGACATCTCAGTTTACGTCCTCAACTCCCTTATTTATAATCCACTTATCAAGCTTATATCCAAAACTAACCTTTTGACCCCTGGCAACACTAATCTACTTGTGTCTGTGGATTTGCCTATTCTGGACATTTCACATAAATGTGATTACATAGTATGTAGCCTTCTATTTCTGGCTTCTTTCATTTAGCAGAATGTTTTCAAGGTTCATCCATGTTGTATCAGTACTTTATTTCTTTTTATGGCTGTATTGTATTCCATTGTGTGAAGTTATAGTGTCCATCAAGTTAGTTAATGCCAATTCAGTCTTTCTAGTTGTTAATCCTATTGGCTCTATCTTGAAAATATCACCTGAATCTGACTACCTTTATCCACTTTTAGTGGTCAAGTCATTAAAATGTCTTTATTTTTGTAAATGGCCTTTTTACATCTGTCCTTGGCCTCTTTTATATATTCTTAATAGAGAATCTGGAGTATCTGTTTTTTTCATTTAATTCAAATGAGACTTCTTAAGAATTCTCCTCTTCTAATGGCTCTGTATTTCATAATAAATACATTTCAAAAAAATTAGTGCAACTCCATAAGGCCTTACACAATCTTGCACTGAGTTTTATTTCCCTTGGTCCTCAACTCCTACTGCTCTCTGCCTTGCTCACTCTATTCTAAACACACTGAAAGAAATAACACAATAGAAGTTTGATATCAATTGCATGGCTTCATAATACACTTTATCTGATTTTTCTAAAGGACAATTTGCATAAAATAGACCCAGTAGTCTAATATTCTACCTGAGAAGCAAGCAAGTTTAAGTAAGGTTGATCTAAATTGGTCAATACTATAGCTATCTTTTTAATATAAGCATTTTGTTTTAGAACATTTTAGATTTACAAAATTATAACAAAGATGGCACATAGATTCTCAGATACCCCACACCTGTTTTCCTATTATTGATAACTTAGTATAGTACATATTGATTCATTATTTTAACTAAAGAACATACTTTATTCAGATTTTCTTAGTTTTTACCTATTTTTCAATTTTTTTCTTAAGGACCCATCCAGAATATCACATTAGATTTCATTTTTATGTCTCTTTAGGCTTCTCTCATCCCTGTGATAATATCTCAGACTTTCTTTGTTTCTCATGACCAGTTTGGGGGTTTAGTGGTCAGGTATATTGTAGGATCCTCCTCTACTGGAATTTCTCTGATGTTTTTCTCATGATGAGCCTGGTGTTATGGGTTTTGGGGAAGAAGAACACAGAGGTAAAGTGCTATTTTCACCATATCATATCAAGGGTATACACTATCAACATGATTTGTGACTGTTGATGTTGACTTTGATTACCTGGATTTTTTCAGGTTTGTCTAATGTAAAGTGACACATTTTTATCCCTCTTCATACTATACTCTTTGGAAGGAAGTCAACTATGCATAGCTCATATTGAAGGAGTGGGGATTTATATTTCCTTCATTTAGTAGGGAGTAGTTAAATAATTTACTTGGAATTCCTTTGAATAGATTTCTCTCTTCTCCCCAATTTATTTAATGATTCAATAATTTATTTATATCAATAGGGAGGCATGGATATTTATTTTATACTTTGAGTTATCAGATACTTAATTTTGTTGCTTAAATTGTTCTATTTTTTTGCCACTGGAAGCCCTTTCAGCTGGTTTCTGTGTCTCTTAATTATCTACACCCCCCCCACATTATTTGTGTGTGTGTGTGTGTGTGTGTGTGTGTGTGTTCTGAACACTTCCTTACCCTCTTGTACTACAAGGTGCTCTAGACTCATTTTGTGTATTTCTCGCTCTGGGGAAATAAGATATGCTCACTCCTAGGATAATCTAGTTTTCCAAGGAACTCTGGTTCCTTTTATTGGAGAATGGTATTAGAAACCAAGGTCTGGATGCTAGGTATGCTCATTGTTACTGAGTCTTATTGCTTCCAGGCCCTCTCAGCCAACAGGAAAATATTGTATATATAAATACTAACCCATATTTGTACATATGTCTATAAATATTTATATATGTAGCCATCCCTATCTATGTTAAGCTAAACATGAGTTCATACTGTTGTGTTCAACCCTACTGCAGTATCACATGGACCATTTTAGCCTCCTCTCCTTTCTGACCTGTAAACTCCCATTCTAGCCGTGACAAACCTAACTTCCACCATCCGACAAACGTTTACTTAAGTCTTAAAATCCAGTATACATGTATAATAGTATCAGAATTGTTAACCTGTACCCTTACCCTAATGGGAAGCAACTTTATCAGCTAGAGTACCGTTCTTATGTACACTTTCTTTTGTCATTAATTTTACAGAATCCACTCATTTCCAGTTATGTAACTCAGTGGCTCCCCTCCAGCACCCAAATTCATTGAAGGGGTTCGGTGAAGTTCTGTCATGTGTTTGTAATACAGTAAGATTGTTCAGTCATATTCTTCATCCCATCCCGGGATTCCTCTGACCTCTCAGATTTTTTTTTTCTTTTTAATGTGCATTAAGATTTACTCTTTGTGCTATAAAGTTCAATGGCTTTTGACATATTTATAGTGTCTTATATCCTTAATTACAGCATTATATCAAATAGTTTCACCCCTCTAAAAATATTATCTGTACCTTACATATTTAAAACTTCCTCCACTCCTCCTCAGTCCCTTAGCAACCACTGATCTTTTCTACTATCTCCTTAGTTCTGCCTTTTCTACAATGCCATGTAATTGGAATGATACAATATATATCCTTTTCAGACCAGCTTCTTTCACTTAATAATATGCATTTAGGATTCATCCATGTCTTTTTGTGGCTTGATAGTTCATTTATTTTTGCTTTTTAAAATATTTCCATTAAAATTTGTAGAATTCACTGCTTAAACCATTTGGGCCTAATGGTTTCTTTTTTGGAAAGTTATTAATTGTGGACTCAAATTCTTCAATAGATATGGGGCTATTCAGGTTACCTATTTCTCCTTAATTGGGTTTCAGTGTTTTGTATCTTTCAAGAAATTGGTTCATTTAATTAAATTATTAAATTTGTAGGAATAGAGTTGTTCATAGTAGTTTACTCTTGTTCTTTTAATGTCCATGGACCTCTCTCTCATTTCTGATATTTGAAATTTGTGTCTTTTATCTTTTTTTTATTCTTGGTTAGCCTGACTAGAGATTTATCAGTTTTATTGATCTTTAAAATAAAAGTTTTTGGTTTTGTTGATTTTTTTCTAATATCTTCTTGCTTATAATTTCATTGATTTCTGCCCTAATTTTTATTACATCTTTTATTCTGATTCCTTTAGGCTTAAATTACTCTTCTTGAGATCTGATTTTAGCTCTTTCTTCTTTTCTAATATCAATATATACATTTAATGTTATCAATTTATCTCTAAACACTGCTTAAAAGAGAAGCATCCCACAAATTCTGAAGAGTTATATTTTCATTTTTATTTTGAAATATATTTTGAAATATATTTCTTGAGGTTTGTCTTTGGCCAATGTGATATTTAGAAGTGTGTTATTTCTAATTTTTTAAGCTATTGTTTCATTAGTTTTGAGTTTAGTTTAACTTAATTGGCTTCTAGTTTAATTCTATATAGTCTCAGAACATACTTTGTATGATTTGTATTCTTTTAAATTTGTTAAAATATGATTTATGTATCAGAATGTGGGTTACCATGGTGAAAGTTCAATACAAGTTTGAGAGGAATGCATAATCTACTGCTGTTGGATGGAATAGTCTATAAATCTCAATTAAATCAAGTTGATTGATGGTGCTCTTTTGATGAACTATACAGTTGTTGATTTTCTGCCTGCTTGTTCTTTATTTACTGATAGAGAGGTTTTGAATCCTTCGATTATTATAGTGTATTTGTCTATTTCTCCACTCTGTTGTATCAGTCTTTGCCTCTCATACTTTGACCCTCTGCTTTTAGGTACATACATGTTTAGGATTGTTATGGCTTCTTAGAGAATTGACCCAGTCACTATTTTGTGGTGCCTGACTTTATGTCTGATAGTTTCCTTTGTTTTGAAGTCTTCTTATCTAAAACTAACGTAGCAACTCTATATTTATTTTGATTAATGTTATATGGTATAACTTTCTCCACTCCTTTATTTTTAACATATCTGAGCCTTTATGTTTAAAGTGAGTTTCTTATAGCTAACTTATAGTGGAGTCTTTTTTTGTTTGTTTTATTCACTCTGACAGTCTCTGTCCTTTAATTTTATATTTAGACCATTCACATTTAAAGGGATTATTGATATATTTGGTTTAACATCTACTGTATTTGAAACTGTTTACTATTTGTTACCAGTGCTTCTTTTACTGTTTTCTTTGGTTTTAGTTGAGTATTTTATGTGTCTCCATGTTATCTTCTCTCTTAGTTTATTAATTATATTTCTTTAAGTAATTTAGTTTTTTCCTTAGATTTCCTCTGCTCTGTTCTCTTTCTCATCTCCCGTTAGTCCAGTTAACCTTATGTTACACTTTTGAGATTTTCTCACAGGTGCTGTGTTGTTTTTCCATTTTTTTTTCTTTGACTTTCAGTTTGGAAGCTTTCTATTAACTCATCTTCAAGCTCACTGATTCTTTCCTCAACTTTATTGAGTCTATTAGGGAGCCAATTACAGACATTCTTTCTGTTACAGTGTTTTTATTTCTAGTGTTTTATTTTGATTCTTTCTTAGAATATCCATCTCTCTGCTTACATAGTCACCTGTCTTTGCAGGTTGTCCAAGTTTTCCATTAGAGCCCTTAACATATTAGTTATTTTAAATTCTATCTGTTAATTCTAACACTTGTATCTATCTGAATCAGATTCTGATGATTACTTTGTCTTTCTAGATAATTTTTCTTGTCTTTAATGTGTCTTATACTTTTTTTGTTGAAATATGGACAAGATAGGATACACTACAGATAAATAGGCCTCTTCTGTGGGAATTTATGTTTTCTTTTTCATGTCATCAAGATCAAGATTTTTAAAAAATTTTATTAGAATGTAGTTGATTTACAGTGTTGTATTAGTTTCAGGTATACAGCAAAGTGATTCAGTTATACATATGTATAGATTAATTCTTTTTCAGATTGTTTTCTCATGTAGGTTATCACAGAATATTGAGTAGAGTTCCCTGTACTCTACAGTAGGGCCTTGTTGGTTATCTATCTTATATATTGTAGTGTGTGTATGTTAATCCCAGCTCCTGATTTATCCCCCCCAAGGCATTTCCCCTTTGGTAACCGTAAGTTTGCTTTCGATATCTGTAAGTCTGTTTCTGTTTTGTAAATAAGTTCATTTGTGTCATTTAAAAAAAATTAGATTCCACATATGAGTGATATCACATGATATTTGTCTTTCTCTGAGAATTTATGTTAATCTGGCTAGAAGTTGGGCTTTGTTTAACGTTTTCTATAACTATAGGTACTACAGGCTTCCTGTGCCTCAGATGTCCTTGTTTTTGTTTCTTGTCCTCACCTGGGGCTTTCTAAGCCTCTTCCTCAGAGACAGTTGTGTTTTGTACATGATTTGACAGTGATCCACTATTACCTTTTGGAGCCCTGTTGGTGTAGTGGTAAAACATGAGGAGATGGGAGAGTTCTAGTATCTTCCAGTTAAATCTCAGTCTTTAACTGGGCCTATGTCTATGGACTAGGACCTTCACTCTACAAATTTCCCCACTCCTACTGGCCTTAAGTGAGATAGAAAGGGGGCTGGATTGGGAGAATTCCCTTCCCCCAGGTTGGATAAATCTCTGGCAAAATGCTCTTTCTAAGTGAAAGTAGACCTCTGTATGGAGAATGTTCTGGGACTGTTTCACAAGGTTTATTTATTTAGTCCTTCTCTCAGAGTCATCTGGTAGTCTTTCTAGGATCTTCACTATACAAACCTGGTGAAGTTTCTGGAGGTAAATCCTGTGAATGTGTGAGACCCCACCTAAGACTGTAGTCCTTAGATGTTTCTCATTCTCACACTAGCCCAACTCAGTTCCCAGAAATTTATCAAAGTTACCTTTTAACTTTTCTATCATTTTATGGCATAAGCAGCTTCTGCTCCAGGTAAGCACATCTCTGCTATGACTCTCTGTATTTGTTTGTCTCTCCAGATGTTGGCATGGTAGTTTGCCCTGAACTCAAGTCTCTGGCAGGTCCAAGAAAAGTCATTGACTTTCAGGTTTTCCAGCATTTTCTTGCTGTAAAAATGGGGGTGAAGATTTCTAAGCTCTTTACAGGAAGTCTGTTTTCACTACTATAGTTTTTATCATCTTGGGTGACATAGTTTTATTTATTGTTTCTTATTCTATGTCTTTGTAAATAGGAGTTTGTTACTGGCTAAGCACATCATAAGATAGTATTGGTTCACAACCTCAGGAACTTCCCAGGTGAAATATGAAATTGGCCCCCATATATGGAGGGCAAAGGGAGATTGGAAAAAGAGGCAGACTGCTCTAGGTGGGCAGGTGGCAGGTTTAATAAGCAAGGGAACTTAATTACAAGGCTTGTCATGGGTGGCCACAAGATGAGTAGATACCTGCATCTGCCTGCCAGAACCTTAAAAATTTATATAGAGGCCTAATTGGGTTTAGTCACATGCATCGAAGGCCTTAACTGGGTTCAGTCACAACACCATATTTTTATCTCAAGACTATCCTTAGAGCAGCTTCTGGGACAGGGAAGGCGAGCAGAACACACATTCCAAGGACAGTGCAGGGGGTGAGAAGCCTTCATTTGCCCCAGTCCAGCTCACAGGTCAACTGGCAATCACATCTTGATGACTTCCTTCAACAGCTGGGTCCTCAGCTCCTTTAGAATATAAATTTTAATACTACTTTAAAGTTGAGGTCAATAGGAATTTTCTGTGATAACAGTGGATTTCAAATAATATTTCACAATATATTTTGGGCCTTTTAATTTTACATTGGATTTTAATATTTACAATAAAAATAACCAATGTTTCTTTTTTTGTAACTTATTTTATTGAAGCATAGTTGATTTACAATGTTGTATTAATTTCTGCTGTACAGCAAAGTGATTCAGTTATATATACATTCTTTTTCATATTCTTTTCCATTATGGTTTATCACAGGATATTGAAAATAGTTCCCTGTGCTATACTGTAGGACCTTGTTGTTTATCCATTCTATATGTTATACACTAGTTTGCATCTGCTCATCCCAAACTCCCAATCCATCCCTCCCTCACCCCCTTTCCCCCTTGGCAACTGCAAGTCTGTTCTCTATGTCTGTTAGCCTTAAGCAACATTTCTTGAATGATCTACTGTGTGGTTTGTGTTATGCACAAGAAGTTTAGGTTGGTTGTCTAACTTTAGTTAGTTGGTTGTTTAATTCATTTTATGTAAAATTTCTATGAGATAGGTATTTCTGTCATCCCCACTTTACCCGTAAAGAAAGAGTTTCAGAAAGATTATGTAACCTGCTAAAAGTCACAAAGCTAGTAAGAGGTAATGGGATTTGAGTTTAAACAGTCTGATTTCAGTCTTCTCTTAATGTCTACATGATATTAGCTCCCCAGAGGCCCTATAGGATTAGCTATATGGATTGTGCTCTCCAATAGCAAATCTCAATAAATATCCTTTTATATGCTGTGGTCACAGGGTGAACAGATGTTTGGTCCTGGTACCAGAAACCACATTCATCTCCCCAAGATGAAAGGTATTCCTTATACTATCACCAAAACATTCTTGCTAACCTTAAATAGCAGATTAGTTCTATTTATTTTATTTATTCACATAGGAGAACATTTTACATCTAACATATTAAATGTGTCATCATACCACTTTAATTTAGATTTTTCTTAGGGGGTTTATTCAAATTTTTCCATGGACATTGTGGAGAGTTTAAAATTTTTTACTTAATAATGCAGTGCATTACAAAAAGGGTGAGAGATTCCCACACTTCTCTGTGTTGCCATTCTTTTTGCAAGGTGACTTTGAAGCTCCTCTCATTAAGAGGTGTGGTTTATTTCTTTGCTCTTTGAATTTGGTGTAGGCTTGTGATTTGGTTTGCCCCATTAAACGTGTGTGAGTGGCATTGCACCCATTTCAAGCTTAGACCTCAAGAAGGCTTGCATATTTCTGTTCTCCCTTTTAAAAACTTCCTGAGCCACATATGAAAAAACTAATTATTTGGGTGGTGGACTACATATGGTGCAGTTAACCCTGGCCCAGTCAACAGCTAGGCAACCAGCAGACATGTGAGTACAGCTCTTAGATAAGCCAGCCTCAGCTAACTTACTGCTGACCTCAGACACATGAGCAAGTTCAGCCCAGATCAGCCAAGCCTGGCCCAGGTTGGAAGGACCACCTGACCAACTTGAAGACTTGGTAGCAATATAAATGTCTATTGTTTTAAGCCACTAAAGTTGGAATGATTTAGTATGCAGAAAGATCTCCTGATACAAAATCATATTCTAGACCAAATATATACAGCACGTGTGCCATATGATGTTTATTATTTTTTTAAACATTATTTTAAAATTATTTTATTCATTTGTTGAAAGGTAAATAAAGCTATTTTAAAGGGAATATCTCAGAATTCTCTGTAGTTATTCACTTTTTCCACACAGATGCAGACCTCATAATAGTAATAGTAGTAGCAGTACAGATAATAATAATAATAATTGAAAAACCACAATTTAGCACTTTATATATAATAGCTATTTAATTCTCAAAACAACCCATGAGATAGGTGTATTAGTTTCCCCATTTAACTGTATTCTCAGGCAAAAGTAATTTAAGAACTTGGCTCTATCTTAGTTTGACTTAGTTCCCTTAGTTTTCCTAACTATTCTGCTTCATGTCTTTCAATCTTCTACTCAGAATGTTTTTATTTTTCTTCAGAAAGTTCAAAAGTCCCAAATTATGCATGTAATTAGCAACACAAACCTATACTTCAGACCGCTGCAAATATACGTAACACTGATCACTTAGTCATTAATTTGCTGCCCGCAATGCATCATAACCTGAGTTTAAATATGTTTAAAAGAGAGTGGGGTCAACTGTGGGTGATGGATGGTAACTAGACTTGTGCTGATCACTATGTAGTATACATGAATGTCAAATTATAATGCTGTACACCTGAAACTTAAATTATAAGAATAAATAAAAATAAAAAATAAGTTTAAAAAATAATCCAAATGAAATTTTAACTGCAAGATAAATAGTTTACCAACTTTCTTTTCAACTTCAGTGGCAACTGACCTTTTGGGGCCGAGGATCCTTGAAAATATAATGGAAGTTATGAATTCTCCTTCCAAAGGAATGTGCAAACACACCAAATGTGCATTCAATTTTAGAATTCCTGTACCCCCCTCTGAAGGCTATCTTGCGGCCTCGAAATAAGCACTCCTAGATAAATAGAAAAATTAATTTTTGTGTGAAACTAAAACCATCATAGAGCTTTAGAGCTATGTATTCTGAGGACATCATTTATGTACCACTAACACTTCCTATCACAGCCTTTACACTGTCCCATTGCAGGGCTTGTAATAATTTTCTAAAGTGAGTTCTGATGCTATGGCCCATCATAAGGTACAAGATATTGTGTTTTGTCTAATAATTTCTTTCACTTCATCAATCAATGAATAGGCTGTATGTGAAACCAGGGGAAAAAATTTCAACTCGCAATGTTAGGTAAACTCACGCTTCTTTTAAACAAATATTATATGTTTATATTGTGGGAGAAGTAATTTTGTAATTGTCATGATTTCCTTTTTGCTTTTTCAACACAAAAGGGGCATTGTAACATCTATTACCATATACTAACTTTCTTCTATTTTATTTTACTATTTGACTACCATTTATCTTTTAATGTTATTTATTTGTGCTTTCCTCTCCTCCCATCCCTTTTTATTATATGATTTTAGTTCTGTATGATACCTCAAATCCTTTATGGAATGAAGTGGGATGTAAATTCACATGTAGAAAAATAAAGAGATTAATATCTCTTTTGAAATATTCAAGTCGTCCATATTGTTCTTATAATTTCCAAGGAATGTGCATTTCACAAAGGAATTTTTCAACCTTTTCCAGGTTTTAAGTTTCTCAAAAATAAATGTCTTCACACTGGGATTTTAAAGTCAGATTGACATTTCTTTGTGCAACTTTATTTTGGAATAGTACAACATCTCTATAATAGGATTTGGATTCTTTTTATTCCTAACTCTGATGCTGGCCTGTTTTTGACAGGTTGCCAAATCCCTCTGCACCTGTGTTGCTCTGTGTCTGAAAGTGGAGTAGTAAAATATGCTAACTGCCTTCCATTTGAGGAGTGTGCCTTGGTATGTAAAAGACTTAAGAATCTTGAAACAAAATCCTTTGTGTCTAAAAGAACAGCACTGGCCATTAATCCCACTTCATACTATTTGCCTCCTCAGTTTACTAACTTGAGTGTCCCTGGGGTGGCACTCGTAAATATTCTGAGAATGCAACCAGGAAAAAGTTAAGATATTCATAATTCAACCAATGGACATTGTGATTGTGACTTTCTATAACCGTAGCTCTAAGTTAACTAGAGCATCTGTGTGAGTACCAACTCACGGGATCTGAGTCTGGTTAGGCCAGTTTATTAGAGCGTGGCAAATGTGCAGACTGTAGTCCCACTAGGTTTACTCTGCATAGTGTTTTTAGGTTGCTCTTAACCTTGGCCGGCTGCCTCTTGAATCCTCATTATTTGTGTTCAAGAGGAGCCCTTTTCAACACCTCCAATGGCATAAAAACTCAAAGAGCAGTTTACTGATAGTCACAATTTATCTGGTGAAAATATAGGGTGGATGAGGACCCTCAGAATAAAGGTTTAGAGCAGGGATGTAACCATGTGTGTGATGCATATGTACAGGTAACGTAACTTTATGTTACGAAAGAAGTGGAAGAAAACTCAGAAATCATTAGAATTTACCTTCCTCTTGTAAATGAGAAATCTAAGGCACAATGGTTTTTCCAAGATCATAAAGAATTAGTGCAAAACCAAGAAATAGAACTCAGGTTTTCCAGCACCCAAATAAGTGCTCTTTCTATGTCTCACAACATACTTGTTTCTCTTACAAAACTACTATCACATTCTAGGGTTTCTAGGTTTTCATGGTTCATTCCACACTCTTTTCAATTCTTAGGTTCTATAAAAATGCTGTTTTGCCCAGTGATAATACCTTTTCTCATGGAATCTAGTCAGAGATGAAATGTTACTGATTTCTTAAAAAAAAAAGAAAAAGCTTTTATTTCTGTAATATACCAACTTTAATATATTCCTTATTCATATTTAAATCAACGCAATCATCTGAAACATTTTGAAATACAATATGTTGTGTCTTGAACAGTATAGAGTTTTGCATATCATAAATAGTCAATAATTATGTTTTTCAGTGAGAGGACAACTGAATGAAGAAAATAGGATTAAATTATAAATTAGATTACTAGTTTTATTGGCAGTTTGTTATAATAGTTTATATTGAGAATAAACTTAAGAATATTACAAGGGATGATATTTGGAACATTTAATAGATTTGTGTCTCACAGTGGCTTTACATAATTTTAGACAGTATTTATTTGCCCAGACTGAAATTACTTTAGAGTTATTCATTACTTCAGAGAACAAACATTTTAATGGAATTTGCTACCAAACTACATATTTGGTTACGTTAGTCATTTCTCTAGCTGTTTGTATCCTGTGTTTTATAGATGCATCATTTTTCTGTTTCTAATCATGACATTTATCATAGTATTCAAATGTTGGCTTTAGAATTATATAATTCTGAAAAGTGACCTTTCCCCTAACTTAATTATGCATTCTGAGGAGCCAATATGTATTTCTGCTATGTAATTAGTTTCTGATCTCTCTCTAAATGGAGTTTAGAAATAAATATTTTGCTGTTAAATATTTTATGTTATCTAGTTAGCCTGTATTTGTCTAAATTTGAAAAGATTTTCTCATGATTAATAACATGTCCTGCCATTCTTTCAGTATATTCTGATGATTACCTGTGAGAGGTGACACTAATTGTTTTAGCTTTATATCCAGAAACTATAAAGTAATTTAAATTTCACTCTAAATTTTTACTAGCTGAGTGCTTATATTCATTAGAATACATACGATTGGCCACAATAACACCACCACAGATAACAATGTCTTGAAAAATACATGTCTTTTTAATCTCTCAGGTAATAGGCTGAGTATAATTAGTCCAGAGCTGAGATGATAAGTTGCTGGTGCCAAGGACCCAGGTTTTTATAAATTGTTTCTTTTATGATCCTTAGTGTGATGCCTCCATTCAGCCAGTAAACAGGGTAAAGAAAAGAGAAGAGCTTTCCTCTTTCTTTAGAGCATGACCTAAAAATCACAGATACATCTTCTCAAATCCCACTGACCCTCATTTGGCTGCATGACTACTCCTAGATTCAAAGTATCTGGTAATACAGTCTCTATCCATGTATCCATATGTCTCACTATAATTTCCACACTCATGTCAGAAGGAAAAAAGAGATACTCAAAGAAAACTAGCAATCTCTGCCCAGGGTTTAGATCCTTTGATATTGCCCCACAGCTCTTGGATACACACTTCTATTTTGATTTTGTTTCCACTCATTATTTCTTCTATTTATTTCAATTTGGAAATTTTCTATTGACCTGTTTTTAAGTTCACCAGTTCTGTCTTCTGGTGTGTCCTATGTAGTGATAAAGAATTATTCATCTCAATTTTACTACCTTCTATAGTTTCCATCTTTCTGCTGAAATTCTGTGATGACTATTCTTGCATGTTGTCCTTTTCCACTATGTACTTTAATATATTATTGGCAGTCAAAGTCTTTGATAGTTCCAATATCTAAATCATCTCAGTGTCTGGTTCTGTTGTCTGCTTTACCACTTGACAAATATTCATTTTATTCCCCTGCTATATTTGTGTATGTGTGTTTGTGATCATTTTTTACTGAATTCTAGAATTATGTATAGAAGAACAGTAGAGACTGAGGCAAATAGTATCTCTGGCTAGAAAGGTGCCTGCCTCTTCTTTCGTCAGGCTACTATAAATGGAGAGTTGAGTCAAACTAGACAGGTGTTGATCTGAGTTTGATTTTGCTATACATTTAGTGCATCACAGGTTACAAATTCCCCAGCAGTGGGCTGCTGCTACCTTTTATTGAGTGTGGAGCTTTAGGATGTTGCGGTGATTTTCTTTGCATTCCTGTTCCATGCTAGGCTTTCAGCAGACTGCACAATTGCACTGTAGAGGGAATCTTTTCCATGTTATTTCCCAGTGGTATTTACTATTTGCTTGTTACTAGGTATGAGGCATATGGTAAAAACAAGGGATATCTCTAAGATTATATGATCCAGCCTCAGCTTTAGGTGAGTCCTCTCAACTCATATTAATGAGTCTTTCTCATCATCCTTGTTCTCCCCCATGACAGTCACACTCTGTCTTGTATCTGTGAGATTCTTGGTTTGGATAGATTTTCCTGCCCCTCCAGCAACAGAAGCTGACCTTTTTCACTGGGCAAACAAATTTGCTTCTGTACCTCCATCAGAAAAAGTGTGCCCTGGCCTGGGACTGGTGACAGAGGATTTTGTCCCTTTGTTCCAGGAGAGTCCTGGAGCTTGTTCTTTGAGGCAAGGCTTGTGGTAGGTGAAGGGGGGGTTTCCTGACCCTTTGCCAGGGTCAGACAGTTTTTGCTTCTCCCATTTACCTTTGCTGGAAGTAGAAGCTCATTTTCCTGTCCCTTACCCATTGGCTTACAGCTTTTGCTTCACATAAAAAAAAGTAAGAGGAGCAAGTATGAATTCATGCCTGTGCACCATGACAGGAGCTGTGTTGGCCTCCTGCACTGCCTCCATAAGCACGTGATGGAGGCTTATAGTGAAAAACCAAAGGGTGATTACAGAGTCACCTTGTCCCAGGTGTTCTAAACTTTCACCCTGGTCATCTCCTGATCTTTAAGCACACATTAATGTTTCGGTTGTTTTCTTTTACTTTCTCCTACTTTATTCTTATGGGCTTGAAATGTTATGATTCTGTAGTTTTCATTTTACTTTTTGTTATTGTTGTTGTTAGGGTAGAAGTGATGTTCTCTTGTGGATTTATATATCCTAAGTTGATTCAGAACCTGTCCTGGGGTTTAAATAGCATATGTTCAGGGCTTCCCTGGTGACACAGTAGTTGAGAGTCTGCCTGCCGATGCAGGGGACACAGGTTCATGCCCCGGTCCGGGAAGATCCCACATGCCCCAGAGCGGCTGGGCCCGTGAGCCATGGTCGCTGAGCCTGCGCGTCCGGAGCCTGTGCTCCGCAACGGGAGAGGCCACAGCAGTGAGAGGCCTGCGTACGAAAAAAAAAAAAAAAAAGCATATGTTCAATATTGTCTTTTACTAAAATAGTTTTTTGACATTCATAGCCTTAGAGTGTACAGTTCCAACTGTAAGCAATTCATTGCAACACACATTCAATAATTTTCAATTGGAATCTTAGTGTTAAAATTGTCTGCCTTGTATATTGAACCTAGCCCACTCTTAGCTAGTGTGTGAACCTAGCTGAATCCCTCAATATTTGCATCTCAACCAATTCTCCACTGTTTTTCAACATATGTGATTTACTGCTCTTACAAGGGTGGGGTGGATTTCTTTGTAATGTTGGAAATCATATATTCCAGTGCCATGCATAAATTTAGCCGCTTTCAAAGATCATGTGTAATATTAACAAACGTCAAACATCAATCCATCTATTTCCATCTATAACATGGAAAAGATTCCCTCTACAGTGCAATTGTGAGTCTACTGTATATAGAATATACAGTAGACTCATGATCTATGTCTGCATAGCTTCTGGATATTCTATCCAATCCTTAAATTTATGACAACAGACATATTAGTATAGGCACATGGTTTCCTTTTAGTCATATTTGGGATGAAAGTCATATATTTCATATAGATATCAAACAAAAGGTAACCCAATGCCTATTTAACCTAAGAAAGTTCTTTTTATCATTACAATAGAATTACTGTGTGTACAATGCTAGATGTAAATGTGTGGGGAGTGAGTGCATGTCCTACTTCAGAGGCTTCCTTAAATGGTCAGCTTTCTAGCACACATGATTCAAATTTACAGTTGAAAAAAATAATAGAATAATCTGTGTCATGAATAATCACCACCAGTAGCATATCCCTGAAATAGTAAATATTAAATTTGTGAGGAACAGAGACCTACTGTACCCTAACTGATGGCAAAACATAATGATTATTGGGTTTTAGGCTAGAATTAACTAATGTTTAAATAAGGGCCCTAGCTCAAGATATTAAAACATCTTACAAGATAAATGCCAGCTTTTCTTTTTCCACTTTCCATTTTGAAAATTACTAAAATGCATGCTTTACTTGAAGCTTAATAAATATATTTAGTTGTAGCTTAATAAATATCTTACAGAAGAGATAAAATCAAGTTAATGATGTGTGCCCAGCAGAAATAGCCTTCTTATCCCACGGTTCAAGCCATCTCACTTCTATAAGGACCCAATCTTCATAAGCTGTAAGAACCACCCATTGGACGCACTCTAGTAATGGTAATTAAAACATAAACGTCCACTTTGCCGTGTTGTCATTTAACAGATTTTGATCAGCTTTCAAATTTATTTCCATCGCAGTGGTTTGTATGTTGTGATTAATACTCAGTTTGAGCCCCCATGGTGTGTCATTACTTTGTGACAATACAAAGTATGAGATCAGTCATTTGTACTGTTTTTCCTTATGCTAACTTTTAAAAAAATCTGTCAATATAATGGCTTTCAAATACTGAGTTGTATCTAGAAATCGATGCTCAGTTACTCTAGTTATTTCATATTCACTGTCATAATGTTAATCATGATGGTCTTAAGTGGTGGTATTTAGGTATAATTTTATTGTAAGATCCTACAAAATCCTCTATTTCCTGTTTGGATTTAGTCAAGTGTATCTTCCTTAGTATATCTGGATTTGGCAGCATTTCAGTTCCTTTGATACTTTTGATAGAGGGATATTTGATAAGTGAAAACCAGTGGGCAGGGAAGAGCAAACCTACCCACTGGCAGTTTAATTCTGATGCCCTTGATCTGGTTCAGGTTCAGTGGTTTGATATTAGACCCAGAGAGGAAACTTTCACACCTAATGTGAAAATGCAAATGATTGGCTTGTTGTTCCTGTGAAAATGCCAGAAATTGCATGTGTTAGTACTACCTTACCTGTAGAGAAAAGCCAATTTGATAATTACAGGCTGCTTTCTGCAGCTGTGAATGCCCCTTTCGAACCAATAGAAAACAACAGGAGGCCCAACCATGAACATGCTTTGAAAATTCTATTTACAAAATGTATGCCTTAACAAACTACCCCACAGCTTCCTGGGAATTCAAGTCAGACCTGGTAAAGAAACAGTGCTTCTACATGGGCCTTGATCACATAGGGTCTCTTGTATTCAACTCCCAGCAGGGTAGAATCGGTAGGTTTTCTTGAAAGTTCTATACAATTTTCCTATTTATATATATAAACAGTCTAGCCAGTGTAATCACCAAAACTCAAAAGTCTAAATGGGCTTTTAATAAAACTTTAAATGATACTATACCCTAAGGAAATACCTATAGTTTGTAACCAAAATTTTCACTGACTTAACTCCAGCTCACTTGAAACTTATTTTTATCACTATGTATTAGTTGTTTTTTCTTAATTGTTTATTTCCCAAAAAATATTGTAAGCTTTTTAAGAGCAGAAATAAAGCCCTTTTCCCTGTAGTCTTACTACTTACTTGGCTCTTCATAGATATTGATGAATTGGTTGAATATACAAATATACTGTTATGGGAAAAAAAATTGGGTGAGGTATATTTGCACAAACATAACATTTAAAATCAATGCCTTATTTCTCCTTTTGACAGAAATTTCACTCATTTTTATATATTTTAGAGTCTGTGAATGTGAAGTCTGCCAGTAAAATATACCGTGTATTTAAGTTGTGTTGTTTATTTTTCTTAGTAAAATTAACGCAATACTAAAAATATATCAAGCTCTAGTATGAAATTTAGTCAAATTGTAT
Source organism: Neophocaena asiaeorientalis asiaeorientalis (assembly GCF_003031525.2). Lineage (NCBI taxonomy): Eukaryota > Metazoa > Chordata > Mammalia > Artiodactyla > Phocoenidae > Neophocaena > Neophocaena asiaeorientalis. Next base: position 374,584 of record NW_020175434.1, on the reverse strand, counting down.
ACCTTTAAAAAAAAAAACTTGTTCTTTTTGACGTAAAGTTCACTATTATAAGGCATTTAGAAAAGGTATGATGGATTCTAGCTCATTCTAATGACCCCAGCAAAACTACAACTGAATAATCTGATAGTTTTTTTGAGGACTCCACTTAATGGAGGGTGCATTTTCTCTCTTTGCAGTCTCTTTTAGTTCAATGAGACTGAAATATATTTAAGAATTTTGATGAGTTTATTTTACCAGTTTGGGATGTACGGACCCTATTTCACAGTCTAAATCTTTGCAGGAATGTCCAAAATTGCCCCACTCCTAGAGATTCATCTCAGAGCCTATGCAATATAGGAGGTTGAGAAAATTGTTAAGCAAAAGAAATAGCAGAAGTACATATAGTCTTTAGGAAGGTGAAGGGTAATTCCTCCTGTCTCAAAAAAATCAGAAAAGACTTAAATCTAGGTATCATCTGTGAACACATCTTTTTTACCTAAGGCCTATAGTAGGCTTAAAACTCACTTCATCAGAACTTTGGCTTAGTTGGGCTCAAAGGTAAATTGCTCAGTTCTGGCCTGGAATATCGTCTTGTGCTTTACTCATTTTCGGTTGTGAGTTCCATGTGGTCTTTATTTCACATTGATGCACCACAATTGTGGTCTCCTTCAGTGATTAGTTCCCTAATTAGTAGCTGCAGAAAGTGTTTAATGTTTGCAGCTAAAACTTTTCAAGTTTACAGCCGGAATTGGGTATCTGATCTTACTTTTCCCCACTTGGCTCTCCACGATAGAAATAGCTTTCAGGTAAAGCCATCTGTCTCTAATATTTACTGTATGTATTTTCTTCCTTTGTGTTACATTACTCCCTCCTTCCCTGTTTGGGGTCAAGGAAGAAAAATAAAGAAAAAAAAAAGCCCTCAAAGGTAAATGTTTCTGACTGTATTGCGTTATGTCATTTCCTATGCGACCCCATTAAATAGTCCCATGACTTCGGTAGCTCAGAGTCATGATTTATAAATTATGCTTCATTCTTCATAAGATGTGTATTATATTGGCACATGATTATATGGGGTCATTATATTCCTCTTTTTTTTCTTTCCATGTATCACTGTTTATTTTTCCCACCCTACAGACAGATTATAAATGGGTAGAAATCATTCATGTATTGTTTTTCTTTTATATATTCCACAGCTGAGTGGCATTGTAAGCTATCAGAATGTACCGTATTGTTTAGCTGAAATAACTATGCGTCTATTGCGTCTATTTGAGAGACAGGTTCTACTTCATCCAAGGAAATTACTAACGGAAAAAGTAAATGGTGAATGATGTAGAAAATGTCCTATCAACCTGCATAATCCATTTATATAATGATGGCAGATTTGTCTCTTGAGGTACGTTTTGCTTCTATCATTCTATAATTATGGATATTCAAATCAGAACAGTGTGATAATGATTGCTTTGAGCACTCTGAGGTATTTCTATCATAATAGCAAAGCGCCTACCTCTCCGACTGCACTTCTTGCTAATCCTTCCCTAGATCAGGAATTAGCAAACTTCTGTAAATGGCCAGATAGCTAATATTTTAGGTTTTGTGGGCCATGTAGTCTCTGTTGCAACTAGTCAAGTAGCCTTTTTCAATGGGGTCTGACACTTATTGAAAATAAGAAGTAGAATTTGTCCAGGTAGTGTTGAAGCCAAGTACCGTGGTTATTTTGTTGACCAACAGACACATGACTGAGAAAATACTCCAAATTCAGAAGAGATCTGGCATCTGGGCAAAACTAACTAATTCGAAGTTGAGATGATTTGATTTGGCTGCAAGGCACCCCTGGGCCCTGGCAGCCATCTGGCAGGAGTAGAAAATGTCTCTGAGAGTGGGGAGGGAATGGGCTTCACAGAAGGTGAAAGCCTGGCCCCTTGGGAGTGCTGGTAAGCTCTCTAAGTAATTGTCCAGGGACTATGGCCCTTTCACGTACCTCCTAAGTGAGTTCAGATCCACTGTGGTGATGGTCTCTTGGTGGGATGTGGTAGGTGATGATGGCAGCAACAGCTAAGGTCTGCAGACAGATGCAGGTCTGGTAGTCTTTTCTACCACTGTTTTCACTCTGCTTTGCAACGTCAAAGAGCCATAGATAGTAGTAAACAGATGGGTGTGTGTGTGTGTTCTAATAAAGCTATCTAAAAAGCATAAATGAGATTTGGCCTGAGGGCCATCGTTTGCCAACCTTGCTCTAGGTGGTTATGTATTGGCCACACTGGCCATTTTTCAGTTCCCTGAACAGGTAAAGCTCCTCCTCACTTCAGGTGCTGTTCCACCACATAGATATTCTTGTCCCTGCTTTTCTGCATTCTTGACTTCTTTTCTTCTTTTTGATCTCCGCTTACATGAAATCAGGCTCAAAGATAGTGTGACATTCTGGTCTACCTGGGACAAACCTGATTTATATCTACGGTCCTGGTATAATTACTGATGTGATACCTGTCACTTTGAAATGTGACATGGTTGGGATGATAAATTACTAGTCAAAATTACAGGTTACCCTATTCAAAAAAAAAAAAGACTTCTCTGACCATTCTATGTAAAGTAGGACACTATCAGATCATCCAGTATTTATATGAGAAGCACTGAAATTTGCATTTATTTTGTGCATTTATATTATTTACTGTGTGCCTCTCTCTCCCTAGTAGAATGAAAGACTGCATGGGAACAGAGTCAAGTCTGCTCTGTTCATGTTGCATCTCCACTCCGAGCATACTGCGCGCAAGAGACAGTATACCCCAAAAAGTTGAATGACTGAGTATATAAGTATTTGTTAAATGATTTCACATCTGGGTATAGTGAAATTCTCATTATTATATATTATCCACAATGACAAAATACTTTTTTCTAACATTCATAGCTTAATATTAGAGATTTTCTTTCATCCTTAACAGAGAATTGGATGTAGTCTTCTGAACTGACTGGCCTGACAAGAGTAGAGTCCAGATTTTTGCTTAATGGCTCCTCCTCTACCTCCTTCCATGGATTTCTGGACAAAGGTGGTCTGGACATCTCTGTACTAAGACCTACGTGGATAGTCAGAAGATGGCAGTGTTCTTTAAATGACCCTAGTTTAATCTCAGCTATCTTCCCTTTCTCCAAGAAAATGGAACCTATCATCTGGCTGAGAATCTTTTAAAGATCCCCAATATCTGCATCACCTTTTCCCTGGTATTTCCTACTTCTTAATATAAAGGGATTTGGTTTTTCACTGTTTCCAGAATGGTTGATGGAAATCCCATCTGCTCAATCTTATTATACGGATGTAGTGATATTCACTATGAAGAAAGGAGTTTTGTATAAGTATGTAAAATATAAATAAGAGTATAAAATTTTTATACAACCTCAAACTGTGGGAATGCATTTGTGTCTGTAGCTGAAAAGGCAGTAATGTACTCTTGCTAATTAAAATGAATTTTTATTAGTTTTAGGCTGCTGCCAAAGGAAAACAAATGTTTCTACTTACTTTGGTGGGGACCTAAGTAACTTGAAACAAAATTTAATAGCAATCAAAATCTTTCATTTACTTCTAAATATGTGAATATATTAATATTTTATCTCAGCATCCTGATTTTACTTTTTGAATATGTTAATTTCTGTTTAAAAATCTCTATCACCAAAGAAGCAAATACTGCCTCCATATTCAACTTTGGAAATTAATCAAGTTGCTGTGCCTTTTTAAAAATATATGGTTTCCTCTTTGTTAAGAGGAAGCATTAAAGAATGATTTTTGTTGAATAATAATTGATTTTATTAAACATTAGTATAATTTAATAAATTATAAATAAGATATGGCCATTTTGGTAATACAGAAATAATTCAAATTTGAATCATGGAAAAAAGTGAGTGGGATTTTCAGTTATACTCAAAACATTATGCAGAAATAAACAGCATGTTTTGCTTAGTATTGACAAAGCATAACTAACAACAAAAGAAAGAAAGAAAGAAATTAGATGGTGTTACAGGCTGAGTTGTGTTCTCCTAAATTCATATATTGAAGTCCTAACCCCCAGTACCTCAGAATTTTACCGTATTTGGAAATAGGGTCTTTAGAAGTAATTAAGTTAAAATGAGGTCATTAGGGTGAGTCCTAATCCAGTATTACTAGTGTCTTTATAAGAAGGAAGATTAGGACACAGACACACACAGGAGAAGACCATGTGAAGACAGCCATTTACAAGCCAACGAGAAAGGCCTTGGAAGAAACCAACCCTGCCAACACCTTGATCTCAGACTTCTAGGTGCCAGAACTGTAAAAAACTTTTAAATTTTTTTTAAAAATGAAAAATTCTGTTGTTTAATCTTCCCAGTCTTTAGAACTTTGTTATGGCAGCCCTAACAGACTAATAGAGATGGGAAAATTTTACTGCATCTCCTGAGGATGGCATGGCCCCTGCCTTCTGTTCCAGACATCTACACTCTCATGGGCGTTCACTTAAGGAACCACCGTTTTCCCCTAGTTGCTGCAGAATATCTTCTTTATTATAAAGATAAAAATTGAAAAATTAAAATTCCTGTAAAAATACCCACGAGTCTCTAAAAACTTCGTATTGTGGTCTGGCTTATTCCTAGCTATTTAAACATTAAAATAAATTGTAATTTTTGTTACATTACAGTTTACAAAATGCTTCCATATCCATTATCACTGTTTATTTTCATAAATGCCATATTCAGTGGGATAAACAAAATTTTATTTTCTGTTTTTATAGATGAGAAACTAAAGTTCCAAAGCTGATTGACTTAGAATAGCTCATAAAGTCAGTACAGTAGAACTGCAATGCTAATCAAGATCTTTTGACTTCAAACTCAGTTATATTTCTTGTATACCCCAGTGCCCAATTCTTTATCTGAAAATCTTTAGGTCCTTAATAATATCTCTTAGTGCAGTGTTCTTCAAACAGCTGATTATGACCCGTTGGCAACTCATGTTATCAACTTAATGTTTGACAATTGTACCAAAAATGACATCAAATGGAACAGAATAGATTATATTACTAGAACTGAAAGTTAATATTGTTTCTTGATGTTTCATTTGAGCAATTTGTGTGTCTGTGTGTGCATACTTAGTTATAAAATAAAACATACTTCGTTCAGTAGGCTATAGTAAGACAATATTTGAAAACTATTGCCATGATATATTTCTCTAAAAGGCTATTTAAATATTTTCTTGCTAATGCTTTGGGGTTTTGTACAAATGCTCATTTAGTTTTATCTCTTAATTAGGAGGCAAAGGCCTTGAACAGAAGAAATATTGTTTATTACTTCTTCCTCAGAGAGTGTTAAACTGATGGTAGACACACGAGAAATGATGAATGAATGACTTGAGTACATGACTGTTAGCTCTGAAAGTCATGAAAATTATTCAGATGTGTTACCACTCTAGTTTTATTTGCATACATCCTTAAAGCCAGATGAACTTTTGCAACAATATTCTCAGGTGGTATTTTGTATGTTGTTTTGAGTACTAAATCCTTTTTCCTTAGGCCATGTTCTCTCAGGTGTATTTTCACATCTATCTAAAAATTCTCTTAAACGATTAAGGGAAAGAGTCTAAAGATTTGCCCTAATTATGTCATCAGAGAAGTACATTCTCATAAACTGGTAGGGACTTTCCTTTTCATCTCTGCTTTCCACAGATTGGAGAGAAAAATTTCAAAGCCTACTGATGGCCTAAGAAACTTAGGCCCACCCAAAAAGTGGATTTTAAAAACAAAACAAAAAAACCTTCTAATTTTTAACTTGCATTTCTTTTAAATTTATACATTAATATTATTTATAAATATATTGATTAAATTTATATTAATAGCTGATTATTTCATATTTAAAACTGTAATATGTTTAGACAACCCTGTTTTTATATCACACACATTCCATTCAGGACTCAGATTTAATCCTGGAAGTAAAATTCCTGCAGAGATACACCGAGAACACCTTTCAGGGGAATGCCAAAGCAGAATGATGAGCTTTAGATTAAGATCCAAATATCAATAAAGCATAGCTGTATTACGGGAGGAGAGGAGACTTTCCCAATCAACACCTGCCATTGGAAGGAGCTAACTTAGATATTTGTTGATACTTAGATTCAAATGTTGAAGAAGTTAACTGTCTTTTTGATTAAATTAAAAGCATATTGCACAGAGATGGAGGAGAACTATATACATGCACAAACACACATATGCATTCACACACATACATACTTATATACACACACATATATATATATATATACATACACACACACACAGGACCTAAGTAATTTTGAGTTTAGTAGAATCAATATTTTGAATTTGTTTGAAAATATTAGGAAAACTAGAGAAAATTGCAGAACACCAGCCAAATATAAATCCAAACTTATTTAAAAAATGTTCTACCAACATTTGTTTGTATTTTCTTTGTAATCCATTTGAGTTCAACAACATAAAATTCCAGTGATAAGTGTCTAAAACAGGAGTTAGCAAATCATTTTTCTGTAGACTGTCCAATAGTAAATTTTAGGCTTTGTGGGCCATATGGTCTCCATCACAACTACTCAGCTGTGCTGTTGTAGGGCAAAAGCAGCTATAGACAATGCAGAAATGAAGAGTGTGGCTATCTTACAAAAAAACTTCATTTACAAAAATGAAAAGTGGGCCAAATTTAACCCATGGGCTATGATTTACCCATTCCAAGTACAATAGAAATTAAAGTGGTTTACAAGCTATAATGCTTGAATATATTTAATTTCTAATTTTTATGAAATGTTATCTTCTATAAGCTAGAATATGGTTGTATTGCCCTTCTTTATAAATTTTAGGGCATGAAAATTCTGTAAGTTTTTTACTCTGCTTTTCTTCAGTTGTAGAAACTTCCTCTGAGAACACCACTATATAGTTCAGTGGTAAATGAAATGTAAGATGTATCACCCGAAGCATAACATTTTTTGGAAATCTAGAGTCAGGTTTCTTATTCAAAAGGAAAAATAGTTTTTAAAAAAGTTTGTGTTTAAAAACAAGTGAGTTTTAAGAAAAACCTAGTCTTGTGAATCTTTTTTTTTCTTTTGCCCTACCCAGGTACGTGGGGAGTTTCTTGCCTTTTGGGAGCTCTGAGGTCTTCTGCCAGCCTTCAGTAGGTGTTCTGTAGGAGTTGTTCCACGTGTAGATGTATTTCTGGTGTATCTGTGAGGAGGAAGGCGATCTCCACGTCTTACTCTTCCGCCATCTTCCCCTTCTTCGTGAATCTTATGTTTATATCACAATTCATGGAAACATACTCTTTGAAGTGAAGTTTAGTTAGTACTTGATAAGAGAAAGTGTATATGCCCTTTTCAGTTATTATTTGCTCATTTCCCTTGTCTTGAATCAGTTGTCATAATGCAGGATTGTTCATTATTTGAAACTTATACTTATTTTTATAAAATATATAATGACCTATATGTTTTGTTTTCCATTCATCAAGTTTTAATTTCCCTACGTTCTATTTTCTATCAAAGCGTACAAATAGGAAGAAGGAGGTAAAAGTTGCATCTTCTTCAATCTGGAAAAAGCTCTTTTACTTTGTCCTGCATAACATCCCAAGGGGCAGTGTTACTTTTTTACTAATAATTACTTGAACAGGCTGTCCACTGTGCTTGTAAATTATCAAAGTAAATGCATGATGTGAACTCTACCATTGGAAAGTAGTTCATCCTATTACAGATGGTCCCCAACTTAGGATGGTTCGACTTACGATTTTTTAACTTTATGATGTTTCAAAAGCGATATTCTTTAGGTAGAAAAAACTGTATTTTGAATTTTGATCTTTTCCTGGACTAGCGATGTGTGGTATGATGCTCTCTGCCCATGCTGGGCAGAGGCAGTGAGCCACAGCTCCCAGTAAGCCACATGATCACAAGGGTAAGCAATGGACACATTTACAACACTTCTGTCCCCATACAACCATTCTGTTTTTCACTTTCAGTGTAGTAGTCAATAATTACATGACATATTCAACACTTTATCATAAAACTGGCTTTGTGTTAGATGATTTTGCCTAACTGTAAGCTACTGTAAGTGTACTGAGCACATTTAACATAGTCTGGGCTAAGCTATGGTGTTTGGTGGGTTAGGCATATTAAATGCATTTTTGACTTCCGATATTTCCAACTTACGATGAGTTTATCAAGACATGACCCCATCATAAGTCAAGGAAGACCTACAGTATTCATATCTGAACAATTTTGGTAGACTAAAAAGTTTCAAAATTTTCTCCTCTTGGCAGGTAAGAAATTTACTGGTAGGAGATAAGAGATGGTGAAGGATTGCTAGATATAGAGGACATAATAATCACTGTTAATGTGTTCTTCAATTTATAACTAGAAATATATATAACTATGAATTATATATCTATATTAGTAGATAAGGGGAAAATCTGATTTAAAGTATGCATACACATTCACAAACACACAACTAAGTTATTTTTTCATTGCAAACAAAATTCTCCATATTTCTATTTTAAATAAAAATGTAAGGAGGCCAAGCTATTGAAACATTTGGGACTGTCATTCATATGTTCTTTATTGTATAATAAATTATACATATGCACATATATATTTATATTCCAATTTGTACAACTTGTAATAATATTAATAAACTTTATATATAAGCATTTTATCTGTAGTTATTAAAATAAGATTTGCAAAAATTAAAATGAATTTGATATGAAAACTTCTTTTAATTACATAATAAATAATTTATACATTGTGGATTAGCTTACAAACAGGGGATAAATTAAGATTTTAGATTAAGTCTAATAATTATGTATTGGCAACATGTAATTTGATTGCCATATATCCATATGTGTGTATTAATGTGCAAAATTAGTTTGGGGATTTGTTTATTATGTTCAAAATAGAACTACATATTTTTACCCACCTAAGTCATTCCGTCAGAGACAAGGCAAAACTAATTTTTTCCTTCGTGGAAAATGTATAACTTCATCTTTTTAACCTGAATTTCTAACATGAGAACATTATTTGCTTAACTACTTTGTACTTTCACATTAATTTAGCTGTGAAAGTCTCCTGTTAAATATTTCAAGGAAGTTGTGAGAGTGGAAGGTCTAAATATTATACTATACTATCTTGTGAAGTTACTACACACTAGGGGATGTGCCCAGAGTACTTTCTTACTAATTACTTTATTCTTCATGGAAAAAAATGTGTCAAAACAAAAATACTTAATAAGGTAAAATTAAATATCTGATAATTATTCAGATATTCCTGAATCAATAAGGACTGTATCTAATTAAGTGTATTAATGAATGAATTTTTCATGAAACTTTCTTTCCTTCTTACCTCCTTCCCTCCCTATGTTCCTTCTCTCCAATTCTTTCCTCCCCTCCTTTCTTTTTCTCTCTCTCTTTCTTTCTTTTTTTTTCTTTTTTATGGTAACGCTCAATCTCTATATTTTCACACATAAAATTCACACGTGAATCTTTACAGTTTCACTTGTAATTCTTCACTCTTTCTAATTCTACAAGCTTCTTTGGGTTATGAAAAAAATTTTTTTTTGTTTTACTCTGTAGAATTTTCCAAATCAATTGCAGATTTAGCAAGGTTCCTGGATGTTAAGGGGAAGCACTAGGGAATGAAGGTGCAGAAGTCTGGCTTTGTTTTTCTCTAGTTCGGCTGATGACAGTCTCTTAGTAAGGCAAAGTCAGAATCCTTGATCTAATGCCACAAGTCTGCAATCATGATTCTGGGGCTGAACAGTAGAAATGAAGGAATTTAAATATTAGGTAAGTACATTTGGTTCCTTTTTATCAGGGTACAATATGAAGTATGAACAGGGCATAGTAAGAGCACAGGTTTGAAGTTCAGATCCTAATGGAGTTTCATATTAGATGTGCAAACTTGAACCTTTATTCTGCCTCAAGCTCCTTATCTGCAAAATGGGGCCAATAATAGCATCTACTTCATATGATTTTTGTGGCACCAATTACTAGAATTTAAAAAAATCACTGTGAAGTGAATTTCAGTTTCCTGTATAAGATTTCTGGGAGTTACTTTTATATATATTTTGGAATTTTGTATACTGACATTTATAAATGAGAATTTAACTGAGAATATAACTGGAAATTTAAATTTTAAAAAGTGTATCCAAACAATTTTTAAAGTTTTGTTTTTGAATTTTATTTTATTTATTTTTTTATACAGCAGGTCCTTATTAGTCATCCATTTTATACACATCAGTGTATACATGTCAATCCCAATCTCCCAATTCATCCCACCACCACCCCCACCTTCCACTGCTTTTCCTCCTTGGTGTCTATATGTTTGTTCTCTACATCTGTGTCTCAATTTCTGCCCTGCACACCGGTTCAGCTGTACCATTTTTCTAGGTTCCACATATATGCGTTAATATATATTTGTTTTTCTCTTTCTGACTTACTTCACTCTGTATGACAGTCTCTAGATTCATCCACGTCTCTACAAATGACCCAATTTCATTCCTTTTATGGCTGAGTAATACTCCATTGTATATATGTACCACATCTTCTTTATGCATTTGTCTGTTGATGGGCATTTAGGTTGCTTCCATGACCTGGCTATTGTAAATAGTGCTGCAATGAACATTGGGGTGCATGTGTCTTTTTGAATTATGGTTTTCTCTGGGTATACGCCCAGTAGCGGGATTGCTGGATCATATGGTAATTCTATTTTTAGTCTTTTAAGGAACCTCCATACTGTTCTGCATAGTGGCTGTATCAATTTACATTCCCACCAACAGTGCAAGAGGGTTCCTTTTTATCCACCGCTCTCCAGCATTTGTTGTCTGTAGATTTTCTGATGATGCCCATTCTAACTGGTGTGAGGTGATACCTCACTGTAGTTTTGATTTGCATTTCCCTAATGATTAGTGATGTTGAGCAGCTTTTCATGTGCTTCTTGACCATCTGTATGTCCTCTTTGGAGAAATGTCTATTTAGGTCTTCTGCCCATTTTTCGATTGGGTGGTTTGTTTTTTTGATATTGAGCTGCATGAGCTGTTTATATATTTTGGAGATTAATCCTTTTTCTGTTGATTCGTTTGCATATATTTTCTCCCATTCTGAGGGTTGTCTTTTCATCTTGTTTGTAGTTTCCTTTGCTGTGCAAAAGCTTTTAAGTTTCATTAGGTCCCATTTGTTTATTTTTGTCTTTATTTACATTACTCTAGGAGGTGGTTAAAAAAGATCTTGCATGGAGTATCTTTTTCCATCCTTTCACTTTCAGTCTGAATGTGTCCCTAGGTCTGAAGTGAATCTCTTGTAGACAGCATATATATGGGTCTTGTTTTTGTGTCCATTCAGCAAGCCTGTGTCTTTTGGTTGGAGCCTTTAATCCATTCACGTTTAAGGTAATTATCGATATCTATGTTCCTATTACCATTGTCTTAATTGTTTGGGGTTTGTTTTTGTAGGTCCTTTCCTTCTCTTGTGTTTCCCACTTAAAGAAGTTCCTTTAGCATTTGTTGTAGAGCTGGTTTGGTGGTGCTGAATTCTGTTAACTTTTGCTTGTCTGTAAAGCTTTTGATTTCTCCATGGAATCTGAATGAGATCCTTGCCGGGTAGAGTAATCTTGGTTGTAGGTTCTTCCCTTTCATCATTTTATATCATGCCACTCCCTTCTGGCTTGTAGAGTTTCTGCTGAGAAATCAGCTGTTAACGTTACGGGAGTTCCTTTGTATGTTATTTGTCGTTTTTCCCTTGCTGCTTTTAATAATTTTTCTTTGTCTTTCATTTTTGCCAATTTAATTACTATGTGTCTCAGCGTGTTTCTCCTTGGGTTTACCCTGCCTGGGACTCTCTGTGCTTCTTGGACTTGGGTGGCTATTTCCTTTCTCATGTTAGGGAAGTTTTTGATTATAGTCTTTTCAAATATCTTCTCTGGTCCTTTCTGTCTTCTCCTTCTGGGACTCCTATAATGTGAATGTTGTTGCGTTTAATGTTGTCCCAGAGGTCTCTTAGGCTGTCTTCATTTCTTTTCATTCTTTATTCTGTTCCACAGCAGTGAATTCCACCATTCTGTCTTCCAGGTCACTTATCGGTTCTTCTGACTCAGTTATTCGGCTATTGATTCCTTCTAGTGTAGTTTTCATTTCAATTATTGTACTGTTCATCTCTGTTTGTTTGTTCTTTAATTCTAGGTCTTTGTTAAACATTTCTTGCATCTTCTCGATCTTTGCCTCCATTGTTTTTCCGAGGTCCCAGATCATCTTCACTATCATTATTCTGAATTCTTTTTCTGGAAGGTTGCCTATCTCCACTTCATTTAGTTGTTTTTCTGGGGTTTTCTCTTGTTCCTTCATCTGGTACATAGCCCTCTGCCTTTTCATCTTGTCTATCTTTCTGTGAATGTAGTTTTTGTTCCACAGGCTGCAGGATTGTAGTTCTTGCTTCTGCTGTCTGCCCTCTGGTGGATGAGGCTATCTAAGAGGCTTGTGCAAGTTTCCTGATGGGAGGGACTGGTGGTGGGCAGAGCTGGCTGTTGCTCTGGTGGGCAGAGCTCAGTAAAACTTTAATCTGTTTGTCTGCTGATGGGTGGGGCTGGGTTCCCTCCCTGTTGGTTGTTTGGCCTGAGGCGACTCAACACTTGAGCCTACCTGGGCTCTTTAGTGGGGCTAATGGCAGACTCTGGGAGGGCTCATGCCAAGGAGTACTTCCAAGAACTTCTGCTGCCAGTGTCCTTGTCCTCATGGTGAGACACAGACACACCCCACCTCTGCAGGAGACCCTACAACACCAGAAGATAGGTCTGGTTCAGTCTCCTATGGCATCACTGCTCCTTCCCCTTGTTCCCGATGCACACACTACTTCATGTGTGCCCTCCAAGAGTGGAGTCTCTGTTTCTCTCAGTCCTGTCGAAGTCCTGCAGTCAAATCCTACTAGCCTTCAAAGTCTGATTCTCTAGGAATTCCTCCTCCTGTTGCCAGACCCCCAGGTTGGGATGCCTGATGTAGGCCTCAGAACCTTCACTCCAGTGGGTGGACTTCCATGGTATAAGTGTTCTCCAGTTTGTGAGTCACCCACCCAGCAGTTATGGGATTTGATTTTATTGTGATTGAGCCCCTCCTACCATCTCATTGTGGCTTCTCCTTTGTCTTTGGATGTGGGGTATCTTTTTTGGTGAGTTCCAGTATCTTCCTGTCAGTGATTGTTCAGCAGTTAGTTGTGATTCTGGTGTTCTCACAAGAGAGAGTGAGAGCATGTCCTTCTACTCTGCCATCTTGAAGCAATCTCAAAACTATTTTTAAATTTTTTTAAAAAAAGTAAAAATCAAAAAATAATTTATGGATATACTTATGTATATGCATAATTGTGGTATTAAGATTATATATTTACATTTATGTGCCTAATTGAAAATATTACATGCCATAATATTGTTTCCTGAAAACATCTGATAGCATAAGGCCTGATTAAAAGTGTGTATTATGTGGACAAAAATATGCTTATCTTTCACAGTCTAAGATTATATTTTGCTCATATATCTAATGGTTGAATAGAGCTCTTTTCCCCAATGGCCTGTTTGCTGGAAATGAGGCTCACCCTGATTAGAAAACTCCTGGCTTTCTAATGATACTGCCCCACATGTGTTTTAGGACAAAAATCTTATATCCTCCAGCGTGGTTATTTCATCTTGCCACAACTCTGCTGCTTCTATTGTTGGAGAGCTCCTTTGCTGGCCAGTGGTCATCTGACTTCGGCTAATGACCCATTAGAGCTTTCTGGAGGAGCTACTGGCATAAGGATTGGTCCTGGCTCTGCTCACAGGAGGAATAAGAATGCAGATGTATTCAGGGGTGGGGAGTGGAGGGTTGTTGAGCTGTATAACCATAGCCCATGACCATAGCCTAAGACTAATTGCATAGCCACTGGAATTGAAAGACTGGAGTTTAAATCCTAGCTCAACCACTTACAGTGTTCAGGGACTTTGGGGAAATTACGTAAGCTTCTCAAAATAGAGATAATAATCACATGTTTTTCCAGAGTTGCCATGAGGATTTGTTTAATCCACATAAAATGCTTAGCAAGTAGTAATTGCTCAATAAATGATGATGGCAGTGGTGATGTTGATAATGATGATGGAAGCCTCATCCCTGCATTGTTTATGCTCCTGGCTTTCCGCTACATAGCTACCAACATCACTCTGTTTTCTCCAGGGGAGTCCAAAGACCACCTAATTTTTTGACTGATTAATCTCTTCCTTAAATGAAAAGTGGGAATATTATATATATTTTATATATATATAATTTTAATATATATTATATACAATATATATATATATTATATATATAATATACATATGCAATATATATTATATATATAAAACTGAATCACTTTGCTATACACCAGAAACTAACACAACTTTGTAAATCAACTATACTTCAATAAAAAATTAAATAAATAATTAAAAAGATTTTTAAAACCTGGAGGACATTATCTTAAGTAGAAAGAAAAAAAAACTGGAAATATTTATAATCTTTAGGCCAAACCCCAATTCCTATCCACCGATCCCTAGAGCCACTATAAAAAAAGATGATGCTCTTAACTTTCTCAGGGTCTGAATTATTCAGTCTTATTCTTGATCAATTTTTATAATATAATGGAAAATATCAACATTAAAATTTGCTCATCAGTGATGCCATTAGTTCTTGAAAAATTAAGACATAAAACTAAATTGTACAAAATATTAAGAGATAGGTTTGAGGCCATGTTTCCCAAGTCCCAAATGCTTCCATTTTAGAAGGAAAGAAGATTATTTCTACCCAAATTATTCAGAGTTTCTGTATTTCCTGGCTCTGTGCATACCTTAAGGTAATTTTTAAAATTAGATATGATTCTCCTAAGATTTTACTACCTAGTTACACATATAGAGCCCTCAGTTTAGTGGCACAGATATTTATTTAGACAAATTTTCAGTCTAAATTATCTTATCACATTTAAATTACCAGAAACCAAATTATTTTAAAGAGTTTAAGAATGTTAGAAAAGGGAGAGGAGAGAGATCAAATGTAATTAGCCAAACACTCTTTGAGTATTTGGTTCTCAGCTGCCATCTTTTCCCTGTTATGACAGATCCCGAATCTACACCCTTGTCCACACTGAGAAATGCCAAGCACACAGGACTGCACCTGCTTTCTGACCCTGTGCAGGGGCCATCTCTGAACATGCACAGCAAGAGTAGACAGGAAATAAGAAAAGTGAGGGAGAGTAATTGACCCAAAAAGATATGCTTTCTTGAAATATGCCTTTTATGGTGTTGCTCACAAACCTTTAAAATACAGGTTGTGGGGCTTCCCTGGTGGCTCAGTGGTTGAGAGTCCACCTGCCGATGCAGGGGACACGGGTTCGTGCCCCGGTCTGGGAAGATCCCACATGCCGTGGAGCGGCTGGGTCCGTGAGCCATGGCCGCTAAGCCTGCGCGTCCGGAGCCTGTGCTCTGCAATGGGAGAGGCCACAACAGTGAGAGGCCTGAGTACCGCCAAAAATAAATAAATAAATAAAATACAGGTTGTGAGCTTATAACATTGATGCATGCTTTTTTGGGGATTGTTTTGTATTTGCTTTGTGGGTGAAATTTCTTGCAGTCTTTCACATTCTTTTTGTTTTTTCCCCACTTGTCAGTAAGTTTCAAGTCACCTCATCACCATCACTCTCATTATCGTCACCATTCTAATCATATCCTCATTAGGAATCATTGTGCTCATCATAAGGAAGAGGGAAAAGACCATTTATTAAATGCTTATTATATGACAGGTACTTCATTAAGTGCAATCGATATCTCATTTATTCCTTACAATAATTCCAGTGGTGTGCAGGAACCAGCTTATATCTTTTTGTGAGGGCAGATTTTGTACACCTTTCCCAACACCATAGTTAGTGATAACACTGTTGAATCTTGGATTTGGGCATGGTGAAAATACTTATACCATGGAAATTGGTAGTGCTATAAATCGAGACTTTTCCCTCCTAGAATGCCACTTAAACATACACCAGCATGCCACATAGCACATATCACTTTGTGATAAAGCATTATAATCCCTGTTATATGTTAATACATATATATGATATATAGATAAAGATAATATATATCATACATAAGGTAGATATAAATATGATGCATTTATATGTAATAACTATTACTTATTGAGTTTACCATTGCCCTAGCCAACATAAATAATAAGAAAGTCACTTCTGTGATTCTCACCTCCTTATTTAATCCCCAGCCCTAGGGTGTGGGTAGGAACTGTGACTTCCTACCACCAGAATATGGCAATGGTGATGGGATAGGACTCCTTTGATTACATTACATTATGTAGGATTCCACATTGCCAGTAAACTTGACTTGTTCTAAAGACTTTCTCCTTTGCTGGCTTTGAACAAGTAAACTGCCATGTTAGCAGACCCATGTGGCAAGAAGCTGTGGGCAAGTCTCTAGCTGACAGCCAGCAAGAAGCTGTGGTCCTCAATTTTATAAGGAAATGAATCCTACCAACAACAGGAGTGAGCTTGGCAGTGGGCTTTCCCCTAGATGAGCCTCTATATGAGAACACAGCCAGGCAGGTTCCTTGATGGAAGACTTGCAGAGGACCCACCTAAACCGTGCCAAGAAACTGTGAGATAATAAGCGTGTATGTTGTTTTAAGCCAATAAATGTGGTAATTTTTATGCAGAATAGAATACTATAATAGAATAATATAATATGTTAGGTAATTTTTAGATTTTTTTTGTTTTGTTCATCTTGTTCCCATCATTCAAGGTAGCTGCTAGGGCCCTAGTGAAAACCTCTGCTTAAGACCACCAGCACCAGTCAATTATACTGCTGGAAGAGGGAGGGTCATAAACACTCAGATAAAGTATTTTTTCTCAGCTCTTGGAAGGGATTCAAGCCTACACTCAGACTATATCTTTTCCCCCTTACTCTTGTTTGCTAGAATGAGCAGTTGTAGTTCTTTGAAGATGGGAAGGAATGAATAAGCTTTCCTAGAGAAGCATTTAGCCCCAGGTCTCCCTGGACTTTTCATGCCATTGAGAATGATCTTGACTTGACCTTTGACTCTATGTTACTGCTTCACTTATTTCTGCAGGATCCCAAGGACAAGGAAGTCTGAACAGATGCCTAAGTAAGAAAATAAACAAAAATACATATCTTTTGATATCACTTGGTTTTCTAGTAATTTTTTTGAAATCCCAATCTCTTCTCAGATAACTAACAAGTGACAAAAGGTATTTCCTTACTTTGGTTATGAAAGGCAGGGGGTTCAACAGCTGTTCTAAATCATACATGAAAAACAAGAAGAAATAATTCTAGTCTCTAAACCTAGGCTAAACTCTAACATTTCAGTGGATAATCAGTAGAACATACCAAAACATTTTGAGAGAAAATTTTGATGTTTCATTTTCTGGCCAGGATATTTTCTTCCATAACTTTATGGCATTTGATTGACTTTATGTTTTGCTATTTGTTTTATAAAATCAATGTTATTGAAAGATAATTTATATACAATAAAATGTGCCTATTTAAAGAGTACAGTTCTATTAGTTTGGCAAACATATACACCATCATATCCATCACACCAATCAAGATATAGAATATTCATTATCCCCAAAAGTTCTCTCATTTCTCTTCACAGTAAGCCCACCCACAATCAGCTAAATGTGAAAGTATCTACTTTCTGTGACTATACATTACTTTTGCCTGTTTTTTTTTTATTTCATACATATAAAATCATACAGTACATTGTCTTTTGTGTCTGGCTTCTTTTGCACAGAAAACTATTGAGGTTTATCTATGATGTTGCACTGTTTTTTATTCTTGAATAATATTACTTTGTGTTGTTATATCACATGGTTGTTTACTTGCCAAGGTATCTTGCTGTTAGTGTTCATGACAAGTCTTTTTTTTTTTACTTTGGTAAAATTGACAATTTTTTCCCAGCTTTATTGAGATATAATTGACATATAATGTGATGTAAGTATAAGAGATACAAAGTGTTGATTTGATATACTCATATATTGCAGAATGATTACCATCATAGCGTTAGCTAGCTCCTGCATCATGTCACATAATTACCATTTCTTTTTTGGGGTGAGAACATTTAAGATCAACTTTCAATTATATAATAGAGTATTATTAAGTATAATCAGTATGCTGTACATTAAATCCCCAGAACTTACTTTCTTCTAACTGTAAGCTTGTACCCTTTAACCAACATCTCTCCTTTTCCCCCACTCTCCAGCCCCTGGCAACTGCTATTCTAAGTTTCTGTTTCTATGAATTTGTCTTTTTTAGGTTTCACATACAAGTGATATCATACAGTATTTAACTTAATTTTCTTGATTTTTTAATTTGTGTCCCTTCTGGTTTCTGTCGATGCATTCTTCCAAGCTCAACTCAAGAACTAAAGGCCTAGAGCAAGTGTGCAGTGTCAGAGAAGGGTGCTTGTAGAGGGAGGTATGAGCAAAGGTGCAGAGATGGAAACCAGAGAGACAAGGAGCTATATATGCAGGATCATCGAGCCCATTCTCAGGAAAATTAAGGTCAGGCTGGACCAGCTCCATAGTGACATGTGCAAGTCTTTGTGGGGACATATGTTTTCATTTCTATTTGGTAATATCTAGGAGTGGAATTGCAAAGTCAAAGGCAGGCATATGGTTAATATTTTAAGAAACTGCCTAACTGTTTAACTAAAAATCTATAAGAGTTCTAGTTGTTCTACATATTTGCCACTTGGTATTTGCCAGTTTTAATTTTAGTCATGCTAGTGACTAAGTAGTGGCATCTTTTTGTAGTTTTAATTTGTATTTTATTGATGACTAACCATGCTGAGCACCTTTTTATGTGCCTGTTAACCATACATGTATTTTTTTTATCATGAAGTGTCCATTAAAATATTTTGTCCATTTTTAAATTGAGTTGTCTTCTAATTATTAAAAGAATTAAAAGTACATTTTGCAAACAGTTCCTCTGTCAGATTATGGGAGTATTACCTCCTTGCTTTTTCTCAATAATGACTTATGAAGAGCAGAAGTTCTTATTTTTAATGAAGTCCATTTTATCAAATTTTTAAAAATATCTTTGCATATCCAGAGTTATAAAGATTTCCTTATATGATTTCTTCTAGAAATTTTGATTGCTCTTTTGTTCTCTGTTCTTTATTAATAATTATTCAAAGTCCTTTTGTAAGCATTTACAATAGATTATTTCTTCACAGTCAAAGAATGGTGATTTGACTAGATGATTAACCTTACAGATGAATTCAACATTTTCCATTTCACCATATAATATAAAATCCCTGTACAGATTTCTAACAATTCATGTTTTGTTTTTAATGATAAATGGATTAAATGTAAAATATGATAAATGATGGTTTTTATTGTAATTCATACTCCACCTATAGTCATGCAACTTGTATCACCACGAGACTCATAAGAACAGTCCTCAAGTAAAGCTGCAGAATTACCTATTTCACTTACTGGTGAATAAAACTAAGCCTAATTCTGTACCTAAACATAACAACGTTCTGGAAAGCTCTTTCAATGCTATATATGACATACAATGTTTCAAATATATAGTACTTTATAGAACAGAACACGATTATGCTCCAATAATTTTATAAAATTATTTATTAATTAATTATTTTACTATAATTTTGTTGACAACAATGTGGGCCACATTTTAGTAAGTATAAGGAGGTAGGTAGAAGAATAAAGAAGCTACAAAGGGTATACACTATCTTCAACCTCTCTGAAAATACAGAGCATGTATAATCCTAATGATTGAGAGGAAATCTTGAAACTTTTGCCCAAGCACCTAGCAGAGGTCTTGAAAGTGATAATGATTTAACCACTAGCTTTCAGAACACATATTAGTGTTCATACAGCATTTTCATAGGTATTTTGTCATTTGATCCTGGTAACAACCCTTCGAGATCAGTACTCAAGACACATTTGTTAAATGAAGTAATTCTAGAGAATAATTTCAAGGCAATATTATGTAAATAGCTAATATTTTGATACTTGTGTTTAAAGACAAAGAGAACACAAAGCAAACAGGTCCCGTGGTATGACATTAATCAGGTTGAATAGCATAACATATCTTTATTTAAATCTCTAGATAATTCCACTGTCCTCTTGAGGAAATCATATTTTTGTTTGTTTTTAATTTTTTTAAACACCTTTATTGGAGTATAATTGCTTTACAATGGTGTGTAAGTTTCTGCTATATAGCAAAGTGAATCAGCTATACATATACATACATTCCCATATCTCTGCCCCCTTGCATCTCCCTCCAACTCTCCCTATCCATCCCTCTAGGTGGTCACAAAGCACCGAGCTGATCTCCCTGTGCTATGCGGCTGTTTCCCACTAGCTATCTATTTTACATTTGGTAGTGTACATATGTCCATGCCACTCCCTCACTTTGTCCCAGCTTATCCTTCCCTCTCCATGCGTCCTCAAGTCCATTCTCTATGTCTGCATCTCTATTCCTGTCCTGCCCCTAGGTTCTTCAGAACCATTTTTTTTTTTTTTTAGAATCCATATATACGTGATAGCATACAGTATTTGTTTTTCACTTTCTGACTTACTTCATTCTGTATGACAGACTCTAGGTCCATCCACCTCACTACAAATAACTCAATTTCATTTCTTTTTATGGCTGAGTAATATTCCATTGTATATATGTGCCACATCTTCTTTATCCATTCATCTGTTGATGGGCACTTAGGTTGCTTCCATGTCCTGGCTATTGTAAATAGAGCTGCAATGAACATTGTGGTCCATGACACTTTTTGAATTATGGTTTTCTCAAGGTATATGCCCAGTAGTGGGATTGCTGGGTTGTATGGTAGTTCTAGTTTTAGTTTCTTGAGGAACCTCCATACTCTTCTCCATAGTAGCTGTATCACTTTACATTCCCACCAACAGTGCAAGAGGGTTCTCTTTTCTCCACACCCTCTCCAGAATTTATTGTTTGGAGATTTTTTGATGATGGCCATTCTGACCAGTGTGAGGTGATACCTCATTGTAGTTTTGATTTGCATTTCTCTAGTGATCAGTGATGTTGAGCATCCTTTCATGTGTTTCTTGGCAATCTGTATATCTTCTCTGGAGAAATGTCTATTTAGGTCTTCTGCCCATTTTTGGATTGGGTTGTTTGTTTTTTTTATATTGAGCTACATGGACTGCTTGTACATTTTGGAGATTAATCCTTTGTCCGTTGCTTCATTTGAAAATGTTTTCTTGCATTCTGAGAGTTGTCATTTCGTATTGTTTATGGTTTCCTTTACTGTGCAAAAGCTTTTAAGTTTCATTAGGTCCCATTTGTTTATTTTTCTTTTTATTTCCATTTCTCTAGGAAGTGGGTCAAAAAGGATCTTACCGTGATTCATGACATGGAGTGCTCTTCCTATGTTTTCCTCTAAGACTTTTATAGTGTCTGGCCTTACATTTAGATCTTTAATCCATTTTGAGTTTATTTTTGTGTATGTTGTTAGGGAGTGTTCTAATTTCATTCTTTTACATGCAGCTGTTCAGTTTTCCCAGCACCACTTATTGAAGAGGCTGCCTTTTCTCCATTGTATATTCTTGCCTCCTTGTCAAAGATAAGGTGGCCATATGTGTGTGGGTT
Organism: Neophocaena asiaeorientalis asiaeorientalis; assembly: GCF_003031525.2. Classification (NCBI taxonomy): domain Eukaryota; kingdom Metazoa; phylum Chordata; class Mammalia; order Artiodactyla; family Phocoenidae; genus Neophocaena; species Neophocaena asiaeorientalis. Next base: position 352,935 of record NW_020175434.1, on the reverse strand, counting down.
TATCTCTGGGCTTTCTGCCCTGTTCCATTGATCTATATTTCTGTTTTTGTGTCAGTACCATACTGTCTTGATTGCTGTAGCTTTGTAGTATAGTCTGAAGCCCAGGAGCCTGATTCCTCCATCTCCGTTTTTTTTTTTCAAGATTGCTTTGGTTATTCAGGGTCTTCTGTGTTTCCATACGAATTGTGAAATACTTTGTTCTAGTTCTGTGAAAAATGCCATTGGTTGTTTGATAGGGATTGCTTTGAATCTGTAGATTGCTTTGGGTAGTAGAGTTATTTTCACAATGTTGATTCTTCCAATCTAAGAACATGGTATATCTCTCCATCTGTTTGTATCATCTTTAATTTCATTCATCAGTGTCTTATAGTTTTCTACATACAGGTCTTTTGTCTCCATAGGTAGGTTTATTCCTAGATATTTTATTCTTTTTGTTGCAATGGTAAATGGGAGTGTTTTCTTGATTTCTCTTTCAGATTTTTTACCATTAGTGTATAGGAATGCAAGAGATTTCTGTGCATTAATTTTGTATCCTGCTACTTTACAAAATTCAATGATTAGCTCTAGTAGTTTTCTGGTAGCACCTTTAGGATTCTCTGCGTATAGTATCATTTCTGCAAACAGTGGCGGTTTTACTTCCCCTTTTCTGATTTGGATTCCTTTTATTTCTTTTTCTTCTCTGATTATTGTGGCTAAAATTTCCAATTTAATAATAGTGGTGAGAGTGGGCAACCTTGCCTTGTTCCTGATCTTAGCAGAAATGGTTTCAGTTTTTCAACATTGAGAACGATGTTGGCTGTGGGTTTGTCATATATGGCCTTTATTATGTTGAGGTAAGCTCCCTCTAATATGTACTTTCTGGAGGGTTTTTATTATAAATAGGTGTTGAATTTTGTCAAAAGCTTTCTCTGCATCTATTGAGATGATCATATGGTTTTTCTCCTTCAATTTGTTACTATGTTTTGCCACATTGATTGATTTGCATATATTGAAGAATCATTGCATTCCTGGGATAAACCCCACTTGATCATGGTGTATGATCCTTTAAATGTGCTGTTGGATTCTGTTTGCTAGTATTTTGTTGAGAATTATTGCATCTATGTTCATCAGTGATATTGGCCTGTAGTTTTCTTTTTTTGTGGCATCTTTGTCTGGTTTTGGTAACATGGTGATGGTGGCCTCATGCAGGTGGACTCTCAACCACTGCGCCACCAGGGAAGCCCTGTTGGAAGATTTTTAATCACATTTTCAATTTCAGGGCTTGGATTGGTCTGTTTATATTTTCTATTTTTTCCTGGTTCAGTCTTGGAAGTTTGTGCTTTTCTATGAATTTGTCCTTTCTTCCAGGTTGTCCATTTTATTGGCATATAGTTTCTTGTAGTAATCTCTCACGATCCTTTGTATTTCTGTAGTGTCAGTTGTTACTTCTTTTTGATTTCTAATTCTATTGATCTGAGCCTTTTCCCTTTTTTTCTTGATGAGTCTAATGTCTTATCAATTTTTTTTATCTTCTCAAAGAACCAGCTTTTAATTATATTGATATTTTCTATGGTTTTCTTCATTTCTTTTTTATTTATTTCTGATTTTATCTTTATGATTTCTTTCCTTCTGCTAACTTTCGGGTATTTTGTTCTTCTTTCCCTTATTGTTTTAGGAGTAAGGTTAGGTGTTCATTTGAGATGTTTCTTATTTCTTGAGGTAGGATTATATTGCTATAAAATTCCCTCTTTGAACTGCTTCTGTTGCATCCCATAGGTTTTGGGTCATCGTGTTTTCATTGTCATTTGTTTCTAGGTTTTTTTTTTTTTTTTTTTTTGCGGTACATGGGCCTCTCACTGTTGTGGCCTCTCCCGTTGCAAGCACAGGCTCTGGATGCGCAGACTCAGCGGCCATGTCTCACAGGCCCAGCCACTCCACGGCATGTGGGATCTTCCCAGATTGGGGCATGAACCCATGTCCCCTGCATCGGCAGGCGGACTCTCAACCACTGCACCACCATGGGAGCCCTCTAGGTATTTTTTGATTTCGTCAATAATCTCTTGGTTATTGAGTAGTGTATTGTTTAGCCTCCATGTGTTAGTATTTTTTACAGATTTTTTCCTGTAATTGATATCTAGTCTCATAGCGTTGTGATCAGAAAAGCTACTTCATATGATTTCAATTTTCTTGAATTTACCAGGGCTTGATTTGTGACCCAAGATATGATCTATCCTGGAGAATGTTCCATGAGCACTTGAGAAAAAAGCGTATTCTGTTGGTTTTGGTTGGAATGTCCTATAAATATCAATTAAGTCCCTCTTGTTTAATGTATCATTTAAAGCTTGCGTTTCCTTACTTATTTTCATTTTGGATGATCTTTCCATTGGTGAAAGTGGGGTGTTTAAGTCCCCTAGTATTATTGTGTTACTGTCGATTTCCCCTTTTATGGCTGTTAGCATTTGCCTTATGTATTGAGGTGCTCCTATGTTGGGTACATAAATATTTATAATTGTTATATCTTCTTCTTGGATTGATCCCTTGATCATTATGTAGTGTCCTTCTTTGTCTCTTGTAATAGTCTTTATTTTAAAGTCTATTTTGTCTGATATGAGAATTGCTACTCCAACTTTCTTTTGATTTCCATTTGCATGGAATATCTTTTTCCATCCCCTACTTTTAGTCAGTATGTGTCCCTAGGTCTGAAGTGGGTCTCTTGTAGACAGCATATGTACAGGTCTTGTTTTTGTATCCATTCAGCCAATCTGTGTCTTTTGGTGGGAGCATTTAATCCATTTACATTTAAGGTAGTTATCAATATGTATGTCCCTATTACCATTTTCTTAATTGTTTTGGGTTTGTTATTGTAAGTCTTTTCCTTCTCTTTTGTTTCCTGCCTAGAGAAGTTCCTTTAGCATTTGTTGTAGAGCTCATTTGGTGGTGCTGAACTCTGTCAGCTTTTGCTTGTCTGTAAAGGTTTTAATATCTCCATGGAATCTGAATGAGATCTGTGTCATGTAGAGTAATCTTGGTCATAGGTTTTTCCCTTTCATGACTTTAAATATGTCCAGTCACTCACTTCTGGCTTGCATCGTTTCTGCTGAAAGATCAGCTGTTAACCTTATGGGGATTCCCTTGTATGTTAGTTGTTGCTTGTCCCTTGCTGCTTTTAATATTTTTTCTTTGTATTTAATTGTTGATAGTTTGATTAATATGTGTCTTGACGTGTTTCTCCTTGGATTTATCCTGTATGGGACTCTGCATTTCCTGGACTTGATTGACTATTTCCGTACCCACATTAGGGAAGTTTTCAACTATAATCTCTTCAAATATTTTCTCAGTCCCTTTTTTTTTCTCTTCTTCTTCTGAGACCACTACAATTTGAATGTTGGTGCATTCACTGTTCTCTCAGATTGTTCTCAAGTCTTCTCATTCTTTTTTTCTTTATTCTGCTCTGCAGTAGTTATTTCCACTATTTTATCTTCCAGGTCATTTATCCATTCTTCTGCCTCAGTTATTCTGCTATTGATTCCTTCCAGAGAATTTTAAATTTCATTTACTGTGTTGTTCATCATTGTTTGTTTGTTCTTTCGTTCTTCTAGGTCCTTGTTAAATGTTTCTTGAATTTTCTCCATTCTATTTCCAAGATTTGGGATCATCTTACTATTATTATTCTGAATTCTTTTTCAGGTAGACTGCTTATTTCCTCCTCATGTGTTTGGTCTAGTGGGTTTTTACCTTGCTCCTTCAACTGGTATGTGTTTCTCTGTCTTCTCATTTTGCTTAACTTACTGTGTTAGGGGTCTCCTTTTTGCCGGTTGGAGTTTTGTAGTTCCCATTGTTTTTGGTGTTTGCTCCCAGTGGGTAAAGTTGCTTCAGTGGGTTGTGTAGGCTTCCTGGTGGAGGGGACTGGTGCCTGTGTTCTGGTGGATGAGACTGGATCTTGTCTTTCTGGTGGGCAGGACCACATCCGGTGGTTTGTTTTGGGGTGTCTGTGAACTTGTTATGATTTTAGGCAGCCTCTCTGTTAATGGTTGGGTTTATGTTCCTGTCTTGCTAGTTTTTTGGCATAGGGTGTCCAACCCTGTAGCTTCCTGGTTGTTGAATGGAGCTGGGTCTTGGTGTTGAGATGGAGATCTCTGGGAGAGCTTTTGCTGTCTGATATTATGTGGGGCTGAGAGGTCTCTGGTGGACCAATGTCATGAACTTGGCTCTTCCGCCTCAGAGGCTCAGGCCTGACACCCAACCAGAGCACCAAGACCCTGTTATCTGCACGGCTCAGAAGAAAAGGGAGTAAAAGAAAGAAAGAAAGAAAAAATAAATAAATAACATAAAATAGAAAAAAATATTAGAAATAAAAATAATTTTAAAAAGAGAGAAAGAAAGAAGAGAGCAACCAAACCAAAAATAAATTCACCAATGACAACAAGCACTAAAAACTGTAGTAAAAAAAACCCCACAAAACTAAACTAAAGAGACAGTCAGTACCCTAGGACAAATGGCAAAAGCAAAGCTATGCAGACAAAATCACACAAAGAAGCACACGCATACACACTCACAAAAAGAGAAAAAGGAAGAGAGCAACCAAATCAATAAACAAATCTACCAATGATAATACACTCTAAATACTAAACTAAGATAAGCATAAAACCAGAAACAAATTAGATGCAGAAAGCAAACCCCAAGTCTACAGTTGCTCCCAAAGTCCACTGCCTCAATTTTGGGTTGATTCATTGTCTCTTCAGGTATTCCACAGATACAGTGTACATCAAGTTGATTGTGGAGATTTAATTAGCTGCTCCTGAGGCTGCTGGGAGAAATTTCCCTTTCTCTTTTTTGTTTGCACAGCTCCTTGGGTTTAGCTTTGGATTTGGCCCCGTCCCTGCGTGTAGGTCACCTGAGGGTGTCTTTTGGGAAGTCAGAGGTCTTCTGCCAGCGTTCAGTAGGCATTCTGTAGGAGTTGTTCCACATGTAGATGTAGTTTTGATATATTTGTGGAGAGGAAGTTGATCTCCACATATTACTTCTCTGCCATCTTGAAGGTGCCCCCCCGAAAGTCATATTTTTAAAGAAATATAATGATTAAAATCACTGTTTAATTATGCACATTTATACTTCATCTTGCTTACATGGAAATGACACAGATTTTTAAAATCATCATCACAAATTTTCTTTGAAATATATTTAAAATAATATCTACATGTAAATAAATAATAGCAGTTCTCAAACAACTTTTTATATCACAAGTTTCCATTTATTGTTGTATAAAGTCATGGGATCTTAAATGTTTATATTTGGGGAATATGCAATTATGAAACTTGGCTAAATACAGCTGTTTTGTGAGTAACTCTGGCCTTTGGGTCTCATAACATTTCCGATCATCATTTTTATTTTATTCCACTGAATCCAGAACTGTGTACTAAGTCTCAAGGTGCTCTTATTAAGAAGGTAAATGAGTTAACAGTATTTTTCCCACATTACACATGGAAAAGAAATTTAGCAAAATGAAATGACTTATTCAAAGGCATAGAACTCAGTCCATATGAGAATTCGTGTTTAGGATTCTTTCTTTCTGCACTAGCTAATCCCATCTCTTCTCTCATCCTCCTTGGTCAAATGAAATTACCACTGAATTAATAGCAGGTTCTGGATATATGTGACAGGTCATATTTTAGCTAAATGAGCACTTTTTAAAAATCTCTAGTTAGGTTTTCTACTCCAGATCCTTCCATGTTCTTCTTAAGGGGTTAGGACCAGCTAAAATCTTACACATTGTCTTATTCACTGCTGTACCTGCAGCCCTAAAATGGAGCTGAGTGCATAGTAACTGGTCAGTAAATATTTCTTGAAAAAATGCATTATTTACCAAAAAGAAAGAGATTTAAGTCTTCTCTCCTTCTCCCAAAATCTCAGCAGCCCCCTCTACCCAGAAGGTTGTCCTGTATCTTTTCCTCTGATGATGACATACTTTTCTCAATATGCATCAGAGCCTTTTTCCCTAAAGATGTTGGGATGGAACTATGGAACACAACTAGACGTTCAAGAAATTCATCACATTGAACAAAACATTTAGATTTGTTAATAACGTACATTTACCACATTTATAGATACGTTGCAATTAAAGGTAAAACACCTTATTAAAATATAATGGAAAACTTTAGCACAATTCCTGGAACTCAGTAGGTGCTTAATAAAGTTTAATTAACTTATTTTCCCTATCCTCAGTTTAGGATAATCTTGCCATATACAATATTATCAACTTGTAATCTTCACGCACATTAGCCCAATCTTTACAGATTGTCTGTTATTTGTCAGTATTCAAAGTGGGGCATCCCTGAAATTTTTTCTTCAGTGTAAAATTATGTATAGTGGATGGCAATTTCCCCCTGATTTTAATTATTTCCATAATACAATTATTCATTTAAGCATAAAAGGACATTGATTCTGTAAGTTGAAAGCAAGCAAACAATAAAAAACAAAACCAAAAGCAACTTGAAGTGCAGGCTTAGGGCCAGGTCTCTCTGTATTTTTTTAATCTTGGGAGCAATTCAAAGGCCACTAGTATATTGGAAAAATTCCTACTTTGAAGGTCATGTCAACTTTAATATACATGCTAGGGAGGAAATAGATTCCCAGTCATCAGGATATTGAATGAACACACACACACCCCCAGAGCCTTGGCAGGGCTGATATCATTATGAAAGGCTTTGTAATTTTTTATAGCATTAGACTAATTTTTCCCCATGGCTCTTCTTGTCATGACTTGAATAATACTTAAGGAAATATCAGAAAAACAGCTATTTCTACAAGTATCAGCTGATGATAATTCATGGCGACACACCTACAAGATGTTCAAGACCACAGAAGCCAGGGTTAAGCTGTTAGCCTATTTCCATTCTTACCTTGTAGAATTCATGGTTGGCCACCTCAGAGGCTAAATGTCTGCTATCAGTGGACTCAGGCATTATCTTTTGTCTGCCTAAGCATGGTAAGTCAGGTTGCAAAATTCTGGTCTGTAAAGTTTCATGAAGTTAGGTACTGTCATGGCCTATAGCCCTCTCCTGGTGCCCAGAGACTAGTGTCAGCAGAATTCAATCTGTGGAGAGAAAAATTGGGAATGGGAAGTCATGGTCTGTCTAGATCTAAATTTGTCCCCTGTCCCTCCTAAATTTCTTGTTACTAGTTTACTCATTGTTACTGATCTACACATTTTTTCATCGTCATACTATGCTGAAAATGTTTAAAGGGAGTAAATGGAAACCAAGATGTAAAGAAACTAAGACAGGTGCGTGTCTTCCTCTAAGACCCTAGGAAAATAGTCTCTAACAAGATATCAGCATTTATTAGTACCTGGAAAATTGGAATAATAGAGTCCAGGTGAAATGAATTTTCAAAGATCCTTATACTGCTGAGATCCTGAGAATAAGAATATTCTTCTTCCTGATTTTCTAGGAATCTAATATGTGCAATGAGACACTAATATATTTTGTTTCTTTCATGCTATTATAAATTGGCTCTCTTAAAATTACATTTTCCAATTATTTGCTACTATTTATAAGAATAAATTTTATATGTATTACATTTGCAATTTGTGACCTTGCTGTTAGTAATTGTTTGGTAAATTCCTTTTTTTCTTTTTTTAGATAAATAATCATAATCATGTCACCTAAAAATGGAGATAGTTTTACTTCTTTCTTCTTTCCTCCCTTCCTCCCTCCCTTCCTTCCTTCCTTTCTGTAATCATTAGACCCTCTAATGTAACATTAATAGAAATGATGAGATTAGATATCCTTCCCTTGTCCTTGATTTTAGGAGGAACGTGGTTGGTTTTTCACAAAAAAGCTATTGGTTTTTTATAGATGCACTTTAACAGATAGAGGAAGTTTCCTTTTATTCTGTCATGTGCTAAGAGGTTTTAATTGTGAGTGGATTTTGAATTGAAATTGAATTCCTATTTTAATATATTTTAATTGTGAATTGGTGTTTAATTGAAATACTTTTCTGCTTCTACTGAAACGGCCTACTTTATTCTATTAATATAGTTTGTTAGATAGAATTCTAAGATGGCCTCCACATTTCCTGGTCCTTGGTGTGTACACACCTTCCACCAATTATTCAATTAAACACTAATGTAGGTATTGTCATGAGGGGCTTCTGCAGATGTAACTAAGGCTCTAATCAACTGACCTTAAAACAGGGAGATTATTTGGGTGAGCCTGACCTGATCAAATGAGCCCTTTAAATCTGGGTCTCAAAGTCAGAGAAGTCAGAGCAAATCAAAGTGTGAATGGGATTAGACAAGAGAAATTTTGAGTCCTGGTGTGGCAGCATGTAGTAAGGAACATGGGGACTGAGAGCAGCTTATGGCTGCAAGCCAGAAAGGAAAGGGCTGCAATGGTCCCCTGGGATGAATTCTAGACATTTCACAACTGCCATGAGAAACAACTGGCCCCGAGGATAAACCGATATGTTCCGGACTTTGGCAGAGGTAGGACTGAGGACCCAGGATTCCAAACCAGATGCCCAAGTTGCTGCTCTGGAGCCCCGCTTCCTGGAAGGCTGTACTTAATTGCCGAGATTTGTGCCTGCGCACGCGCAGTTTACTTCCCTTGTCTGGTCTCACGATATCCATGGATGCCCAAATCCCATAGTCAGCCTTCAGTATCTGTGTTTTCTGCATCTGTGGATACAAAGGGCCATAAACATAAACTCTATGTTTATTGTAAAAAATTTGCATATTAGTGGACCTGCACAGTCCAAACCTGTGTTGTTCAAGGGTCAATCGTAATGTTATATGTCAGTTATATTGGATATGGCCATAGCTAAATAAAAAGAAAGAAAATTGGAACAGAGGAATTACCAAGTAAGAGAGTAAAAGGGGGAATTAGAGATTTATCATTCATGAATTCACAGCGGAGTTTTATCTAACCTTTAAGGAAGAGATGAACACAACTCTATTTGGAATAAACTATCCAATTACTAAGGATAGCATGTTTTCAGGTAAGATGTCAAAACTTTCTGCTTTCATATATTAAGTGAAACTAAAGTGTTATTCATGTCTTCTTTAATGAAATAAATATGAAAAATTTGGGATATATCTGAAGAAAAACTATTCCATAGCAGGAGATGCCTGGTCAAGTTGGGATTACAAAAGACAGTACCAGTCAGCATCTTTACAGTGTCTCTGTTTCTTAAAGTCAAATAAAATGAAGATGACAAAAAAAAAAAAAATACTGTGGAAGGACAGTCCACAGAATGGGGGAAAAGATTTGCAAATCACGTCTCTGATAAGGGATTTGTATCCAGAACATATACAGAACTTTTACAACTCAATAATAAAAAGAAAACCTAATTTAAAAATGGTCAAATTATTTGAATAGATATTTATCCAGTGAAGATATTCAAATGACCAACAAATACAAGAAAGGATGCTCAATGTCATTAGGCAAATGTAACTCAAAACCATAATAAGATAGTTCCTCATTTGAACAAACCATATATGAAAAATATATTGGGTAAAACTGAGGAAGAAATTATTTATAAGGAATTATTTTTGATCTGTTAGATTTGATAATGGTTTTAGGGTTATAATTTAAGGTAGGAAATGCTGTTATCTTCTAGAGGTGCACTTTGAAGTACTTATAGGTGAATTCTCTTCATGATGTTTAGAATTTACTTTAGAATATTTCTGAAAAAATATATTAATTTGATGATTTTATATATATATAATATACAATGATGAAGTTAATGTGGCAACACTGCTGCTAACCTTTGTTAAATTCAGTTGTCCAGTTGACAAGTACAATGGTGTTCATTATACCAGTGTCTCTATTTTTATGTGTATTTAAATTTTTTTCTATAATAAACAGTCCAAAAAGGTGGGGTAAAAAAAAAGGACTGGAAACACCCCCAACTCCACTAATATTTGTTAAAATCTCCTTGAGATCATTCTACATATAATACATTAATAAACATACTCTCTGCGGTCTTTACCTTAGTTGTGGTACAACCTCTTATGCATTTATTCAGTAAATAAACGGAAGGCTTAATATATGCTAGGAGCTGTGGTAGTGCTGGCCACTTTGTTGTCCAAGTGAGAAACCTAGGAGTTTAAGGAAAAAAAAAAAAAAAAGGAAAGAAAATCCAGCTAGGCCATTCTTGGGCTGCTGACATGCAGAACTGTGAACTAACAATGGATGTTATTTAAAGGTGCTAAATTTGTTACAATTGTTTATGGAGCAATAGAAAATTAATACATATGGTCAATTATACTGGGTGGTTTTCTGACATTGAACCAATCTTTCATCCTAGAAAACACCCCCCTCATGATTTATTGCCATCTTTTTATGTTGTTGGTTTTGATTTGCTAGATTTTATTAAGATTTTTGTGACTAGTAGTGGTATATACAGTAAGATTCTTATGTCTATATTAATCTAAAGTTGTCTTTTCTTGTGATGCTTGTGTTTGAGTTTGAACTAAATGTAATACTGGCCTCATAAAATGAGTTGGAGTATCTCCACCTTCTCTATATTCTGAAGGAATTTTATAAGTTTCATGTTATTTCTTTTAATTTTAGTAGAATTCACCAGTGAACCCACGTGGGCCTGGATTTTTCTGGTTGACATTTTTATATGTTGGATTTAGTGTTTTTAATAGAGATAGTATTATTTATGTTTTTGTTTCATCTTGGCTCAATTTTAGTAAATTGTATGTTTCAATACTTTTTTCCACTTCATTTAGGTGGTCAAATTTCTTGGCATAAAACTGTCCATAAAATTCTCTTATTATTATTTTAATGTCTCTAATTCCATATGGTTATTCATACTCTCAATTTTTATCTTGATTAGTCTAGAAGTTAATTGATTTATAAATAATCTTAAGGCACCAGCTCTCTCTGCTCTTTGTTTTGTATTTCATTGATTTCAGCTCTTTTGTTTCTTATTTCCTCTGTTCTCCCTGGCTCCCCTCCTTGTCTTCAACCTCGTGCTAATATTGTTATTACATTTTAAAATTCCTTTTCTGTTTTGTTGTTGAGATGAAACCTTAGGTCATTAAGTTTAATACCTATAGATATAATTTTGTCTTCAAGAACTGTTTTACCTTTACCTCAAAATGTTTAAAGTGTTGTATTTGTATTATCCTTTCATTCTAAATATTTTATAATTTCTCTTGAAATTATATTTTTTTGTTGACATGTTGATAATTCTTTTTTTGGAGGGTTGAATTCTTTGTTGACATGTTGATAATTGAGACTGTGTTTTAAAACTTTATAATACTGATTTACTTAGTTATTTCATGGTTATTAATTTTTAATTTAATTATCTTGTGATTAAAAAATATTTTAATCCTTTAAAATTTATTAAGACTTTTTTATGGTCAACATATTGTCTATCTTGGTGAATATACCATATGCTTATGAAAAAATTCTTCTTATATTCTTCACTTATTTGGTGTAGTCTTCCATGAATATAAATCAAGTCAAAATATTTGTTGATGTTGTTTAGATTGTTATATCCTTGCTAATTTTTGTTGTGTTGTTATTCATTATCAACCGGTAAGAGAGGTGTTTAAAATCTCTCTTCTGTTTTTCGTTTCTCCATTCCATTTTTATCATCTTTGGTGAGGTATCTGTTAAGGTCTTTGGCACATTTTTTAATCTAATTGGTTTTTTTTATTATTGATTTTTAAGAGTTCCTTGTGTATTGTGGATAATAATCCTTTATTAGTTCTTCAAATATTTTTTCTCTTCCATTCTCTCTTTCTCCTCTTCTTATGGAAGTTCCAATTACACAGATGTTATGTTTTTTGATTTTGTGCCACAGTTACCTAAGGCTCTGTCCATTTCCCCCCAATTTTTTTCTGTCTCATTCAGGTGGATGAATTCCACTGATCTGTCATCAAGTTCATTTATCTTTTCTCTGTCGCTGTCCTTCCATTATTCTGCTATTAAGCCCATCCAGTGTTTTGGGTTTTTGGTTTTTGGTTTTGTTTGCTTGTTTGTTTTTGAGAAGGAATGTATTTTTCAGGTCCAAATTTACATTTGGTTCTTTTTAATATTTTCTATTTCTCTGCTGAAATTTACTCTCTCATCATTCATTATTAGTGTAGTTTTCTTTACCCAATTAACACGATTATAATAGCTAGCACAAAATTTTTCTCTGAAAACTTCAATATCTACTGTCATCTTGGGATTAGCCTCTGTTAATTTGCTTTCTCTTGAGAATGTGTCATTTTTTCTAGTTCTTCGTGGGTTGAGTATTTTGGATTTTGTCTTACACATTGTGAATATTTTGCTGTGAAAACTCTAGATTCTGTTACAGTATTGAGGAGTACTGATATTTTTGGTTTAGCAGACAATTAACTTGGTTAGACACAAATTGTAAACTTTTCCTCAATTTGGGATGGATGGCAGTTAAATTCTCACTTCGGACTCTGTGCAGTCTGACCTTTGAGTGTGTGGTTAAAGGGTCAGCCAAAGACATGAATCAAGTTTTATACATAGAATATGGTGTTTCCCTTCATTGGCTTACTCCTTTCTGAGATTCCCCCATCTCCTACTCCATTCTCTGGCAGCCCTAGGTGCTGCAGGCTTTTTCCCCAACTTTGTTTACCCAGAGAGATGGCTGATCTTCTAATGAGGTTTTAGCCACCCTGCCCAGCCCTGCAACTGTTGCCGTGCTCAGAGCAAAGCAAAAACTTAAAACACTTTGCTGATCGCTTCCTCCAAGTTTTGACTTGTTGCCAAAATCTGCCTGCGGTATTCAAGATTGGTATCTTAGCTAATTATATTAAAAATACCTGATTAATTTTTATGTATTACAGAAAATATTTAAGTAGATTTTTTCATATATTGTATTTAATTTAGTAAAGCAGGAAAATAGAGTAGGAGAATAATAATATGTATCTTGTAAGGTTGCAATAAAGCATAAATAAGATAATGTATACAGAATGCTTAGCAGAATCCCAGACATAAAATAGGTGTTCACCAGGTGATAGATCCTCACCTTTGGCTCTAAGTTGATGCCAAGAAAGTCACTACTTATTCATTTTGTTTCATAAATCCAAGACAAAAAATATTGTTGGATCTACTAACATTGGCATATAAAGGGATGGTTGAATATTAGGCAAAGTCTATTTACATTTCTTCTGGAGTGATGGCCTCCTGGAGAGAATATTGGACTGAGATCGTCCCACTGAAGAATCTCAGCAGACCTCTAGTTCTAGCATATTCTTTGAACTTTACTAGAATTCTCAGTGCAGATAAAGGAAGCTTTTTATTGACCTTTCATATTTCTGAGTGTTTAACTTGAGTCCCCAGCTTTGATTAATAAACAACACATACCTGGTTGTATTGTTTGTGTACCCAAAAGATTTATGCCATTTTTAGTTTGCTTTGCTTTTAGTCAATAAAATAAGATTAATTTGGCTACTTAACAAGGGATCATACTCTATTGTAAAAGTCCCTATATATAATCTACGTTCCATTTAAAACTTAGCAATATGAATGATTTGTGGGTGTACATGTGCCTGTGTGTATGTGCATGCATGCTAGCTAATACCTTTTAAATATATATATATTATCTATACATTCTGAGTCCTTAATTTCAGCTCTAAGTCCCAAACTGTAAATGAAATGCCTAATTACTTTTGGGTAATGAGAAATAAAATTACATTATATTATTCTGAAGAATACCTGCTACAAAGTTTTATCTAAGTTAATATATTCCAAAGCTAATACGTTGTAATCAAAGCAGAATTCTACATGGTAAAGATTTTAGAAATGCCCTTGTTTCATAAAATCCTGAAATAGTCTTGGGACATGAAGCAGATTTGTTTTAGAAGCTGGCCAGGAAACATAAATTGCTAAGAGTGTAAAAGCCCATTGGAGTTGAGCCAGATATTACCTCCAGAATTAAGAGAGCAATTTAAAAATCAGGACACTTATGTTTTAACCAATAGCTAACATAGGGATTTCAGGTAGGGAGAAATATATTTTGATTAATTTTGCCCTTTTCTGAAGGAATCTGGCAGCTTTGTCTGTCACCAGCTGGAGTTTATGTAAGGCCTTATGGAGCTAGTCAGGCAACAGGGACTTAACAATAATCTGTTCATGGCCTGGATACTGCCTTGCGTGAGCAGCTTGCTTAAATAAAGTGTTTTTATTCAATTCCCCACCAGGGGGCTGAGAACACAAAGGTACTGCGCTGGTTTCCCTTGTGTGACCAGACTTCTCAGGGAGTGTCAAGATCTTTATTTACTCCTCTCTGCCTGATTTCTTGAATAGTCTGGTTAGGGAGAAAAACAACAGAAGATGTTATGATTAATGATACCTCTCTAATTCTAGAGTAAACAGCCATGACCTTCTAAATTTAGGAGAGAGTTAAGGTTGACAATTTTCCATTGACTTTGATTCATCCTGATTAGTAGAGTTTTTAGTTAAATGTCGATAACCACTGCTGTATGCCCAGATGCATGCTGGGTGCAGCACTTGGGATTTTGCCTAAATTGTTTTAAATTTTGTGCATCTGCTTGCTTAGCCTCCTTACTTGGCTAGGAGCAATTTAGGTATCATGACCAGTGTTGGTTTTCCTCTGAGACAAACAGTCAAATATATTGGTTTTTTCATCTAGAATTGCAGTTAGAGTTGTACCAGTGCTAAGTTTACCACCATTCACATCCTTTACCCATGGCCAATTTCTAGAACAGAACCTGTCACACTGCATATCATCTAAAATATTTATTGATTAGATGAAAATTTCTTTATAAAGGAGAAATATATGTAACAAAAATATGACCTTTTAAGGCCAACACGTAGCATAGATCACTTGTTCCCCTGAAGAAATAAGATAACTTTCTGACCTGTATGCTCTTTGAGATATTCCACACCAAAATGCAGTTACACATCAAGGAGCATAGCTATAGGGTAGTCGTTTTGACTAGAATTTATATACTACAGTCACTTTTGCTCTTTGCCTTTTTCTAGCAGAAGTTCCAGATTTTCCTTAATTTGGAACATTCCCTAATTAACTCAGGACTTTCTCTAATAATTATATTTAATCTTTATAAATTTGGATAACCTTGACTTTTATGGTCTTTATACCATTTTATTTAATATATATATTTACATTTTTATTTTATATGGGAGTATAGTTGATTTACAATACTATGTTAGTTTCAGGTGTATAGTAAAGTGATTCAGTTATACACATACCTATATCTATTCTTTTTCAGATTCTTTTCCCATATAGGTTATTACACAGTATCGAGTAGAGTTCCCTGTGCTATACAGGAAGTCCTTGTTTATTATTTTATATATAGTAATGTGTATATATTAATCCCAACCTCCAAATTTGTGAGGTCATTAGTACTGACCATTTAGATATGTTTCTCTTGAAAAGGGAAAAAGAATAAAGCAGGCTTTTTATTTTGGATTTTAAACATGCCTTTTCTATATAGCAATATAAGATATATTTGGGTTGAGTCAGTGAGAAATTTACCTGTTAGCTATATTACACTACCTGTATAAAATATAGAACAAAACAACTGAGATGTTAGCATGATCTCAAATTCTAATTCAAGAGAATCTTTCCTTGTTCCTAATGCCTTCACTCCCTGGGCCCACTGACTGCTTTTGTTATCTGAAAAACGCTTGATTAGCAAATGTTTGGTTTTTGTCCTTTGTTTAGTGTTATAGAAATAGGAAGCTTTTAAAATGAAATGGTGACATGAGGAAGGGGACCCAGGAATATCCTGATTCTTCTTTCTGCAGGAACATATATCTCTTCTTCCTACAATTCTCAAGGAAAAAACATAATACAGGAACAATAATGCTTTACTGTTAACTAGGGTTCTGACCTCAGATTACTGTGTAGAACTCCAATAAGTGGGAAGAACCAGAAGAGCTTATTTTGATTAGGGTATGTGGCTAAGTGCTTTCTCCCTTTTATGTACAGATCTGAATTTGAGAGCTTACCGTGATAAAGAACTAAAACCCAACCAACCAACAAAAAACAAAACTAGGGCTTCCCTGGTGGCGCAGTGGTTGAGAGTCCGCCTGCCGATGCAGGGGACACGGGTTCGTGCCCGGTCTGGAAAGATTCCACATGCCACGGAGCGGCTGGGCCCTTGAGCCATGGCCACTGAGCCTGCGCATCCGGAGCCTGTGCTCCACAACGGGAGAGGCCACAACAGTGAGAGGCCCGCGTACTGCAAGAAAAAACAAACAAACAAACAAAAAACAAAACTAGAACACCTGCATGGGGAAAATAGTCCATGAGAAATAACATGATGCTCCAATAGCTGCAGGCAACTTTATTATGATTACCTCAACTCCTCTTCAACTATTTGCTCCCATGGGCTATAACCCAGAGCCTCTAACTACAGGAAATAACATCACCAAAGTGTAGTTTTCATGGAACTACTCTCTGAAGACAACTTCCTCTACATTCCATTGTTTCCCTCAGTGTTACTCTGTACACTTATCTTTTACCCCATCAAATTCTTCAGCCTTAAATCTTTCATTTTCTCCCAATATTTGCCTTCTGTCTTCATGTGCTTCATTCAGATCCAATATAGCCTATCATTTCAACAACCTGTTATCAGGGTAATGTTGGCCTCAAACAATGAGTTAGGAAACATTTCCTCCTCTTCAAATTTTTGAAAGAGTTTGAGAAGGATATGTATTAAATCTTCTTTGAGAGTTTGGTGGAATTTACCAGTGTAGCAGTGGAGTGCTGGTCCTAGACTTTTGTTTTTTGAGAAGTTTTGGATTACTGTTTCAATCGTTTTACCAGTGATGGGTCTATTCGTATTTTCTGTTTCTTCATGATTCAGTCTTGAGAGGCTGTATTCTAAGAATATATCCATTTCTTCTAGGTCGTCAAATTTACTGATGTAGAGCTGTTCATAATAGTCTCTCATAATCCTTTGTATTTCTGTGATTCCATTGTAACTTGTCCTCTTTTTTTTTATTTATTTGAGCCTCTGTTTTTTTTTCTGAGTCTAGCTAAAGGTCTGTCAATTTCATTCATCTTTTTAAAACAACATCTTAGTTTCATTGATCTTTTCTATAACTTTTTAGTTTCTCTTTTACTCATTTCCACTCTGATCACTATTATTTCCTTCCTTTTACTGATTTTGGCCTTATTTGTTCTTTTTCTTGTTCCCTTATGTGTAAGATTAGACTGTTTCAGACTTTTCTTGTTTCTTGAGCTAGGCCTATATTGCTATAAACTTCCCTCTTAATATTGTTTTTGCTGCATCTCATAGATTTTTGCCATATTTTTATTTTCATTTGTCTTCAGGTATTTTTTGATTTCTACTTTGATTTTTTGATTGACCCAATAATTGTTCAGTAGCATGTTGTTCAGTCTCCACATATTTGTGATTTTTCCAGCTTTTTTTTTTTGTAGTTGATTTCTAGTTTCATACTATTGTGGTCAGAAAAGATGCTTGTTATGATTTCAATCTTCTTAAATTTATTGGGTCTTGTTTTCTGTCCCAGCATATGGTCCATCCTTGAGAATGTTCCATGCACACGTGAGAAGAATGTGTATTCTGCTGCTTTGGGGTGGAATGTTCAGTGCATATCTATTAAATCTATCTAGTCCAGTGTTTTATTTATGGCTGATGTTTCCTTGTTGACTTTCTGTCTGCACTAATATAAGTGGGTTAGTGAAGTCCCCTACTGTTAATGTGTTGCTCCCTTTGGTCTGTTAATAATTGCTTTATATATTTTGGTGTTCCTGTGTCGTGTGCTTGTATATTTATAAATGTTATGTCTTTTTGATGGATTGTCTACTTTATCATTATATAATGTCCATCTTTGACTCCTGTTACCTTTTTCGGCTTGAAGTCTGTTTTGTCTGATATGAATGTGGCTGCACCCATTTATTTTTTCCCCCCTGACTGCTGTTTGCTTGGCCTATCATCTTCCATTCCTTTACTTTCAAACAGGAGAAAAGACATAGTTTATTCATATGCATATGGCAGTGCACAATTGAAGTAGCTAGCTTAATAATAAGAGATAGGTGTTTATATACCTAACTTAATAGGGGAAATGGAAGGGGGAAAAAAGGCTTCTGTGGGGAGATCAAATAATTTCTTTTTTTTTCTTCTAGTTCTATTAAGATATATATATTAAAATATAAAACAGCACTATATAAGTTAAAGGTGTACAACATAATGATTTGACATGTACAATGGAAGGAATTTTCACATATTAAGGTATGGGAAAGTCATTCTGGCTTACACATAATTTAACTTGAACTTGAGGCTAACCAGAACAGCCTGTTTTGTGGCCTATGAAACACGCATTTTTACATCTGCTTTAACTGTTAAAGAAGGAAAGAAATTAAAAAATCAAAATGGAGTAACTGTGGTTCAGGCATCCAAAATGGAGCTGGGTGGCCACTGTGGATGTGGTTTCAGACACATCCTGCACCACCAAGAACTTGAATTTTCTTAACTGTATCAGACTCAAGAACACTGCCGGCCATTCTCAAAATAATATCTGCTAGCAGCTGCCAGCTGCAACTTTATGGTTTCAAGGTCTCCCCTTGTAACTGTGCAACCATTTTGGACCCTAATCAATTCCTGCTTAATAAGCACCCTTACTTCTTGCCAGCTCCAATTATAATTCTTATGTAATTACTTACGTAATTTTTGGTTTTTACCTTTATAAGCCTCCCCCATTTTGTAGTCTGGCAGAATACAATTCAGGTGCTCCTTGAATCTGTGTCTCCAGGGCTATAGTCCTCAGTTTGGCTTAAATAAAACTCCTTTCTGTTTATATTACAGATTGTTTATTGATTATTTCCATTGACACATACATCATGAAATGATTACCATAGTAAGTTTAGTGAACATCCATCATCTCCTGTAGATACAAATTTAAAGAAATAGAAAATTTTTTTTCCTGGTGGTCAGAATTCTTAGGATTACTCTCTTAACAATTTTCATATATAACATACAGCAGTATTAATTATATTTATTATGTACTTTTTATATCCCTCGTACTTATTTATCTTGTAGCTGGAAGTTTGTATCTTCTTCCATCCCTTCATTTTGAGTCTACGTTTGTCTTTAGAGCTGGATGAGTCTCCTGTAGGCAGCATGTAGTTGGGTCTTGCTTTTTAATCCACTCTGTGTTTTTTGGTTGATGAATTCAATCCATTTACATTCAGAGTGGTCATTGATAGGTGAGGACTTACTACTGCCAGTTAATTTTTTTTTTTTCTTGTTGGTCTATATCTCCACTGTTTCTTTTTCCTTGTGTTTCTGTCTGCCATTTTAGTTTGGTGATTTCTGTGATGTTTTTGTCAGTTTTCTCTCTTTTTTTTTATGTTTTGTGTCTCTGCTCTAGATTTTTATTTTGTGGTTACCATGAGGTGTGTATAAACTGTCTCATAGATAAAACAGTGTTTTCTCTCCTGATAGCATATTATGTTCATTTGCCTGTACAGGTTCTGGCCTTATATCCTAGAAGTTTCTCAGTGATTATTTCTTTAAGTCATCTCTCTGCTCCCTTCTCCCTCTCTTCTCCTGGTATACTCACTGTCCTTTTTTTTTTTTTTAATTTATTTATTTTTGCTGTGTTGGGTCTTCATTTCTGTGCGAGGGCTTTCTCTAGTTGTGGCAAGCGGGGGCCACTCTTCATTGCGGTGCCTCTCTTGTTGCGGAGCACAGGCTCCGGACGTGCAGTCGCAGTAGTTGTGGCTCACGGTCACAGTTGCTCCGCGGCACGTGGGATCTTCCCAGACCAGGGCTCAAACCCGTGTCCCCTGCATTAGCAGGCAGACTCTCAACCACTGCGCCACCAGGGAAGCCCCTCTCACTGTCCTTTTTGTTGCCTTTTCTAATGGAGTCAGATAGTTCTTGCAGAGTATCTTAATTTTTAAACAAATTATTTCTCTCTCCTCTTCTCCCTGAATCATTTCTAGTTTTCTGTATGTGAGATTGCTAATTCCGTCTTCCATAAAGTTTGCTCATTTCCAAGGCTTTCTAATGCATTCCTTATCTCGTTTATTGAATTCTTTAGCTTCAGAATTTGTTCGGTGCTTTTTTAGAGTTTCAGTCTCTTTGGTAATATATTCCTTCTGTTCATTAATTTTCTTCCTGAGCTCACTGAACTGTCTTTCTAAGTTTTCTTGTAGCTTGCTGCGTTTCTTCATGACAGCCATTGCAAATTCTCTATTAGTTAGAACACAGTCTCCCGTGACCTTAAGTTTGTTTTCTGGAGAATTGGTATTTTTGTGTGTATGTGATACTGTATTACCATGGTTTCTCATGGTGCTTGATGAGCTGTTCCTCTTCGGGCTCATTTGAAGTAGTGAACACCTTGCTTATTTTAGTAAACCTTTATTTACTTTAATTCTAACGATTCAACAGGTGGGTAATTAGAGGACTTTCTTTTGTTTTTCAGTAGGTGGTACTATAGCATAAGTGTTTGTTTTTTTAACCTGGGCTGCCTCTGGCTATCTTTGAGAATCTGCCCTTTCTGCCTTCCACCACCTCTGCCAAAGGTGTTGCTGGTGCCCTCATCATTGCTGCTTGTGCCTTTGGGGCCACTGGTGCCTTGCTGGTGTCGCTGCTGTCACTGGCACTGCCTCTAGGTACACCAGGATGATGAGTGCCTCTGCCACATCTGGGGCTGCTGGGTTTGTGAGCACTGCTGCCATAGGAGGGGGGCCTGTGACCCTGCCTCTACTACTGCTACTGGGTTCTCTGGGGCTGTAGGCAGTGAGGCCGGGACTGTGGGCACCACCTCTGCTGCTCACCAGGTTCTTTCTCCTCTATGTGTTTCACTCCACCTACTTTCAGATGTAGAGATGTTTGCAGCTCTCTGGCATCCTGGTGTGCTGGGCAGAGGAGCCTTTGTTTTACTAGTTGTAGATTGAAGGGAGAGACAAAGGGAGCATTTCATGACGCCATGGTACTAATGTCAGTCCCCAAATGATACCTTTATTTTTTTCTAGTTCCTCTATCGTGTCCCCCCCTCTCTTACCTCCTGGCTTTTGGAAGAGCTGTTGCATCTGCCAGTGTCATTGTTCCTTCTGTCTCTTCTCCAATTAGTTAACTTCTACACCCCATATGTTCAGCTCTAGGGAACATTTTCTGACTTTAACTTTGCCAGCAATGTTTAGGGGTTCTCCTATAGCACCCACTATTTATTTTTATACTCTTATTTATTGAGCTTCAGTATAACTGATTCTCCAATTGGCTGTCTACCTCAGCAGTAGTAAGCTCTGTGATACCTCACTGTGTCCTCTAGCCCAGCACAATGGCTAGCGCACAGCAGGCATTCAATAAATAGAGTTGAATATATCAATGAGATTATGTCATTTGTCCAACATCGTGCATTTATGAAGTTCAGATCTTGGAACCCGAGATCTGGACTCAGGTTGACCAACTTCAGTGACTTTGCTCTTAATGGGCAAAACTATAGTGCCTCATTATTACTTGATTTTGGAGTTAGCTCAGTATTAGGTGAACATTTCCATTTTTAAAACACTAACTTTCCTACATTCATTATTTTTAAAGATTATACATGAACCCAGAACCACGGTTATCTTTGTACTTTATATATTCCTCTATTCATAGTACTTAAAAGTTCTTAAATATTATTCCCATGAGAAAATATCTTTCTATATTCTCATACTTCACAGCAAGTGTTTCCAAACTTGAAGTTTGCATATGCAATTATCACTGGGGCTAACAGCCCTGGGTGGTCCATGCATCGTGCAAGACTTGTACATTTACTTTTCTATAAGACAGATAGTCTCTGAATTACAGTATAAAGTGTTTTTGGTTTAAGTAGGACTTTCACATGCTTCCTTTATTTAATATTCACAGCAACCCTTAGAAAGCATTATTATCCCTGAGTTATAGTCGATGTCGATAGACATTTTTAACAACCAACTAGAATACACAGTTGTCTATCTTCAGTTCTTTTGAATAACAAAATACAATGTAAGGTTTCATAATACTTTATAACTGTATTAGTTACAAGTTAGATTTTTTTAATCATTTAAACATACCCCAAGAAGAATCATATTTTTTATTGAGATATAAGAATTTTTTGCCTTCTGTCTCTGTGTGAGCCAGAAAGATGAAAATGCAACTTTTCCTTTTTATAATGTTACTTTGAAGTGATCACCTGACACAATTAATTCTGCAGCAGAAAAGCATGTGGTCTGTTCTTACATTCCTAAGAGACTTACCAAACTTGTTTGGCACGTTCAAGGTCAGAAAATATGACTTATTTTGTGTCTGTTTCTCATGCAGAAGAGAGAGTTTCCTCCATTAATTTTAATGAAGGGGAAGTCGGCATAAATTCCACAGATTAACACTGGTCTGTAAATTTGCTCTGATGAATAGTGTATTTATTTTACCACATATTTTCCATATATTTGTCTATATTTTTACCCTTACTTTAAATATATTAAGCAAAGATATAACTTATTTTCATGGAAATTTCAGAAATAACATTTCAGTAATCACAGGTGACTAGAACCAGTGGGTGCCTTTTAAGTTGCTCATGAGAGAAGTCAAAGCTTCCTTACTTTTATTTTTGTAGGATTATTTCTTGATAGCCAAGCATTACAAGCTAGTACTTCTATTAGATTGCTGACAAGATACTTGCCCCGTATGCATGTATATATTTTTTTCTTATTTTACTTACCACCTTATTTTATAGCTAAGCTTCCAAGCGGGTACATATAAGTCTGGCTGTAGGAGTGAATTGCTTAGGTTTAGATAGACGGTTCTGCAGTTGGTGAAAAATGTTTGGTCCTGAGCCATTTTCAGAAAGATTTGGTGCTTTATAAGAGCAGTTATGCAGTAGTAGGCATATCGTATCTTTCTCTGTGTCTGTGCTTATATCCACATCTGTAGATACATCATTCTCTATCTCTCTGTCTCTGTCTACATATACATCTATATCTGACCACCTTTTTTGCTAAGAGTGGAAGATCTGGTAATGTTTTGCCTTCACAGGGAGGAATATGGTCTTGTTTGTTCTGATGAAACCACAGTGTATTTTTGAGTCCTCCCTTTTTCTAGACACCCATGTCTTTCTGGGCAGTGAGTCTTATAATTAAATCTCACATTCTACTTCCAAAGTATTTCTAGATTCCATCTTCTACCTTCATCCCTCTAAACTTAGGTGAAATGTTTTACCGTTCACCAAGATGACTGCAGTAGCCTTTTAAATAAATTCCCTGCTTTGAGTAGCACACCTATGTAATCACATTTCACACTCCTCTGAGAGTTATTTTTCTAAAACATATATCTGGTGGCATTATTACACTTTAAAAACCTTTGAAGTCTCCTCCTTGCTCCGGGATGCTGACCCCTCCCCTTAGCAGGGACCTTAACAAGTTGGCTTAAGTCCAACTGTTCAGCCTTAAGTGCAGCCGGCCTTTCTTTAATGAGTCTGTGCTTTTTGTGATTTGTACCTGTATTTATGCAGTGACCTCTCCTTCAAGCCCCAATTCAAATTTAACCTCTTGTGTGATGTCTTCCTCAAATTCTCAAAGTAAAACTTAGCATTCCCTCTTCTCCTTCATGACAGCACGTTGTTCCAAGTTTATTGATGTCCTTTTATTGTAACAAGCGTGTTAGCTTGCCTACTCGATTCCACGTGTCCTTACAATTTCTTTAAGAGCATGAATTTTATGTAGTTCCTCTTTATCTTCTCATTTTCTAACACAAATTCTACGTGTCATGTGGTATGTGATCATTAGGAGCTGTCTGAATTAAATAGAATAAAACATTGCGTGTTTTTGTCTATTATTCCGCATTATTCGTTACCTCAAAAAGGATAATGATGGGAAAAATAAATCCTTTAATAAATAAATTATTATAGTCTTTATCTCATTTTGAAAAGAGAACAAACCACTAACCAGGAGCAAGTAAAAGACATTGACTGAGAGAGTCATAATCACATCATGATATCAAGTGGGCCTTGCGCACATGGTTGGGGAAACTTAGGATGGAGTGAAGGAGGAAACATGAGAAAGTAGAGTAGGTACATTAGTTGGGTATCTTATTTCAAGTAAATGTAACCTGCTTGTTTAAGGTAGAACTTAGAGGTGTCTCATGGAAACCAAGAGTAAGGATCTGCCCTGGTCTCCGAAAAAGTTAGAAAGGATGTGAAATGCCTTCTGCTTCCGTCACCTGTACTCATCTTTGTATTTCTACTTTATTCTTTTTTCTTACTGCAGATCAGTTTTCTTGGTTGTAATCTGGCAACTAGTACCTCTCATTCAAGAAGTAACCAGATTAAGGCTGGAGTCGTTAAGTTTTAATTTCAAAATTAAATTAAGAAGCAAGCATGGACCAGCTTGAATAAGATGACAACCCCTGGGCCAGTTATGTCCAGGAGTGAAGAATGGGTGGGTCCTGTTTGGTTCAGGGATTCCTGCTCCCACTTTAACATGTGGAATTGCTAGGAGAGAGAGACTCCTACTGCAAACTGAGCTTTTGGGAGGTATGGATAAAATACTGTTTGCTTATCATTATGCTATGAAGTATTATTTTTTAAATCTGGATAAATAAGCCTTATGTCTTTCTTTAGTGTTAAAGCAATCAGCAAAACATATAAGTCACAAAAACTGAATCCAACCAATAGGACTAACTGTTGCTTGGGTTTAAAACTCCCCACATTCCTCCAACTCCCTCTTGGCCCTTAAAAAGTGTTAGGACTCTTCTACCCTTTTCTGCCATTTCCATAAAGAAATGTTCACTGTGATCCATAGGAGAGGAACTGTTGGGAAGGTAATCTGACCCCTTCACTCAGTCTTCTCTCTCATTCTTCTTGCTAATTTGATCGATGATCCTGAGGAAGGACGGTTCTCTCTTGTGTCTAAGGGTACACAGGGCAGTGGCCTTCTCTTTTTGCTCCTGTCCTGTAAGCGTGACCCTAGTGCAGTGGTCCAGGGCCATCTAAGAGACAGGGTAGGAATGTAGTTTTTTGTCCTGCTTTTTGAGCTCAACAGATATGAAGCAGATCCCGCCTTGAGCAGATTTGGAAAGAAGTGTGTGTATGTTAGAAATCCTATTTTCCCATAGATCTGGGTTGCATTTTCTATTTCAGCTTTGTCGGTATTAAACCTATTTTTCCCCTTTGATCTTAAATCATATCTGAATAGAGGTTTGATTTGTTAGCCTCAATAAACCCCAAAACAAGGTACATGAGCTAGAAAACCTATTGAAGTGGACCCAAACATCCATTTTGGAAACAAATTTACAAGCTTAACTTATTAGGTTTATGTCAGGTTTTTCCAGTTGCAGAGGTGGAAGCCATCCATTGTTCAGTGGTGACAGATTTATTTTTCAATTGGCACAGGCCTGCATGCCAGGAACAAGACTTTGCTGCTGATTTTTGACATAAGGAGCATGGCTGAGAAAGAAATCCGATCACCAAGAAAAGAAAAGCTCTTAGTTCCGAGAATGACTTGCCTCCGTAAAGGCACAGCTTCTATTAAAAAAAAAAAAGCTCTTAACTTTTTTGGGGGGGGGTGAAACCATGTTGGCTTTTTCTAATGCCGTGTTTCTCAGAATGTGGTTCCCAAACCAAGAGCATCAACATCATATGGGAACTTGTTCGAAATGCAAACTTTCTGGCTTTGTCCCCAGAGGTTCTGATTTAGTGGGTCTAGAGTGGGACTCCAGGATTTGCTGGGACGTGATTTTGGTTTCAACATTAACTTTATGATTCTGAATTTACTTTGAGCTCAAGTTTATGAATGCAAGGTGAGATAATGTTTGGATTTCAGTTTCTCCCTGAAAATTAAAGTGTGGGGGCATTGAGATTTGGGAATTTTGCTATTATCGTTATTGTACTTCTCAAATATTGTTGTCATTGTATCTTTATGATATATGGACTTGATAAATTATCTTGGGTGAAGTTGTGTTTGAAAATTAAAGATGGGAATATATAGACTGGGGAGTAGGCTCTTACCCTCAGGCACGGTTGGGTTGATTTAACCCGTGTATTTTTCTGGTCCATTCCAGAGCCGTGTTGAGGCAAAAGCCAATGCTCAACAGCAGTCCCAGGGTACATAAAAGAGCAGAGGTTGGTTGTGGAGTGGCAGCCTCAGGGTGGCAGCAGGCTGCATGTCTCACTGTCAGCCTTGTTGGGGCCCAGGGTAGGCTGCCCCAAAATGTGCCTCAATGCCATATTATCTTGAATTAAAGTTACTTAAGGAATGTCCAACACAAGAGGGACACTCTGACTCTGTCTCCCTGCAAGCAGGAAATAAATTTCTCATGGAACTAGTGGTACAAGGACACCCTTATCCCCAAAGATGGGTAATTTGGGGCCAGGAAGTCCATATAAACAAACCTTGTTACTTCTTTAATTTACTATCCGAAGCCCAAACTCTGTTTAGATCCTTCACTCATAAGGCACCCAAAACCTAAGCTGCTTTTGTCATGTCAATTCCTCACAAATGTATTGTTTCTTTGTCTAAAAAGTATAAAGGCTGAATCTTTGGCCAATTCTTAAGTCCCATTTCTGTGGGATTTCCATGTGCATGAATTGTAATTTGTTTATTTTTTTTCCAGTTAATCTGTTTTGGGTCAATTATCTTAGTCCAGCCACAAGAACTCAGGAGCGGGGTGGGGGGGGGGGGGGGGGGGGGGGTGCGAGGGGGAATTTTCTCCTTCCTGATGGTCTCCTCCCCTGAGAACCAGCAACGTCCATGGACTGTTGGGCCCATGGGCTGAGAGAACCTTGTTGTCCTAGACCTTATATTTCCAAAATGAAATGGCTGTTCTACTCCTCCAGTGGTAACAGTGTCGGAAAGATACCTTCTGCCGTCTTCCAAGCCCTCCTCATCTACCTGTCCACAAAGGAGGATGAGGCGCTTGCTTGATAGATGGTATTTTGCTAAGTTTGTGTGGCTCTACCTCCTCCCAGCTCACCTGAGCTCTGCCTGCTCACAGGCAATAGAAGGTTTGCTGGGCTCCTGCTGCTAGGGAGCTAGCAGCTCTAAGTTCTAGAGCCTTCCCACGTAACTTGTGGCTACGTGGGCCAGCAGCAGCAGCATTACCTGGGAGCTTCTTAAAAATCAGAATCTTGGGCTTCCCGGGTGGCGCAGTGGTTGAGAGTCCGCCTGCTGATGCAGGGGACATGGGTTCTTGCCCCGGTCTGGGAAGATCCCACATGCCGCTGAGCCTGTGCGTCCGGAACCTGTGCTCCGCAACGGGAGAGGCCACAGCAGTAAGAGGCCCACGTACCGCAAAAAAAAAAAAAAATCAGAATCTTGAGCCTTACCCTAGACGCACTGAATCAGAACCTACTTTTTAACCAAACCCTTAGGTGGTTAATATGCCATTAATATTTCAAAAGCACTGATTTATCTTTTCCCAAACTTCCAAGATAATAAGAATTATACGGGGTGAGTTTTTTTAAATGTAGATTCCCAAGATCTATCCTGTGGCTTCAGAATGTTCAAAGGAGAATCCTAGAGAAATATGAGAAACACTGAAAGTCCTTCTCTCACAGTCTGGAACAGCAACTCTCAAACTTCAATGTGTATCTAGTCCCCAGAAATCTTGCTAACTTGCAGGCTCGGATTTAGCAGGTCTTGGTAGGGGCCTGAATCCTGCATTCCCAGCAAGCTCCCAGGTGATGCCCAGGCTGCTGAACCACAGGCATCATTCAGTAGGAAGGTCAGAACATCAGAGCTCGTGGGTTTGAAGCAGTGAATAACTTTGCAAATGTGTCTGATGTGTCTGTCTTTTGAACACTCTTGGATATGATGTCCAAAGGTCTAGATTTATAGAGAGCATGTTAATAAGTCTGTTCGGGGGCCAGTTTCAAACAGTGTTCTCCAACTCAATTTATAAATAATACAGGTGCTATTTTGATCTTCATAGGTTTGACTCCTAGGTCTAGTCCTAATAGAGTTGACACTGTGTGTGTGTGTGTGTGTGTGTGTGTGTGTGTGTATGTGTGTGTGTATCTGTGTCGTTTTAAACCCTAGCAAGGCTTAACAGATACAATGACGCTGTCGGAGACTCATTTCCAAATCCTCTCTTCTCCACAGACAGTATCACTATTAAACTTCTATCCCATCATCTCTACCCAATAAATTGTTTAGTTTTTCCATAAAGGTACCTCCACATGAGTTAAGATATGTTTGCTAGCCGCTCCTGAGGCCAGCCATGATGTGGTCAACGTCTGTCTCTGCTTGAATCAGAAGAGAGAAATAAACATTTGACAACATTTTGCAATTCCCTTAAGGAGTGAAAGAGTCCACCGAGAGAGATTCTGAGAGAATTTGCGAGAGGAGGCATGTGAAGTCACTAAGTCATGAGTCCCAGGATGTGCTGGTGGCACAGATTTGGAGAATCTAAAATAGAAGAAAAGCAGAAGAGCAGTGATAAGATTTTTGTATATAAGTATTTGCTGGGCACTGGTGTAATATGTGCCTGAATGCTCAAGGTCAAGGAGAGCAAGTGCTTTGGAAAAATACAGATATTTTGTGGAACAAAGGGAAAGTGCATTTCCTTTTTTTTTTTTTTTTTTGCGGAGAGGAACTTATTTGGAATAGACATTTGGATGGGGGAGTGGGGGGAGCTTTCTATGGCCGACTCCATCTTTCAAAGAAGCAATGAGAGTAAAGGCTTTAGAGAGAAAATGAGTCATACCCCAGGGGTATTGAAATTGTACAATAGAACGCTTTTTTTTTTTTTAAGTCGGATTCATGTTTGTTTTGGAAACTTGTCAAAGATAGTCTTCAGTTATTTTCCAAACCAGTTTTTGTTGTTGTTATTGTTTTATTCAGGTACTTTTTTTTTTTTGTCTTGAACATTAGGAGACACACAGAGACTAAAAGCTCAAAAACAATCAGTGGGGCTTCCGTGGTTGTGCAGTGGTTAAGAATCCTGCCTGCCAATGTAGGGGACATGGGTTCAAGCCCTGATCCGGGAAGATCCCACATGCTGAGGAGCAACTAAGCCTGTGCGCCACAACTACTGAGCTTGCACTCTAGAGCCTGCGAGCCACAGCTACTGAGCCTGCGTGCCACAACTACTGAAGCCAGTGAGCCTAGAGCCCATGCTCTGCAACAAGAGAAGCCACCACAGTGAGAAGCCCGCGCACTGTAACGAAGACCCAATGCAGCCAAAAATAAATTAAATAAGTTTTTTATCAGTGAAGTAAGGCCTTTACTGAAAAAAATTCCAAATGAAATATGGAAAGGAAAATGCTCAAAACTGATAAGAGGGTTAAAGAGTTAGTAAGCAGCTGGTAACAGAATCAAGTAGAGGATAGTTGACCAAGAAAGCAGAAATAGGGTAGCCAAGAATTGAGAAACTTTGAGCTAGTTCCTTATATGATATAAAGTCAGTCTTCACACACTTAGACTTTGATTTTCATGAAATGGTTTACATTTTGTACGTAAGAAATAAACAAAATCTTCAAATAGGGTTGGGAGACCAGAAGGGGGCGCTCTCACACCCTGGGATGATCACAGAGCCAGGCAGAAGAAAGACTTCTTTTCCTGGCAAGGACTCAGCCAATGAGAAGCCACAGACTCCTTGTTTACTATAGCCCTCCCACCTTCCTTTTCCTTCCAATACAAGCCCTGACCTTCTGCTGCTTTGCTGGGACTTGCAAATAACTCACCATGGTTGCAGACCCGATATTGCAATTCTTTGATTATCTTGAATAATCCTGTTTTTGCTGGAGAAATACCTGGTAGTCTATTTGTTTCAGGTCAACAGTACCTCGGAATTTTAATTTTCTTGAGCGTCATATCATTTGTTAAAATTCAGTGTTATTAAAATTATTAAATAAGTGATTTCTTATGAGTTAACAAAAAGAGATATAGGGAACAGGTACTTATTAAGCACTGTTAAGGTAATTTGACATTTTTTAGATGCACAGAGTCCATTATCCCTTCCTGACTGTCCTTCATTTCCTAGTGGGCAAATAATTCTTCCTGACTATATGTAGACTTTCTAGGATGGCAATTCCACGGGCAGTCTTCTATCATGGAAGATTAATCAGAAGCGCTCTCCTAGGGTTTTGAATCTCCAGCAATTGATGCAAGTCTGAGAATGAATGTTTGGGTTTTCCCCCCCCCCCCC
>NW_020175434.1:304490-322836 GCF_003031525.2 Neophocaena asiaeorientalis asiaeorientalis | reverse complement strand
GTGACTAGGCTCTCCGGCAGTGAGGCCTTTTGCTTTCAGGAACTTCCATTGTTTCTCTTTAGTCCCTAATCTGATCCTTCCAGTTTTCTGTCAATTTAGTATCTCTTCCCTGCCACCCCTGTGCCCCAAATATTCTTCCAATAAATTCCTTTTTGCATAAATTAGCCACTGAAGGGGAGCAACATTTGTTCCCCCCAAAATATGCCTCTTTGGCATAAGGGTTATTTTATGCTGATTATTTTTAAAAAACAACATACAGGAGAGAAGCTCTGAAAATCAAGTAGAAGTTACCCTTTTGTAAGAGCAATTTACATTTGTAAGGGAAATCTCCATTTGTAAGGGTGTCTCCCTCTCTGTACCAGGAAGAGGAGTCTGACTAAACCTGTAGACACTCTTATCAATGGGGAAGGCCTGGACTTAAACCTGCGTAACAAACATACCCTTGTTTACTGTGCTTTTCCTGAAAACCTGGCTCTCTCCCACCCAACTTTTTTTTTTTTTTCTTTTAGCTAGAGATGGTATTTAAGGCGATGGCTGGGCCATTTCAGGGAGTTACTCAGTTTTCCTGGGTATAAATGTTATTTGTAAGGTCGGATCTTAACAAACGGCACCACGAAACAGAGGAAAGCTTCAAGTGAGCTTTATTAGGGAGCGCTCCCGGGCGAGGTTCACTGGTCCCGAGAGAAAGGGGCCAGAGAAGTCGCACCCGGGCGAGGGTTGGGCAAGATTTTGGCAAGATTTTATAGGAGAAGAAGGGAAAGGGGTGTGGTGATTCTGGGAGGGCGCAGGGTATTCCTTATTTGGGGGTCTTTTCGGGTATCCTGGGGGACCGTTGGTCCCGCCCCTCAAAAGGCAGGAAGGCTGGGCTGGGTTCAAAGTCCCCAGGTCAGTTTCCGGAACTGGGTGGTCCGGAAAGTCTCCAGGGCAGTTTCTGGAATTGGGTGGTCCGGAGAATTTCAGTCTGATGCAACCTGTGAATGTGATTGTGTTCCCTTGCCTCAGGCCAGTTGGCCTTACATCCCGACATCTTTGGTGTAATGGGGCGGCGTTCTGATCTCTGGCTACTTCATGCTGAATGGGGGCGTCGAAAGGGGAGTCGGGTGACCAGAGGTCCGAGGCTTAGGGGAGGCCAGTGGGGGGTTCTGTAGGAAGCAAGGTGTAAGGACCGAGGAGCATTTGGTTTGCGGCCACCCGAGAGACTTCCTCCGTGCGCCTGCGAAGGAACCTAAGAAGGCAGTGAGCAAACGTGAGCAAGATACAGATGAGGATTAAGGGGCCTAAGATTGGTGTTAGCCAGGTATAGAGGGTGGATCGCCACCAGTTGGGAAGTGGGGAGGCGGACTGTTGGTGTTTGCGTTGGAGTTCTTCTCTTAGGCGACGGAGGGCATTTACGTTGTCTTCAACGAGTCCTGTTTCATTGATGTAATAGCAGCATTCCTCCTGTAGGAAGAGGCAGGTACCTCCTTTGTCGGCCGTCAGGAGATCCAGGGCTCGTCGATTCTGGAGAGCGACTCGGTCTATGGAGGTGATTTGGCGCTGGAGAGAGGAGATAGAGCCGGCGGAGGCTTCAATGGCTAGCTGGAGTTTATGTTCTAAGTCGCGGGATGTTGAAACACTATGTGTTAGAGCTCCCCCCCACCGAGGCCTGCAGCGACCAGGGAGGAGGCGAGAGAGATGCCTGCGACCAGAAGAAGAAAGATAGCTTTTTCGTCGGGTAAAGGGCGGCGTGATTAGCGAGGAAAATTCGGCTTGGCTATACAGTGTGAGTTGTGGGACGAGAGTAATGGGGATACATGGGAAGGGGGAGGAAGAATTGATCTCTTTTGTGAGGGGACCATTGCACCACAAAAACATGCCTGGTGGTGCTTCAACTGATGTGTTTACCGTGAGGGATGAGTTGCAGAGAAACCCAGTATCAGCTAGATTTGGGCGGCTGCCGTAACAGATGGTGAGATTTTTTGAATCAAGGAGGCAGGAGGGAAGCCGGGTTCAGGCGAGGGGAGAGATCAAGAGAAATAGCTGGGTTTTCAATGAATAGTAGGTGGAACTCCTGGATGCGGGAGGGGCCCAGGAGGGAGAGAGACTTGTGGCCTAGGAGGTCGACCAGCCGGTGGGAGGAAAACACGGTTAGTGGGTGGGCCAGAGCCAGTTTGAGTGTTTGGTCACTTTGGCTGCCGCTGCTAGGGCTCGAAGGCATGGTTGCCATCCCCGAATGGTTGGGTCCAGCTGTTTGGAGAGGTAAGCCACGGGGCGATAGGAAGGCCCTACAGGCTGGGCAAGGAGTCCAGTGGCTATTCCGGCCCGTTCATCCACAAAAAGGTGAAAAGGTCGGTTTGGGTTGGGCAGAGAAAGGGAAGAAGATATCAGAGCGTTACGGAGGGTGAGAAAGGCCTGTCGAACGGCGGAAGGAGAGGTGAGGGGTCCTTGAGGGGTTTCTTTAGCGGCTAGATATAAGGGTTTAGTGAGGAGAGCAAAGTTAGGGATCCAGTGTCGGAAAAATCCTATAAGGCCCAAAAAGAAGAGAATTTGTTCCGCTGTTTCCGGAGGCTGGAGTTCACGGATAATCCGGGTGCGATCGGCTGTTACACCTTGTGTGGTAGGGGTAAGGTGGAGCGCCCCAGGTAGGTTACAGAAGATACAGATAACTGAGCCTTGGGTGGGGAGACCCGATAACCGCGTTGTCCAGGTGAACTGACTGGAAGTATGAGTATCCGGATCCGTCCAGGTAAAGGCGAAGAGGAAATGAGTCGGCATGTAGGGGGATAGTGAAAAAGGCATCTTTGAGATCCAGAACCGTAAAGTGGGTTGTGGATGGGGGGATATGGGAGAGCAAGGTGTATGGGTTTGGTACTACTAGGTGGAGAGGAATTATGGTTCACCAGAAATGAGATGGACTTACCTGCTACCTGTAGCGTTACCCTGGGCTCGGCGAGGTTGATGGGGGTCTTCGAGTCCGGGCGCCGTCAGTCGTCGGCCAATCCCAGCAGTTCGAGTGGTAATGCCGTTGGGTCGGCCTGCCCCCCGCGTGGAGACGCTGAGGGAGGGCCAGTCGTAGGGCAGTCACTCTTCCAGTGGCCCGTTAGCCCGCAGCTGGGACAGGGCTTAGAAGGAGGTCGGGGATTGGGACATTGGCGAGCCCAGTGGCCTTCTTTTCCGCATTTGAAGCAGGCCCCCGGCGGGGTTGCCTTTTGCGGACCCCGTGGATGCTGTGATCCACGGGAGATGGCCGGCCTTAGGGCGGCTACAAGAGCTTGGGTTTGGAGGGCCACCTTCTGGTGCATCCGAGCCTGTCGGCTGGATTCTGCCCAATCCTCACGGCCATTATAGACTTTAAAGGCAATTTTTACCAGATCTCGAATAGGGGTTTGAGGGCCGTCTTCTGCCCGTTTAAATTTCTTTCGGATGTCCGGGGCTGATTGGATGATAAAATGGCTGGCTAGGACCGCTGCCCCTGCCGAGGTGTCGGGATCCAGCTGGGTGTAGAGAGTTAAGGCCTCTGTAAGGCGATTGAGAAAGATAGCTGGATTTTCGTTAGGTTCTTGGGTTATCTCTTTTAGTTTTTCAAAATTGACTACCTTATGGGCAGCAGCCTGCATGCCAGCCAGGAGGCATTGGATCCTGAGGTCGCGTTTACGACGGCCATCTTGGCCATCATGATAAGTTCAGCCTGGATAGGTGCCAGGTATGGCAGTCGCTCCGACAGGCATGGAGTTGTCGGTTAGGTGAACCTGATCTGCATGGTTTCGGGCAGCAGTCTGAATTCTTTCCCTCTCGTCAGGGGTCAGAGTAGAAGATAGGATCACAAAGATATCGTGCCAGGTTAGATCGTAAGCTTGAGAGAGAGCGCGAAATACTTTGATGTAGCGGGAAGAGTCGGCAGAAAAGGAGCCTAATCGCTTTTCTATTTGAGAGAGATCTTGGAGAGAAAAGGGAACATGAACTCTAACTAATCCTTCCGCTCCTGCTACCTCCCTCAGAGGGCAGCGGAGATTTGAATCTTGGGAGTCGGGAGAGCGTGTTTGTGCACTACTTGGGGAAGCAAGGGGCGTGGGAGGAGAAACCGTCAAGGGAGGCGGGGGGAACGGTTGGAGGGGCCGGAGCGGGTTCGGGAGGAGGAGGGACCGCTTCAGGGTAGGGTGGAGGTTGGAGAGGAGTTCTGAAGGGGGGAGTGGTAAGAGATTCGGGAGGGTCGGTTAGTGGGGAGGAATCCAAGGGGATTGAGGTTTTGGATGGAGGAGATGTTTGTTTGGCAAGGAGGGTTTGAGAGGTAGAACAATTGACGCAAAGGGAGGGGCAGGAGCGCAAATACCAAAAATCCGGGTTTCGGCACCGCGAAACAGGAAAGCTTCAAGTGAGCTTTATTAGGGAGCGCTCCCGGGCGAGGTTCACTGGTCCGAGAGAAAGGGGCCAGAGAAGTCGCACCCGGGCGAGTGTTGGGCAAGATTTTATAGGGGAAGAAGGGAAAGGGGTGTGGTGAATCTGGGAGGGCGCAGGGTATTCCTTATTTGGTGGTCTTTTCGGGTATCCTGGGGGACCGTTAGTCCCGCCCCTCGAAAGGCGGGAAGGCTGGGCTGGGTTCAAAGTCCCCAGGTCAGTTCCCGGAACTGGGTGGTCCGGACTGTCTACAGGGCAGTTTCTGGAACTGGGTGGTCCGGACGGTCTGATGCAACCTGTGAATCTGATTGGGTTCACCTTCCTCGGGCCAGTTGGCCTTACATTATTAAACTTCTGTTTTTCTACTTTTAATCTGTCTTCTATTACTGGGGCGTTGGGGGAGAGGAGTCAGCAAAAATCCTAGAAGGGCAGAGAAAAAATTATTGTTCTCCTCCACACCATTCTGTGTAGTGTTGTTTGTCAACAAGAACCTGTTTTGTATAACACAAGACAAAATAGGCACCTCTATTTATCACGTCCAATGAAGACTTGGTTTAGGGCTTCCCTGGTGGCGCAGTGGTTGAGAGTCCGCCTGCTGATGCAGAGGACACGGGTTCGTGCCCCGGTCCGGGAGGATCCCACATCCCGCGGAGCGGCTGGGCCCGTGAGCCATGGCCGCTGAGCCTGCGCGTCCGGAACCTGTGCTCCAGAACGGGAGAGGCCACAACAGTGAGAGGCCCGCGTACCGCAAAAAAAAAAAAAAAAAAGATTTGGTTTAGAGTCCAAAAGATTAAATTATCTATAGAAATTGCATACTGAATCATTTTTGGAACATTAAATATCACATATATTTGCTACGTGTTCCTCACACTTCACATTACCTACTAAAAGGAAAAATCTAGAGCACACAATCAAATGTAATTTGTAAAATATGGGCAACAAAAAATAATGGTATTTAACTCAGTGCAAATATGAGGTATTAGGTGAATCATACTTTCTTCCTAATATTTATGTACACTATTTGCAGTTTTATAATGTGTATGTATTGTTTATATAATCAGAAATATAAGCCACTTTATTGAAAAAAATTAGAAAAAAATCATCAAAAGCCATCTTATTAATAGACATATTAGATATTAGCTTCTTGACGTTTAACTATGTATCTAGCAAGATTTATTCTATATTCCTTAAACAAGGAGTGGAATTCTTACCTCTAGTTTTCTTTAGTTCTTAC
Organism: Neophocaena asiaeorientalis asiaeorientalis; assembly: GCF_003031525.2. Taxonomy (NCBI): domain Eukaryota; kingdom Metazoa; phylum Chordata; class Mammalia; order Artiodactyla; family Phocoenidae; genus Neophocaena; species Neophocaena asiaeorientalis. The sequence continues at coordinate 317,228 of NW_020175434.1, read as the reverse complement.
CTCTATTTCTTGTTCTCTTGGTTTACTCAGAGCGTACTTTAAGAAACCACTTGGTAGTTAAGGACGAAAATGAATAGAAAATTCATGTGGTGGAAAATCAGAAATGTGTACAGCTAGAGATGTTAAAGTAAATGAAGAGTTGTTAAGGTTTTAAGCGTTTGCTACATTTAGGATGGAATCAAGTGTATTCTAAGGGCAAATACAAATTAAGAATAAGAGGCTTAATTCTCTCTGTAAGGGAAGAAACAAATTCTGCCTTGCCTTGTCTTCCAGTATTTACTTTAGAATACTTGTAATTGTAAATACTTTCCGTGTCTCTTTGAAATGTATGTAAATCTTGCGGTATGCGGGCCTCTCACTGTTGGGGCCTCTCCCGTTGCGGAGCACAGGCTCCGGACGCGCAGGCTCAGCGGCCATGGCTCACAGGCCCAGCCGCTCCGTGGCATGTGGGATCTTCCCGGATTGGGGCACGAACCCGTGTCCCCTGCATTGGCAGGCGGACTCTCAACCACTGCGCCACCAGGTAAGCCCTGTATGTAAATCTTTTTAAAAGCTAAATAAACCTCTCGAAAACTTTAAGATCCAGGAATGCCTTTCTCAAGGACCTGGGAACCATCTCTTTGAAATGTTATCACCATGGAGGATAAAGCCCCATCTCCCAGTTTCTTTGGGTGGGCAGGAGCTAACTTTAGTGGGTGCCTTGCTCACCTTCCAAGACTACCTCCTATCACAAAGAGATGAGTAATTTATTTTCCCTCTGGAGAAAGCTAGTTAGCTAACACAGATGGTCACCCCAACTACCAATTGAATTTAGAATGAACTGCGTGTGACAAATTGTGCTTCATGTCCTCTTACTTGAGGACTAGCTGTTTATCTTGAAAATATGTACGTAATGGGTATTTGCTTGGCTCTATAAAAGGGTAAGATTTTTTTCTGTCTTTGCAAATTTCTTAGCAGATTGAGATTGTGATGTGTATCACATTCTGGTTTAATGCTTATTGAATAGTAAAATTGTTTTCTTTCTCTTCTACCTTTGTGGAGAGGTTCTTTAGGTTGGGAGGAGATTTTGTTTTTAGTTTTCTTTCCCTAAAACTGTGTGAAATAGATAATCATATCGCTAGAGTTTTAGGAGTTTACTAAGTATAATTATATGACTTATACTGAGAAAAGAAAAGGAAGGGCATCTAAAAGATTTCAAGATCAGTTGAAAGATCAATTCTTTTCAATTTCCTAAAATAATTTTGATTAAAAATGGTCCTTTAATAAATCCTTTTAAAAATTAAAGAAATTTAATGTACACATTTTTTTTTTTTTGGTGTGTCCTAGTAATTGTATACTCAGAGAAGAGGATCTGTGTTTATACTGTAATAAATAGCCCGAGTACCTACAAGCTCGTTCATTCCTTTCTGGTACCATGAATCCTTCACTTGTGTATTAGGTAATTTATTATCTTATAAATTCCAAGAAATATTTTCAGAACAATCTAATGATTTTGGTATTTATTGTCCTCTTCCTTACCTTGTTTGTATCCTTCTGGGATAAATTTGTTGTAAAGAAAGGCTTTGCAATAAATGGGTTCACTTAGCTCCAGGAACAGACATGGTTTCTAAATATGGAATGCAGAGGTCGTCAGGCTGTCCCTCCTAGCCTGTGGTCTTTGAGGTCTCAATAGTAGCGGTCTTAATAGTTCATTTGCTTCTGACAGATCCTGTGTTTTTTAGATAGTCCCAAATGTACATTATATGACCCATTTGACAGCTGGTCTGTTTTCTCCTTAGTGATGTGGCTCTGTAAGGACAATGGAAAAAAAACAAATCAACAGTAGCTAATTTCCACAGTAAGGATAAAAATTAAGTAAGCAGGAAGTTAATCCATTGAAGTTTTGTATTGTTATTCTGAAAAGATGCAACATTACTTTCTAAAAGAGAAATGAATAATCAAAGCACTTTGAGTTAATACCGTTACTATGTGAAAGTGTTGACTAAGATTGAATTAGTTTGAAACAAATGTAAAATCTATGTGTAGGGACAACAGTAACCACTTAATAAAAAAAAATACTGTGCAAATACCTATTTATAAAAAGGATCCAAATTGAATGAAGTGATAACTGTTCTAAGATTATTACCTAATGTTTAATCCTTAAAATAAACAGTCGTGAATACTTACAAGTTGAAAGGAAATAGAAGTTAAGAAATTTAAATAAGATAAAATAACTCATTTTAATGCAGTAGGGATGTGGAATCCCTGGTTATATTTATCTGGATTAAATTCTAAAGTTTTAGTGGCCCGTGTGGGGATGTGATGTTTGCGTTCATCAGGCAAAATTTCATGAAAACAAAGACGTCTCTAAACAGCTGCCTGATTTTGGACTGCAGCTGACCAACATTAGGAAAGAGCTGTTGTTCCTAATCAGAACAGACATTGGTCTCTTTCTCATGCAAATGATTATTTCTAATGGCACTTTGAGTCATAATTCAGCCAAGGATTGATTCTGATTGTATGGGGTTGCTAGGAAACACCCTTCTCTGCATGTGGGTGAAAAGATACTTCTTCACTGTGCCGATTTTTTAGAATGATGGATATTAAATTTTAAGATGATGTGTGAATTTTCATAAAACTGGAGATAAAAGGTTTTGGTTCCTTAGAAAGATGTAGGTATATAAAGAATTGCTGGCTTAACTTTTAATCTAAAATATCTGCATTTCAAAATTGAAATTTCAGTATGAAATTTCCTCTGCATGGCAGTGTTTTTGCTGTGCGTCCACAAACGTGAGATGTTTTAAACGTGATATTAATTAGCATGTTGTTAGAGTGTAAGGAATTTTAATAGCCTAACTGGAAGGGCGCCCACATGTCCCTGGAAAATTATAAGCAGTTCACAAGCTATAACTGATAAGCAGATGGATAAGTATGAAGTTATTATTATTTCTTCTGGGACCAGAATGTCAAAATGAATATCTAATTAGGCTACTGAACAACTTTTAGGAACACAAAGCAAAAAATGATCAAGGAGCAGTTTTAAGAACAATAAAATGGAAGAAAGCCATCTTAATAATAAAATAAAGGCAAAAGGATTGAAGCTTTGGAATTGTTGAATGCAACACAAATATAATATTTGACTGCTATACCTGTTTAAATAGAATATGTGCAATTTCTTTAACTGTCATTATGTATTTGAAGCTGATTTATAAATTGGTGAAATAGGTACCATGGCTACAAATTAAACAAAGGAAAAATTATCTTGGTAGCAGCTATAATAATTGGCTAAGCAGTAATAGTCATTTTTGCTTGAAAAAATATACTAAATGTTTCTTTGAGTCTTATAAAAGAGAAGCATTTATTTGAAATTTATATCAATAAATATTTATTACTTGCTCTGGGGATAGAGGTGATTTAAACCTCTGTATGCTCAAAGATCATAAAATTTACTGGAGATGGTTGAGGTAACTTGTAGAATTAGGACACAGTGTCCTCTAATTTTATACTGTCATTTGGGGAATTTAGAGTATGTGTGTGTGTATATAAAATAAGCATATTATTATTTTTCTTTTTTTGCATATTATTTTTCAAGAACTTTATTCTTAATTCCCCTCTTCTTTTTAATTGTCTATTTGTTACTTGTTTTAACTCTTTGATTTGACGCAATAAAATGTCTTATTGTTTCCATGCTGATTGTAGTATCATTTCTTATACAGTGGAGAGCTTGAGGTACACAGACACATATCTTGATAGGTAGTTATTTTTTAGATGACTAGTGGTCTCCAGAAAAGAATTTCCAAATGAGAAAGAGAATAATGGGATTGTTTTTGAGACATCCAAAAGAGATGGTCAGAACATTTGAAAGTACAGGATTGTGACTAAAGGCTTGGGCTGTAGGGTCATCCAAAACTGGGTTTAAATCCAAGATCCGCCAGTTAATGTTGTTATGCCTTTGGGGAAATACCTATTAAATAATCAGTTCCCTCATCTGCAAATTGGGTACATAGTATCTTGGCTATAGAGATTCCATAAAAGTTTAATGGAAAAATGAATATAAACCATTTAGGAAATTGTTTATCACATGGTAAGAATGTAGTAACTGCTGATTATTATGGTCTGTTTACATAAGCATCAGCTAACACGAAAATTTCTAGGAAATTGTATACATTGCATTTCTGTCATGACATGCTTTCTTCAAAGCATCATTATTATTTATTTATTTATTTTGCGGTACGCAGGCCTCTCACTGTTGTGGCCTCTCCCGTTGCGGAGCACAGGCTCCGGACGCACAGGCTCAGCGGCCATGGCTCACGGACCCAGCCGCTCCGTGGCATGTGGAATCTTCCCGGACCGGGGCACGAACCCGTGTTCCCTGCATTGGCTGGCGGACTCTCAGCCACTGCGCCACCAGGGAAGCCCCAAAGCATCATTATTTTTTCCTTTATCTTTTAAATCTATGCCTTGGTACTTTTTAGGTCTGTTGCTTTTCAAACTGTCAGTTCCTTGTTGACATTATTGCCTATTAAGTTGGCCCTACTATGAAAAAGAACTTACTGCAAAAGCTGAGCATTGCTGTTTTTAAATTCATACTTGAGGCAAGCCAGAATCTTTGGCAACATCAGCCTCTTCCTTATGTATATGGAGTCCAGAACTTCAAACCCCTCCTTGTACCAGCACACCCAGTTCAACAGTAACAGTACTTTCCTTTTAATCAACAGTACTTTCCTGTTATATGTCATCAGTGTTGTCCATTTCTGCTTTTAAGAAAACAGTGTCCACATTAAAAGCAAAATGTTTAAGATATGAATTTCAATCCTTGGAAACTCATTCTGTAGAGATTTAGACCGAACACTGGTTTAGCACCATGAGCTTTGGAAAAGAAACATGATTAGCTAAACTAAACATTTTGAAGTTGCTTTAACTTTCCAGAATTGTTTCAGATTTCTGGTGTTTATGGATATTATAAGGTAGTATGCAAGAATTAAATGTTGAAATGAGCTTTTCCATATGAAAATGCTTATTCAGATCCAGTAGTGACATATAATAGCTTTGTAGTATTTTTACAGTAATCATGGAGTCACATTAATCATCCACATTTATTACCATTCTTTTTAATGGTATTTGTTGGAGTCTAAAAGGAGAGAAAAAGGCATAAAAGGGGAAGGTATCCACCACTCTTCAGAGCTTGATGAATGCATCAGCTCGGGCTCTCCAGGAAGATACCAAATGGGATGAGACATGCCAGAGATTTATTTGGGTTAAATGCTTATGAAGGATAAAGGGAGGAGGAGTATTAGAAAGCAAGGAATGCCTTCAGACCTTGGTAGAGGACTGAGCCCTGTGAAAGGAAAGAGTGAAGGAAGGGCGAATGGGTAGGAACAGCTTCAGTTAGCAGTGCCATTCTCAGAGAGACTCAGCCAGGCTGAAGAGAAGTTCCAAGAGAAATTTACTGGTACGGGAGGTCCACATTGGGCAGGAATAGTCTGGCTCTAAAAGCTCTTTAATGCTAGGTCATTGGACGCGAGCAGCCCAGAGGAAGCGTGGCCTGGCAAAACATGCGACAGCAGGAGGCTGTCAGCCAACTATGCTGTCTGCAGCAGGTCGCTTGAAGGGTAATCTGAGCACTTGGTGAGCACGACAGTAATGCATACATACACACACACACAGAGATAAGTACATATATGTATCCAAAGTCCAGGAGTGTATTTGGTTCATGCCAAATGGTTTTGGACCTTTTGGCATGAACGAAATGCCTGAAGGACATTTTGGATACAACCAAATGGACCTGCAAATATCAAGGACCTTTTGGTGTGGACCCACCGTCTTATGGAGCAATGTCTTATGGACATTTTGTACAGGACCAAATGTCTGCTAACTGTATTGTATATCTAGAAGTTGCTAAGAGAGTACATCTTAGAAGTTCTCATCACACTCACAAAAAGAAAATTATAACTGTGAGGTGATGGATGTTAATTAAACTTGTGTTAATCATTTCATAATACATACATGTATCAAATCATTATGTCGTACACCTTAAACTTATACAATGTTAAACATCAGTGGTACCTCAGTAAAACTGAAAACAATAAAATTTAAAAATAAAAAATATAAAATATATAGCTTTATGTTAACAATCCCCCTTGATATATTAAATGATCATTTTATTTTCTCTTGGTAAACCTGGATAAATTCTCAATATAGAAAATCAGTTAAGTAACACCAATTACATTTGGCGTATGAGCAAAGAATCTATTAGCTGTTGTCACACTAGACACTCTAAAATATATTCCTCAATTAAGTCAGACAAGCAAAGAGCTCTACATATGACCCTTACATTTCCTTCCTTACTGATTGATTGATTCATAGATGGATGGACAGATAGTAGATTAACTTATTTATTGATGGATTCAGATTTTTAAGGATATAGTAATTAGGAGATAAAACGTGCTGTCAGAAAACTTGCAGTCTAGAGGAGTATAAAGATTAGCCAACTGGTTACGACAAAACAGGCTGATGGCTACTATCCTATGGAAGTATAGGAGGATCTGTAAATATATAAAAGAGGCAAAATTCTTAGAATGACTGTGATAAAATGGCAAAACTGACAGTGGTAGAACTGGAGTCCTCGGTAGAACTCCACGTTAATACGATAGAACAAGAGTTGAAGTGAAAACCCTGGATTTTCCTCTGAACTCTCCTTCTTACTAGGTACCAGATCACTTCCCAGCCCTGAGCTTCAGCTCCCTCCGTATCTCACAGTGTTAGTAAGAAAACTGAAAGTTTATGTAACATGCCTTGTGAGTTCTAAGCTTTATAAACAGATACACTTTTACTCTTGTTATCACTTTGGCAAATGTCCCTGGACTCATATTTTCCAGAATACATAAAATATGAGATGCTAGAAGTACGGCTGTCATATTTAGCAAATTAATACAGATGCCACGCAATATTTGGAAACATACTAAAATATCAATCATTGTTTATATGTAATTCAAATTTAACTGGAAATTTGTATTTTATCTGGAAATCCTAGTTAGAATGGAAGTAGTAGTGGAGAGGGGCAGGTGATAATGCCATGGTAAAGATGTGTAGGAAATGGATAGTAGCTACATTACTCTATGTACATTTTGCTTCCCTCTTTTTTTTCCCCCTTAAAAATGAGTACACTGATGTGTATAAAATTGTTGACTAATAAGAACCTGCTGTATAAAAAATTAAATTAAAAAAAAATGAGTACACGTTCACTTAGAAAAATTAGGAAAATAAATATAAGCAAAAAGAAAACAATTGCCTGAATTATTAAATATCAAGTGGTCCTTATTAACATTTTTATGTATTTTCTAATTACACATAGGTATATGCATACATATAAATTTAGCATGACAAATGGAATCATGTTATACATCCTGTTATATAAATTGAATTTTTTTTAACCTAATGGTATACCATGTCTCTTTGTCAACAAACCAGGTGTGCATCATGTATTCTGTAGCCTGTAGATCATCCCATTGTGTAGAACAGTTGATTTAAACAGTTCACTAAAGTTGGATATATAGTTTGATAAAACTTCTGTACTATTACGGAATCAGCAATAAGGAGTGCATTTATAGGAAAATCTTTATAGGCATATTCTTACAGTCTTATTATACCCTTGGTATAGATTCTCTGAAGTAAAATTATTTAGTTAAAGGAATAATTATTTGGCTAGATCTTGACATAAATGATTAATATTCTTTCAAAAATATCTTACACATTTCTATTTTCAGAAATAGTATATGGACATAGTCCTACCTATTCTGGCAAACCCTCTGTATTATGACAGTTTTGACAATTTCATAAAGAAGAGTGGTGTTTTGTTGTCATATACAGTTTTTGATTACTGATCAAGGTAAATTGATGTGTTTTGGCCATTTCTATTCTTTAATTGTCTGCTGTGACAAAAAAAATTGGCTCACTCAACATTATCTCATTTCTCTCTTTTCGTCTACCTTCAGTAGGGTAAAGCCTGGCAAACTAGTATCTATTTCCCAAATTCACCAGCAGGAGTCCACGCAGCCCCTCTCTCAAACACTGCCATGTACTTAGGTTTTATTTGTTTCGCCTGCTGCAACAGTATTTGGGAGTTGGATTGTCAGATCCTTGGCTTTCTGGGTGTCTGATGGTATCGGCAGGTGTCAGCAAGAGCATTATTTCTATTGGAATAGTCTCTTGCTGTGACTGGGCATTACTCCTGGCTGTATCGTTTCTGGTTAAATTGCGTCAAAGCTAGAAATTATATAAATTTACTAATACTCTAATAAATTTAATTTCACTTATTCCAGCTAGAGTGGATTCTGGTTTAAAGTACACACTCTGAACAGTACACTCTTATGCCCACTAACACTTTTGTGTCCTGAGGGTCATATTTCATTATTAGTTTGTAGTAGCATTTGACATAGTTAAGGTTGCAGTTTTCCCCATCATACACATTAAATGTTTCCTCAGTTTTCTGTTTACCTTTTAAATGTACTTAATTCACATCAACAGTTCACTAATTGCAAACTGAACTAGACACCTCAGTCCGTTTTCTTAATATATATGAACATATGTAGCTAAAGCATTGTAAAAATATATTTAGAGTAGTTAAGTTCATTGGAGAACATTTGGCAATTAATGTAAGTGACAAATGCAATACATTTTATATACTTTCTAATTGAGCTTCCAATTTTCTGATATTCTGCTCTTCTGAATCCTATGTTCCATCAAATCTTTGCCACCAAGCTGGAGTGAGGAGAGGCAAAGTTATCAGTTACAATAACACTTAACTTGCACAGGAATGAGAAATGAAACTCACAGTTTTCTTCCCGGGGAAATTTTGGTGGGAAGTGGGGGTGGGTGAGGACTGAACAGGCATAGAGTGAAACTTACACGTCTCAGAGAAGGTGAGGGGGTAGATACCTCAAGAAGCAGGCTGAAGCTAAAGACATTAAACCCAGGAATAATATCGAGACTTTGACTCCCAAGGCTCCTTTCATTCCCTGCTCCCATCTGGGATACACCCTATCGAAGTAACCTTGCAGGCTGACAGCAAAGGTGTACCGCGTTAGTAGTTAAAATGGTTAATTCTCAACACTTGAGCTGAGCTCCTCCTTCAGCAGATGCCTCCCCTACGCATTCCAACCTAACACCAAATATCTCAGGTGTTGGCTGTCTTAAGTTTAGTTTTCCTGAAGCTTCAAGGGCCTCATTTGGCGTTGAGAGACTTAGGAGTTCTTTGATTCCCCGCAGAAAAGCCTCCGAGGTAACCGAGTGCAGAGCTAGTGGGCTTTCCGTGTCGGCCACCGCGGAGGCTGCCGCGGTGAATACTCCCTCTGAAGGAGGGACAGACTTGCAGATATCTTCGTGACATCCAGGGCTGAGGTGGAGCCTCCTCGGACAGGGAGAACCACCGAATGCCCACCAGGCCGAGGCCCAGCGCAAGCCTCACAAGCTGTCTCCCTCGGTTGCACAGGCCAACAGGGCTAGCCGTGCCCACGAAGACAGAAGGTACTGTGTTGTGCGCAACACCACGTGACTTACAACTATGAGCTTTATAATATCTTTCACCTTATGTTTTTCTTAAAAATTGTCTTACGTATTTTGGGTTCTGTCTTCTATATTAATTGAGTACCGCTTTGCCGGTTTCCGGGAAAAACCATATAGACTATTTTCTTTTATCCGAGTAACATTGAAAATATAAATTAGTTTTGGTATCTTTGTGATACCGAAGCATCCTGTCTATGAGCATAGTTTATGTCTCTGTGTATCTAATCATATGGATTTCTGATCCAATTCGTGTCCATAGAATTATCATTTATCATTTTTCTAGCAAGGACAGTTGATATATATTATACATTTATTTATTTATACGTTATCTACATTATATATTTATAGTATATATTATAATATCACTATATATATGTGTGTAAAATCACTGTATTTCAAGTGAAGCAGTGGTAGGGTGTGGTCATCGAAGTTCTGTTTGAATTACTCCATCATCCCAGTGAATTCATTCTTGATTTTTATTATCTGAGCTGGTTCTTTAAAATACGTAGTTATATAACCGAAATATTGCTTCAGAGTGTTTTGAAAAGTAATTACTTGGATACATCGTGTGAAGCCTAAAAGTTTTAAGAAATAACATGCAGAGAATTGCATCATTAGAGACTTAGGCTAATAGTTAACACAAGAAAATAGGGTTAAGTCCATGAAATACTTTTTTATAAAGCCGAGTAAATATTTAACGTAGAAGCAGATAATGTGGAATTATAATTTTGATGATGAATATTTCTGAGGGCCATGTGTTATACGTATGACATACAATATTATTTACATTTACTTCCTTAAGTGATGTTTTGGATTCCGAAAGGGAGAAAATTCACTAGTATTTAATGCATCTTTGTTTCAAGCTCCAATTTTAGAAAATTCGCGTTTTGTGATGAAAACAATAATATTAACCTTATTAATACAACTTTACTACTTTTGCTTTGAGAACTGGTTAAGCCATTGTATTTCTCCCTCTTTACTTTCTCCTAAAACAACCATTTCTTGAAAGAAAAGAAAATGTTCTTTTCCCTAACTGTTGTATTCAGCTGTTAAGAACACAGTGAGGCTGCTTTCAGTAGAGGATATACAGCCTCATTTATCATGGTTTTTAAAAATTTATCAACTTCTGTGTCAACCAGTAGTCATAATCAATAAACTCCAATCTCTATGCTCTTATCTTTTATTTCATCCCCTTTACTTCTCTTATTCTTTGGTATTTAATTCCACCATTTCTTTTTGGTTAATTTAATTTGGTAATTTTTCCTTCTGAGTTTATATGGCTGTAAACGAAGCAGGTGTCTGGAGTGTATCTTGATTCTTCTTCTGACAGCCCATTTTCAGAGACCCTGCCCTCTCTCAGGTGGTTGATCTGGTCATCACGATTGTACACGCCAAAGAACTGCTGGGATGCGTGGGTGCGTGTTTGATCCATTGTATCATGATGCACAGTGGTCCATTGCCTGTCCAGCTTGATTCTGCGCTGCTTGTTATTTTCATGGAAATTTCTTTCTTGGCTATTCCTAGGTGTGCTCTGCTTCCTCCTGCCTCTACCCATCCATACTCTTTATGCATCTTAGGGGTTTAATAAATTAAACTCCAACATGCACATTAGCTGCCGAAAACATTAATATACTAAGAGTCACAATCAGAACTATTCCTGTAAACCTGTATTAGGAAATGCCGATTGCAGGGAACTTAATGGAAGTGCCCTACTTTCTGGAGTCATTTGTTTTGATGAGAGCCTGAGTGTAAATTCTGTGCAAAACACAGACAGCTATTATGCAGTTAATTATGCACAAAGTAAACATGTGCAACTGCAAACAGCAAGATGCCACCTAATAATGGATAACTCCAGATTTATGGTATGCGCGCCCAATCTGTAAAGGCTTCTCATGAATCTAAAATGAACGGAGCATTACCTAAATGATCCAGAATGAAGGATTTAATACATTGCTCTGCCCTTACTGCTACTCATTTCTCGTCAGCAGACTCTTCATTTTGCCTTAATTCATTGTACATAAACACTATGCAAATGTTTGGGTCATATTTAAAAACATATGGCTTGTGCTTATGATTACTGCTTAGGCATTTTATTAGAAATTACTTGTTAAGCAAATCACGTTCTTAATTATACAGGTCAGCAATATAATCACCGTGCCCATGTGTACTTGTTATACAAAGCTCCACTAAGTAAACATACTGTGCGTAATTTAGGGAATATGTTTATGTATTGTCCCCAATATCTGTGTCAGTGTTGCCTCCTGATTATTTTCATTTATGCAAATGAAATGTCTTTTGTAATGAGCATTTCAAATTTTGTATCTTCTGCTGGTAGGGAGATTCTTCTGAAAGTTGTTGATACCAATAAGTTATATCATTTGATAGTTTTATCTGTCCCCCAAATGAAAGTAATAATTGAAAAGCCACTAAATAAATTTAAATAATAAATTAATTTGTTTTTATCCCCCTTTGTTCTAAGAAGTTAATGTGACTTTAAAACTGCCAGAATTGCAACGATTTAAAGGATATCTAAGTGAGTATCTCAGGGTTAAGGGAAAATAAAGGTGGAGAGGAAGAAGATGTAGTAGGATTAAGATTAATTTACAGAACACATGCTGAGAGACTTTTCAGACCAGACAAACTGGCTTCAGTCATCTTATTAGTTAAAACAGACACACAAAAACAAATGCTTAGTGATATATTATGTCAAACCAATCCACCGCTTCAGAGAAGCACACTTCTTTGTTCTGAAACCGTAGAAATGTATCCTGTGCATCTTTTTAGAGAAAATAATCTTTAAAAAAGATCCTAGATGTGTCATAGTAGGTTAGTCCGTTGTAACAAATGCACCGCTCTGATGGGCATGTTGCTAGTGGTTCTGTACTTTTTGCCCAGTTTTGCTGTGAACCTAAAACCGCTGTAAAAAGTCTATTAATTAAAGACCGAAACAATATTCTCATAATTAATGCTTGCGACAGGTGTAGGCTGTTTCTCATTCAGACCTTCAGTGTAAAATGATGGCTTAATTCCAAGTACAAATGAGTAACAGCTGCCTCCTGGGGGTAATAGGGAAGGTGATGGATAGGTAGGTCATGGGTAGTTTTGTTACGCAGGATTAGAGAATATCTCCTTTAAGCTATTGATATATTTTCCATATTCTAAATTGATATATATTTCAGATTCTTTTTTTTTTTT
>NW_020175434.1:299820-304441 GCF_003031525.2 Neophocaena asiaeorientalis asiaeorientalis | reverse complement strand
TGGTATGCGGGCCTCTCACTGTTGTGGCCTCTCCTGTTGTGGAGCACAGGCTCCGGATGTGCAGGCTCAGCGGCCATGGCTCACGGGCCCAGCCGCTCCGCGGCACACGGGATCCTTCCAGAACGGGGCACGAAGCCGTGTCCCCTGCATCGGTAGGCGGACTCTCAACCACTGTGCCACCAGGGAAGCCCTATATTCCAGATTCTTATGGAGTATTTATATGGGTCCTAACTCATTAGGCCTCCCCTATATAATGAATGGTTTTATAATAGAAAAAAATTGCCTTGATAATCTCATCCTTGAGAAAAGGTAAGGGGATGCACAGATAGAAGAGATTTAAAAAAATGAATAAAGTAGATGGGAAAGGTTTGGGAGGGGTCCTTTTGATGATAGAAAGCAGATTGCTTTACTTGGCTTGCATGCATTCTTTTGCACCAGGGCATTTGTGGAATCTCAGTAAACTAAGGGCTAAGTGCCTCACTGACTTTGAGAAAAATGATTTGGTATTGGGCTCTTTTAGCTAAGTAGGTCTTAGAACAAGTTCTCTAAGTTGTAGCTACCTATTACCTTTTCTTCTTTTTAAAAAGTTTATATGATCACTTCATAAGGAGAAAAAACAGGTAAAGCAGATCTAAGTTCTTGTTTAAGTTACTATTGTCATTTATGTTATTTGGTGTTATGGAATGGGAATAGATGAATGCCAGTGCATGGGAGGTCAAAATATGAAATCACTTACCTGATTTGTGCAGTTCCAGTTTCTATACAAAGCACACGGCTTTTCTGTTTCTTGCTTGGATACAATGACTTGCCATTTCCCATTGCTAATATTATCAGCTATCTCTTCATATGATTTTCTTTTATGGGGTGTAGGGGGACATGATATTATGATGTACTCTTAAAATATTCTTCTGGCTTGATTGCACTGCATATCTGTTTATTCTAAAAATCAATACCTATTTTCAAAAAGTGAATGAGATCAGAAAGAGTGAAAAAGAAATGTGCCAGAGCCTAAATGCACATCTGACTAAACAGACTATTTACTATATTCAATTAAAAACATAAAACCTAATTATTGGTTAGGATTATGGAATTGGGATACAGAAAAGAACAAAGGAAAAAGGGAATTAGTAGAGACTACAGTTAAAATTCCAAACCTTTTAATAGCCATGAAATTCAAGTAAGTATATAAATCAAGATTCTTCAGACTACTTACACTGCAGAAAATAATGAACCATTTCATCACTTTAAATTTTCAGCGATGATTCTTTGTCTTTGGAAAGTCTCACTGAATTTTACCCTGAATATTACTTAGCAATTAATATTGGAATATTGAGCAAAAATGCATTTTACCTATGCTTTCTTTTCATGTGCTTCATCATGTTGGTCATTGGAAGTACAGACCTTCGTATTTTTAAGTTGTTCTCTTAATAGTGTGAAGCTTATTTTCATGATTTAAAAAATCCCTTGAGACACTCTTGCACTGCTGGTGGGAATGTGAATTGGTTCAGCCACTGTGGAGAACAGTATGGAGGTTCCTTAAAAAACTACAAATAGAATTACCATATGACCCAGCAATCCCACTACTTGGCATATACCCTGAGAAAACCAAAATTCAAAAAGAGTCATGTACCAAAATGTTCATTGCAGCTCTATTTACAATAGCCAGGACATGGAAACAACCTAAGCGCCCATCATCGGATGAATGGATAAAGAAGATGTGGCACATATACACAATGGAATATTACTCAGCCTTAAAAAGAAATGAAATTGAGCTATTTGTAATGAGATGGATAGAACTAGAGTCTGTCATACAGAGTGAAGTAAGTCAGAAAGAAAAAGACAAATACCGTATGCTAACACATATATATGGAATTTAAGGGAAAAAAATGTCATGAAGAACCTAGGGGTAAGATAGGAATAAAGACGCAGACCTACTGGAGAACGGACTTGAGGATATGGGGAGGGGGAAGGGGGAGTTTTGACAGGGCGAGAGAGAGTCATGGACATATACACACTAACAAACGTAGTAAGGTAGATAGCTGGGGGGAAGCAGCCGCAAGGCACAGGGATATTAGCTCGGTGCTTTGTGACAGCCTGGAAGGGTGGGATGGGGAGAGTGGGAGGGAGGGAGACGCAAGAGGGAAGACATATGGGATCATATGTATATGTATAGCTGATTCTCTTTGTTATAAAGCAGAAACTAACACACCATTGTAAAGCAATTATACCCCAATAAAGATGTTTAAAAAAAAAAAAAAACCCTCGTCTCTATATACATATAGTGTGTCTCACACACACATACACACACACACACACACACACACACAAATACAAATGAATCTTTTCTATTTGTGATCATCTTATCCTTTGGACTAATTTTTCTGAAACTTGGAGGATTTATAAAATACTCTGTCAGTGCCTTCATTGTAGTTGCCTTAATTCTTGTAATATAAACCGTAGCATATACCTTCATAAGGGACATCTAAACTTGACAGTGCTCATCTGTAAATAAGAATTCCTGTATGTCTTTTTGTAGAATACTTTTTACTCTAATCAAGGAGTTGTAAGGAAAACTTGTTTTGTTTTTCTCACAGGAAATGCCACCTTCCATTCAATATGATTATTTTCATATTCCTAAATGTATCCTAAGTGCCTTGCATCTGATTTTAATTTCAAAGAGAAATGACAGGAGTGTCATAGAAATATGTAGGTAATTTAAAAATTACAGAGATCTGTAGGAATATTATTTTTTACATCCCTCGTGACCACCAATTCTAATAACTAATAAAGGAGCTAAGTATTTATATTTCAGAACCCTTCCTCTCCTTACCACAAATAATTGGAAAGCAGCTTTCAAGGAAAAAATATTGAACTGATAGGGATGGAAGAAACAACACAAATAGTAAACTGGAATATTAGTGACAGAATCAACTTCCCAAGACGCTAGGAAAAGGAAAAATAAGCAAATGGGTTATAAGAGAGGCAAGAAGAATGTGAGAGATGCAGTTAGAAAGGAAGTCTAGAGGTTAAATGAAGAGATTTAAATAAGAAAAATTATATAATATGAAAAAATATGGGCTGTTTATCCATGTATGTACTACTTCTCTGCAAAACTATGTAATTCTATGTAAATCCATTTCCACTTCTCTGCATTTCCTTCTGTTGATATGTATTTCCATCTGATATCATTTTCTTCTGCCTGAAGGAGTTATTTTATCATTTCTTATAGTGTGCATCTGCTGGTGATGAAATCTTTCAGCTCTTGTATGTCTGAAAAAGTTACAGTTTAGCTTTTCGTTTTGTGAGATATTTCACTAGGTGTAGAATTCTAGGTTGACAATTTTTCTTTCAGTACTTTATAGAGATTGTATTCCACTCTCTGATCACTTACATTGTTGCTGATGAGAAATCCATTATCATTATTACTTCTCTTCTTTTGGGTCCAATGTCTTTTTCTGTTTGTTTTTAAGATTTTTCTCTTCTCTCTTTTGGTGTCCCTAAGTGTAGCTTTTTTTTTTTTTTTTTTTGTTTTTTTTTTTTTTTTTTTTTTCATGTTACTTGTATTTGGAGAGACTTGAATGTTTTGGATCTGTGAGCTCACAGTTTTCATCATATTTGCAAATTTTCAGGTATTATTTCTTCAGTTATATTTTCTATCTCTATCACTTTAAATGGGAAATCCAATTAAATGTATATTGGCCAACTGAAGTTGTGCCACAACTCACTGATACCTTTTTAATTTTTTTTTAAATTCTTTTTTCCTATGTCTTATTTTATGCAGTTTCTACTGCTATGGATTCAAGTTCACTAATCTTCTCTTTTTCAATTTCTAATGTGCCATTAATCCCTCTAAGTATATTTTCTTCTCAGACAATGTAATTTTTATCTCTAGAAGTTTCATTCAGTCTTTTCTATATTTTCAATGTCTCTGACATTTAGAATATATGGATTACAGCTGTGATTACTATTTTAGTGTACTTTTCTGCTAATTCAAACATTGTATCAGTCCTTGGTTAGTTTTGATCAATTTATTTTTCTCCTTATTATGGGTCGTATTTTCATGCCTTTTTGTATGACTGGTAATTTTTATTGAATGCCAGATGATATAATTTTATCTTGGTGGGTGCTTTGTTTTGGGACAGAGTTGTGTAACTTAAAAGTTTGATTTTTTTTTTTTTTTTGCTTTTTAAGGTCTTCTAAACAAGACCTTTCTGAGTACTGCACTGCATGTTCCGTGAATTATAAAATTGTATAATAGGTACTACTTCATGTCCTATATAAGTGTCAAGTACTTTCCCCTGTAATCCTTTTGGATGATTCTTTCCCTGGTCTTGGGTAGTTTCCTTAATACTTGTGCTGATCAGAAATCTACTGAATAATTAAAATCTCTGGGGTTCTCTGTGTACCTTCCTTCTCCCATGCTTTGTCCTGCCTTGGTCTCCATGGATACTCAGCTCCATCTTCTCCATAAGGGAGTGTGACTGGATTATAGCTCCTTGCACTGTGTCTTGGGCATTTTCTCAAGGAAATAAGCTGTGAAAATAATTGGGTTTATCTTGTTTTCTTTTCTCTCAGGGATCACTGTCCTTTATTGTATCATGACCAATGCTTTGAAGAAGGT